>NW_026571404.1:39300848-39454137 GCF_026225935.1 Boleophthalmus pectinirostris
TTTCCTCATCACAAACAGACCTGGAGATGGGTTTTGTTTCATTCACACATGTTTAACACACAATCTCAACTGAATTACAGGTGAAAGGAGCTGCTAACTTGTGTAGACAGATTCATGATAATAAAAGGATTACTCAAATGTGTGAATGAAACAAAATACAACTCCAGGTATGTTTTTGAGTCACGTTTCTCAAATGCAGAAGACATCTCTTCCTAAACTCTGGATCATTCACAACCTGTCACTTCTTTTACCTGAGAGTAACAAGGGTTTGGTGCTTCTGCTGAAATCTGCTGTTTCTCAGTCCTCTGGGCGGCAGTAGCTCACTTGGTAGAGCATTCGCCCACTGATCTGGAGGTTGGTGGTTTGACTCCAGCTCTCAACATAAACATCACAGGTTGAGTGGTCAGATCCACTGACCCACAGTTTGGCTGGTGTGATTCCAGCTCCCACAGATGAATGCTGTCATTGTGTCCTTGGGCAAGACACTTAACCCACCTTGCCCACAGTGTCTGTGTACACTGGTGTGTGAATGGGTGAGTGGTTCCTTGTTGTAAAGTGCTTTGACCACCTTGAAGGTGGAAAAATTTGCCCATTTACTACTACTACTACCATCAACATCAGTGTAATTGCTCTTAGTAACAGAATTACACTGCTGGCTCTTGTACCACAACAATATTAAACCTGATTTATTTCAACACAATGTGCACAGTAACAGTCGTCATGTTTAACTGCCCTCTATTCATGCTTTTTACAGCTGATGTCATCAACATTCCCTGGAGGTGTGACGCTAACTGTAGGCTCGGCTGTGTCTAACGCTCTGTGCGACTTTAATCAGAGAGAACCGGACTACAGCAGGTGAGCTGATTTGTGCTGTTAAACAAATCTCTCACACATAAAATTATGGTTACAGGCTCGCTTCTTTGTGGAAAATCAATCAATTTGTTGAATGAAGAGGAATGGACTTTAAAAACAGAGAGGAGCTTTACTAGATCAACACCTGATGAAGTCACAAGGTATAACAGAGTGTTGTGAGCTGTGACTGAAACATGCATGAATGAAACAACATAACTCCAGGGATGTTTTTAAGAACAGACTAGAATACAAACATAGTATTAGTACTTTGATGACTGAGTACTGCCCAGGCCTCTTCACTCTCACACATATTTGAAATGTTGTGGTATTATTAGTTCTTTTTAATAAATGTCACCTTTAGCTCCCGCTCACACCGCTCTATTTCTGTCTCTGATCTCAGACTAAATTCCCTTCGGTGTGAAAAGGAAGTGTGTCTAGATGCTGAGCTGGTCGCCATGGTGACCGGCTGCAGGGACCAATCAGAGCGCGGCGTGTGGAGGGAAAACATCCTCCAGGAGCAGGTCTGTTTTTACAAAGCTCATGTGAGTAAAGACGACTCTGAGGTCACAGTCTGCTATTTATGGATTGATGTTCAGACTGTTACCTTTGACTCTAGTTATAAAATGATACTTTTATTTTGACATTAAAGAGGGAGTATTATACTTCTACGGGGTAATAAAGGTCCTACATAACGTAAAACTTCTGACTTCTGCGGATTTTTAGCCATGTTCTAATGTTAATGTTAATGTTACCTCAACAAAAACAGACCTGGAGCTGTGTTTTGTTTCATTCACATGTTTGAGTAACACTTTATTATTAGTCTGTTTATTTCTCATAAGCTCAAAATGCTCTGTTCCACCTGATGATGTCATGAAGCAGTAGTTTGCAGGTTAACAGCTCCGTGTGCCTTTAATTCAGTAGAAAATGCCGATTCTAGGTTAAATTTAAATGACTGTAGTGACGGTGTATTTGTGTGTTAAACATGTGTGAATGAAACAAAGCACAACTCCAGGTCTGTTTGTGATGAAGAAACTACAACATAACAGAGAAAATAGCAGAGAATATCGTAATATGGGCCCTTTAACTGTAACATAACATATTTATGAGGGGTGTAAGAAAAAATCGATTCAGTGGTATATCGTGATACTTCATTGCACTATTCTTGAATCGATTCAAAACGCATCTGAATCGATTTTTAAAAATAATATTTTTCACAAAAATTTATTAGTTGCATTCACTGTTCTCATGATTTAAAAAAAACACAAAAAACATTATATTTCATAGAATTGTGTTCTCTTGAAGGCGTAGTTCACTGTATTATTAGAAGTAATTACTGATAAATCGCAGTATATCATCCATTGATTTAGTATCGGGATATGTTGAATCGTGACATGTGAATCATGATATGTATCGTATCGTTAGACTCAAGGCAATGCACACCCCTGATATTTAGATCACTGTTTTACACGTTTTATAGTTTTGAAAATGCTGCATTCGCCAAAAACAGCATGTTAACATGTTTTATAAGTTTCACGATTGTGGTTTTTGGCATTTGAGGGAGTCTCACCTCACTTCGCTCCCTGTGCTAAGTCACTCTTCCTTCAGAGCGCTATCACAACACAATCACAGCACAATCATCCCGCTAATAAAACTACTGCACCTCACATCAGGTTTGTAAAGTTGCTGTGTACAGTTCTGTATCATGTTTTTTGTGTATTTATGGAGAATTGTCTTGTGTGAGCATGGGCTTGTGGGAGGAGCCTTGTACAGAATTTTACATCTTAAACATAAGGAGGGGTTTGAATAGTCCAGAGGAGATCTCTAGATTACTCAAACATGTATGGATGACTCTAAAATCTCTTTAGAATGGATGTAACGATATCCAAAACTCATGGTACGATATTATCACGATATGCATCTCACGGTACCATATTTATTGCTTTTAAAATACCTTAAGAAGACTCAACGCAAATCAATACTGTCATAATCTCAAGAATTAGTAAATAAGTAAAAAAAAAGATATTTCTTCATGTTGTCTGCACTGAAATGAATCATGGGATATGTAGTTCCTGATTCTTCTTAGCTGTTACTACTATAAAACAATGCACTTAAGTAAATTAACTTGTGACAACCCACGATATTACTGAGAGACCTCTGACGATACGATATCACGATATTTGGGTTATTGTTACAGTCCTACTCTTTAGGCATGTTTTTGATGAGGGAATGCTGTTATAACATGTTAGAAAGCTCCAAACACGTGACATAATACTCCCTGTTTAAAGTTTTGCGGTGTCAGGTGAACTGGAGGATACACGGGGGGCTGGGTGACCCTGGGCTCACCCTGAGGTGCTCTGCTCTGGACACATGTTTCCTTTGAGCTCGTTATCTTCAGCTAATCAGGTTTGATTTTCCTGCACAGGCTCTGCTCAGGGACAATCCAATAAATACATTAGGATGTGTTTGGTTCTTTAATAAGCAAAAGTAAGAAATATCTCAGAACAGCGGTGTCAAAAGCATCGAAATTCAGATACTAATCGATAAATAAAACTGTGGAACTACTGAACTATTGACACTAGATACTCATTTTTTGCAGTATCGATACTAAAAATGTTCAATTGACGAGGGATTACACAGATATAAGGTCACATGGGAATAGAAAAGAAAAGTACTTCCATTTAATAATCAATCAAAACTGTGATTGCATTTTTAGTATCGTGACAATTCTAAGTAGTAGTCACAGTAGTATTTGTAGTAGCAGTGGTAGTAGTCACTTTCTTGAATCACCCTCACCCTCACCCGCCCAGAGCAGTGAGTGACAGGAGCAGAGTGACAGGAGCAGAGTGACAGGAGCAGGCAGGAGCAGAGAGCGCTGACTGAAGTTTATTTTGAGACCGGACTAGATCTAAACTGGATTTGGACTGAGACTCGTCCAACGTCCATCTCACATGTCTCTGCTCACTGCTGTGACTAAACCAGGACTAAACCAGGACTAAACCAGGACTAAAGCAGAACTAAACCAGGACTAAAGCAGAACTAAACCAGGACTAAATCAGGACTAAAGCAGGACTAAACCAGGACTAAAGCAAGACTAAACCAGGACTAAACCAGGACTAAAGCAGAACTAAACCAGGACTAAAGCAGGACTAAACCAGGACTAAAGCAGAACTAAACCAGGACTAAAGCAGAACTAAACCAGGACTAAATCAGGACTAAAGCAGGACTAAACCAGGACTAAATCAGGATTAAAAGAGGATTTAAACACGACTAAAGCAGGACTAAACCAGAACTAAACCAGGACTAAATCAGAACTAAATCAGAACTAAAGCAAGACTAAAGCAGAACTAAACCAGGACTAAACCAGGACCAAGCCAGGACTAAACCAGGACCAAGCCAGGACTAAAGCAAGACTAAAGCAGGACTAAACCTTCACCAACACATTAAAGTAGAACCAAACCAGATCAAAGGGAGGACTAAAGATGGACTAAACCAGAACCAAACCAGAACCAAACCAGGACTAAAGCAGAACTAGATGTGAATATGCTCACTGCTGTTTATCTAGTCAGAGACGGAGTAGCTCAGTACTGGTGCTGGCTTCAGGTACCAGCACATTTTTATTTTTATTTTTTACCAGATTCAAGGTGCTGTAAATTGTTGTTTATTTTGAAATGTTTTGAAATCACAGATTATTTTAAATTCACTCCACAAATACTCAAATGTGATCAACTTCTGTCAGTCCCAAAGACTCAACACTAGCTCTGAACCAGAACCAAACCAGGACTAAAGAAGAACCAAACCAGGACTAAACCAGGACTAAAGAAGAACCAAATCAGGACTAAACCAAGACTAAAGAAGAACCAAACCAGGATTAAAACAGGACTAAACCAGGACTAAAGAAGAACCAAACCAGGACTAAAACAGGACTAAACCAAGACTAAAGAAGAACCAAACCAGGACTAAAACAGGACTAAACCAGGACTAAACCAGGACTAAAGAAGAACCAAACCAGGACTAAAGAAGAACCAAACCAGGACTAAAGAAGAACCAAACCAGGACTAAAACAGGACTAAACCAGGACTAAAGAAGAACCAAACCAGGACTAAACCAAGACTAAAGAAGAACTAAACCAGGACTAAAGAAGAACCAAACCAGGACTAAAACAGGACTAAACCAGGACTAAAGAAGAACCAAACTAGGACTAAACCAGGACTAAAGGAAAACTGAACTAGGGCTAACCCAGGGCTAAAGAAGAACTAAACCAGGACTAAACCAGATCTAAACCAGGACTCAAGCAGGACTGAGCAGGTCTTTTTCTGGGTGTAAATGAGAACCAACCTGACGTCGTTTTGCTGTGGAGGTTTCTTCTGTCCCACCAGGTTGACGGTCCGAGCCTGGATCGGCTTCTCCTCCCTGAAATACAGCCCAGACATGACATGAGAGTGATTTGCAGTGGCAGCGCAGCGTCTCAAGTGGGATTCTTCTGTTCCATTTAGTTTCTTGTGTCAGTTCTTCTGCATATGTTTAATGTGAACTTTGAACAGAAATCTATTATTAAAACATAAATCACAAATCGAACCATATTACTATTTTAGCACAGAGACATTTGAGCGCTGAAACTCCAACACAAAATTCAAGAGGAGGACTGAGGCTCTGAGGCTGAGACTTGGGTTTTGCTTCATGAGGAAGGTCTGATGGACTGAAACCTTGTATCAAAAAAAGAAAACCAGGAGTGAGACATTGTGTTTATCTTGAAAACAGCTAAAAGCCTCTCCAACGCCCCAGTCAAGTGTACAGAGTCTACACCGAAAAGAGTCGTGATCAAACCCACCCACACACAGGGAGAACACGCAAAGTCCACAGTCCAGGAAGGAATTGAACCTCAGACCCTCAGGCTGCAAGGAAACGACTAACAACTCTGCCACTTTGACACCCTATATTACTCAAAATTGACTCTTGTGAGCTTTAAAATGTTAAAAATGTTGTTACCTTCTCAAAAGCAGACCTTATGTTTCATTCACACATGTTTGAGTAACTCTTTATTATTAGTCTGTCAAAGTCTCCAAAGCTCAAAATACTCTGCTCCACCTTGTGATGTCATGAAGGGATCATTTTCAAGTGAACAGCTCCTTTTACCTTTAGCTGAGTAGAGACTGTCTGAAATGATCCAAATGATTCTGGTAAAGGTGTATGCAGTTTAAAAACAGTGGAGCACTTCCTGCATCACCAGTGTTGGGAAGGTTACTTTTAAAATGTATTCCCCTACAGATTACAGATTACATACACCAAAATGTAGTTTGTAATGGAAAACATTAAATTACTTAAAGTGAGTAACGTAATCTGAATATTTTGGATTACTTGATTTGCTGTAGAGAAACAAAGACGAGGAAATCTTCACGTAAGATGTTTTGTTCGCTATAAACTGCTGTTAAATCCTGTTTTAGACCCGGTTTAGTCCTGGTTCAGTCCTGGTTCAGTCCTTGTTTAGTCCTGGTTCAGTCCTGGTTTAGTCCTGGTTTAGTCCTGGTTTAGTCCTGATTTATTCCTGGTTTAGTCCTGTTAAATCCTGGTTTAGACCTGTTTTAGACCAGTTTTAGTCCTGGTTCAGTCCTGGTTTAGTCCTGGTTCAGTCCTGGTTTAGTCCTGGTTTAGTCCTGATTTAGTCCTGGTTTAGTCCTGTTAAATCCTGGTTTAGACCTGTTTTAAACCTGTTTAGACCTGGTTTAGACTTGGTTTAGACCTGTTTTAGACCTGGTTTTAAACCTGGTTTTGTGTCCAGCAATGAGTGGAATTACTGAGAAAAAAAAAAAAAAAAAGGGATATAGCCCCAAATGTAAAAACAGGAAAATCCTGCTGTGTAATCTATTTTTGTCAAGCAAGTAACTGTAATCCAATTACCACTCACTGAAACAGTAACTGTAACTGAATACAGTTACTCATAATTTGTACTCTGATTACGTAACTCCGGTACATGTAATCTGTTTCTCCCCAACACTGTGTATTACCACATGACATCACAAGGTGGAACAAGGTGTTTTCTGTTTGAGAGAAGAGCTCAGTCTAAATGTGCAGGTTTGTGTGTGAACGTGAAAGTGTGAATGAAACTAAACACAAGTCCAGATCTGTTTGTGCTGAGGAAACGACATTAGAACAGAGATCAGACAAGACTTTAAACTGGGCCCTTTCAGTTCGAGGTTGGGTCCGGATCGTTTGAGCTCTGAGTCTGTTCTGTGTGGGCTAAAACCACCTTTATTTAACACATGCGCTTTTCTCACTTTAAATGCTTTTGTTTGTGTCTTAAGAAAAAGTGTGAAAGAAAACGTGCTAAAGACTCTCTAACACCGACACTAACACAAACTGCACACGATTAAACACGCAAACAATACATTTAATATTAGCATTTATACATCTGAACACACCCACACGGACGGACGCTCGCTCAGGTTCAGACCTGCTGTAGACCTGGTTTAGTTCTAGTTTAGTCCTGGTTTAGACCTGGTTTAGTTTTGGTTTAGTTCTGGTTTAGTCCTGCTTTAGTCCTGCTTTAGACCTGGTTTAGGTCTGGTTGAGTCCTGGTTTAGACCTGGTTTAGACCTAGTTTAGTCCTGATCTAGTCTTGGTTTAATCCTGGTCTAGTCTTGGTTTAGTCCTGGTTTAGTCCTGGTTTAGTCCTGGTTTAGTCCTGGTCTAGTCCTGGTCTAGTCTTGGTTTAGTCCTGGTTTAGTCCTGGTTTTGTCCTGGTTTAGTCTTGGTCTAGTCCTGGTTTAGTCCTGGTTTAGTCTTGGTTTAGTCCTGGTTTAGTCCTGGTCTAGTCCTGGTCTAGTCCTGGTTTAGTCCTGGTGTAGTCCTAGTTTAGTCCTGGTTTAGTCCTGGTTTAGTCTTGGTTTAGTCCTGGTTTAGTCCTGGTCTAGTCTTGGTTTAGTCCTGGTTTAGTCCTGGTCTAGTCCTGGTTTAGTCCTGGTTTAGTTCTGGTCTAGTCCTGGTTTAGTCCTGGTTTTGTTCAGGTGTTAAACATCTCTCTTTCAGTGCCTCATCAAGAATAAATATGACGTTAAAATAATCTCCAAACTGTACAATTAAAAAGTCTAAATTGTATTCATTCACTCCTTTCTGAGTGATTTTTCAGTATTCACATGTACAGAGCAGTGGGTGGAGACAGGGGGTAGGTGAAAACAGAATTTTCTCAGCCCTGAAACCTTGAGTGCAGCACAATCAGATGATTTAGATCATGACTGTAAAGAAGGATCCTTCAAGAGCCTCAAGTGTTCAAGGACACACAAGGATGAAACCTATGAAATCAACTGTGGTCATGTGTACACTGAAATATCATTGTGGGAGAAATACAACTTATTGAATAACAATGGACAAAATATATTTATTGTGCTCATGTAGATGAAGTTTTGTATTTAATGAGTCACTTCTACTACAGAATCATCAACATGTTTAAAGGTTTTACACTCACTCCTCACAAACACAAATACTGAGGAATAACAAAGTCCTTCTAGATCATTCCTGCAGTCGGCGGTTACAGATTTGGGGCTGGGGCGGCAGGAGCTCGGAGGTAGAGCATTTATTCACTGATATGAAGATTGGTGGTTCTATATATATATAAAAAAAAAAAAAAAAAAAAAAACATTGGTTGAGCATCAGATCCAATGACCCACAGGTTGGTGATTCCAGCTCCCACAGTTGAATGCTGTCTTTGTGTCCTTGGGCAAAACACTTAACCCACCTTGCCACCAGTGTGTGTGTGTGTGTGTGTGTGTGTGTGTGTGTGTGTGTGTGTGTGTGTGTGTGTGTGTGTGTGTGTGTGTGTGTGTGTGTGGTTCCTTGTTGTAAAGAGCTTTGAGCCTTGAAGGTGGAAAAGCGCTGTATAAAGTGTAGCCACGAGGTCGTATCCCTCTCCAGGCAGACGTTGCAGATTTGCAACAGCTAAATGCCAATGACCTACTTACTCCAAATCCATATTTTATGAGCTTTTTTTACTCAGGAGCCTTTTTTCCCATCCATGCTGATAAATAGGGCTGGGTATCATTAAGAAGTTGCCGATACGATACATACCTCGATACAGTGCACTTTCGATTTGATATGATATATTTCAAATTGATTTGATACAGTTCAATAAAAATAAAGGCAAAATCGTGGCTGTGATACTAAAAGTGTTTGTTAAACCACTTCTTGTGCAAAGTTCATATGAAACACAAACATTTTAATCCTCAAAACAGTGAAAATGTCAAATGTGTTGCATAAATGAGTTTTCTTTCACTCCACAAACAACAAAACTGCAGCACTGTAACAAAATAATCTAGTAAAACACACGTAAAAATACTCTTGGTGACATATCGATACAGTAGCCCACAATATCGATACTGTATCATCACATTAAACGATACAATATATCGATATTCCAATATTTTTGCACACCACTACTGATAAACGTGGACGATGCAGACTGTGTAAGAACAAACACACAAACGACCTGCCAGAAATGCAAAGTACTTTTGTTGTTTACAAAGGATAAAAATAGTTTCTTGGAGAACCACACGAAAAAGTGATGTTGTTCTGTCACTGTAAAGCTGTTACACTGAGCTTTATGTTTTCATTGTTATGAAAAGTGGTTTATACATAAAGTTAATGTTCATATAATTTTCAGTCTTCAGTGTTAATTTACTACACCAGACCAATGCTGCAAATCTGCAACATCCCAGAATGCACTGCATGTGAAGGTCTCTCTCAAACAAAAATCAGGATTGTATATTACTGCCCCATATGATCATTTTCCCCAAATATCAGATTTTTTCCTGTTACTAAAATTTTATTTGAGCCTGAGAGAGTTAAAAGTCTTAAAAATGTCTTAAATTTCATGTTCCTAAATTAAGGCCTTAAAAATCTTAAATTATGTTGTTCAAGTCTTATTTTTTTCACTATTTCATTAGCCTATTTTTTTGTAAACTCAACCAGGCTGCAGTGCGATGTTAAACGGAGGGAGGAAAAACAACAACAACAACAACAACAACAATGTGTAATGATGTATTGTGACTAAACGTTTAATTTGGAGTATACGCAAACAATACTTTGGTTCCTGCGCTGGCGGCCATGAGTAAACCATCAGTCGAGTGGAGGAAGACGTTGGATGGATCATGAGGAAGTGTTGGTTTAATCCACAGTGGCTCTTAGGCTACGTTCAGACTGCAGGGCTTAATGCTCAATTTGGATTTTTTTTGTGAAATCCGATGTTTTTGCGAGGTCCTTCACCTTTCCAATTAAATGCGACTTGTATGTGATCTCCAGTGGTCCAAAAGTGTCCCGCATGTGCACTGGAGACACGCCAACGTCAACCGCAGTGAGCGTACTCTGTGTTTACGGAAGTTGTTCAAACATGGACGCAGCATCGAGCACCTGGAGATTTTAAAGTTCCTCTCGTACCGGAGCCAGAACATGTACTTAATTGTTGTAATTAGAAGATTGAGAAGGAGAAGGACGAGGTTTTTGGGCATGGTGTTTTGTGGGACAGTGTGTTGAAAGGAACGTGTGGATAAATGCACTTTGGCCGTTCAGACTGAAGTCACATGTCAAAAGATCAGATATGTTTGGGTTTTAGGAGCACATATCCAAGTGTCCTGGGTCACATTTGAAAAAATCAGATCCGTGTCGTTCAGACTGTCATTAAAAGATCAGATACAGGAACATAGAGGCCAAAAAGTCTGATTTGGGTCACTTCAGTCTGCAGTTAGATTCTAGATGTGGTCGTTGGTTGGTCATTACTCAAATTGGATCTTTTGTCTTTCGCCCGCATAATCGGTACGATGTTGGTCTTAATTTTCATTTAAGTGGTCTTAAAAAGCTCTTTAAAAACTCTTAAATTCGGGGTAAATTCTGGGGAAACCCTGTATATAAAATTTGACCATTTATTCCACATCAGTAAATACTAGACATATAATATTGACTTCATTATTTCATCACAGCAATGCAATTAATTATAATAGTATACAATAGTATAGTATTCAATATTTTATGTATTTTACTAAATTTCTTTACATAAATGTGGCTTCTGACTTTTGAACCAAGAGACACAATCACAAACCTTTGTCTGTTCATGAATCAGAATGTAAAAAAAGAACTTTTCTATTTTTAGCAGAAGTCTCAGGAGCTGCAGGGGCATCCCCAAAGGACACGAGACACCTGCTGTAAACACTGTACACTCACACTCTCTCCTCCTTCAAAACCCTCTCTCCCTCTCTCTCTTTCTCTCCTTTTCTCTCCTTTCTCACTACATGCTTCCACTCCTCTGTATCTCTCTTCTCTTTTATCTGCTCTCTCTCTTTCCCCTCTTTTCTCTCTACCTTCTGTACCCTCTTTCTTTCCATGCTTTCCACTTCTCTCCCCTATCCCTCTCTTCATCCTCTCATCCTCCATCTCTCTCCCTTCTCTCTAATTCCCCCCTCCTTCCCTCCTCCTCTCCTCTCCAGCCTTCCTTCATGTTACTCATCTCTCTCCTCTGCCCTCTCTCGCTCTCCTCTCTTTCTTTCTCGTCTTCCTCTCGTCCTCCCCCTCTCCTCCGTCTCTCGTCGCTGTCTTTCTCTGGTAGATTACAGGAAGTCTTAAGTCGAACGTATATGGGCCGTTTCCCTCTTTAGATGCTGTGAATCGATATGCAGTGCCCGGCTATCTCAGCGCTTAAAATAGAACAGGAGCGCTCGCTTTGCTCACAGGGAGCGCGCGGCTCACGGGGAGCACACAGTACAGCAGGAGCGCTCGCTTTGCTCACAGGGAGCACTCACAGCTGCAACGGGAGGGACGGGGCCAAGTGCACCAATACTCTCATTTATATATATTATATATCATATATACTACTACTACTACTACTACTACTACTACTACTACTACTACTACTACTACTACTACTACTACTACTGCTGCTGCTGCTGCTGCTACTACTACTACTACTACTACTACTACTACTGCTGCTACTACTACTACTACTGCTACTACTACGACTGCTACTACTACTACTACTGCTACTACTACTACTATTGTTACTACTACTGCTTCTACTACTATTGTTACTATTACTAATACTGCTACTACAACTATTGTTACTACTACTGCTACTACTACTACTATTGTTACTACTACTGCCACTACTACTGTTGTTACTATTACTAATACTGCTACTACTACTATTGTTACTACTACTACTACTGCTACTATTACGACTGCTACTACTACTGCTAATACTACTATTGTTACTATTACTAATACTGCTACTACTACTATTGTTACTACTACTACTACTGCTACTACTACTGCTAATACTACTATTGTTACTATTACTAATACTGCTACTACCACGACTGCTACTAAGACTGCTACAACTACTATTGTTACTACTACTACTACTGCTACTATTACTACTATTGTTACTACTGCTACTACCAGTGTTGGGAGCATTATAATAGTAACTAATTACTGTAATGCGCTGTTTTTTGCTGTAACGCAGTCATGTGGCATTACAGGGGGGGGGGGAATTGTAAAATGTTACTTGGTACAAATGTGAGTAATGCGTGTTACAATACTTTTTTAACCTGGACTGAAGTGGTGGGTTTTTCGTTTTTCTTCACACAAATTCACTAAAATCACGGCGATATCAGCAGCGGTGAAACGGCGGAGGTGAGTCCGTGTAGACCGTCAGGTGACCGCGAGCGAAAGGACCAACAAAGAACCCCACGCTCCACCTAGCTGATCTCGCTCGGGGGAGGTCCTAGATTCCAAGTTCTAATACAAGATTAGTCCTGGTTTGGTTCTGGTTTAGTCTTGGTTTAGACCTGGTTTAGTCCTGGTTCATTTCTGATTTAATCCTGGTTCAGTACATATACGGTGCAAAAGTTCGGCATCTTCGCAGTTATTTTGGTGAGAGTAACTTAAAAGTAATGCAACAATAGTGTAATGTTTTACATTTTAAATACAGTAATAATGTAATGTAACTAATGACTTTGAAATAACAGTAATAAGTCATAATTAACACATTACAGTTAAAGTCACTTGCCCAACAGTGGCTACTACTACTAATGCTACTACTACTATCTATACTACTACTACTACTACTACTACTACTACTACTACTACTACTATTACCACTACTACTACTACTACTGCTACTACTACTACTATTACTACTACTACTACTACTACTACTACTACTACTACTACTACTACTACTATACTACTACTACTACTACTACTATCTATTACCACTACTACTACTACTACTGCTACTACTACTACTATTACTACTACTACTACTACTACTACTATACTACTACTACTACTACTACTATCTATTACCACTACTACTACTACTACTGCTACTACTACTACTACTACTACTACTACTACTACTACTACTACTACTACTACTACTACTACTACTACTACTACTACTACTACTACTACTACTACTACTACTACTACTACTACTACTATTACTACTTTTACTACTACTATTTCTACTACTACTACTACTACTATTACTACTACTACTACTACTACTACTACTACTACTACTACTACTACTACTACTACTATTACTACTCTTACTACTAATATTTCTACTACTACTACTACTACTACTGCTGCTGCTGCTGCTACTTCTACCACTACTACTATTATTACTACTACTACTACTACAACTACTACTGTTACCAACAGTACTACTACTGTTACTACTATTATTGCTACTACTACTACTACCACCACTACTACTGTTACTGCTCCTACTACTACTGTTATTACTACTATTACCTAACTCGTGTGTGTGTCTCTCACAGCCTGTGTCACACTTGTAGTATTCACATGCATGACTTCACACACGTGCACAGTTTAAGCTCTACAGAAATGACCCAAGCCTCAGAGACAATCACCTCGAAAACTTCATCTAGTGACTCTCACGGCTCTTTCTTACAACTTTTACACACACACAGAGTTTCAGAAGCACATGAAGAGCACAGACTGTAGAAAGAAGCAGACTAAGGGAGTGTGACGTCACCCACAGTGTTCAGCTCCAGTCAAATGAAACTCAACTCAACAGGTATAGGGACCAATATGGAAAAATAGTGAAATAAAAAAAACAGGATCATGTAGAGTGAGTAAATACGAACATTTCAAGACCAAAATGACAAGGCTCACTGCCGCAGTTATAAAGAGAAGGTGATGTTTTGTTTTAATTGGAGCCAGAGCCAGAAGTGTGTCCATGGTCACCTCCTAGATACGTCCAGTTATATATGTACAGTGTGTGGTGTTGCAATCTAAGAATTTACTCTATTTAGCAGAAAAAAAAAAAAAAAAAGTGGAGTAATGTAGTTTCCTCATCACAAAAAGACCAGGAGTTGGGTTTTGTTTCATTCACTCATGTTTCAGCCCCTGCACATTCAGTCTACTTTCAGACTGCAGCCTGAAGTGACACAAATCTGATTTTTTCACCCTATGCTCCCGTATCTGATCTTTTAATGACACAGATCAGATTTTTTCAAATGTGACCCAGACCACTTGGATATGTGCTCTTAAAACTGATACATATCTGATCTTTTGACAGGTGACTTCAGTGTGAACGGTCAGGTCACATTCATCCACCTACACGTCAGGCTCAGAGTCTCGTCAGTGGAGGGAAAGCGAGGTTAGTGAGTTCATTCCTATTCAGTTAATAATATAATATATCGCTGTATTCAGGCCAAACTGGAGGAGTCTTATTGAAACTGGGCAGTTTTTTAAATGATTGCCAAAGAAATGTCCAAGTCTTGACTCCAGTGTCAACGAAAAATAAAGATCCTGCGAGCCAAACCCAAGGAGGCTAAAGACGTAAAGAAACAAAGTGACTGGGGACGTGTAACCTGTCCATTTTACCTAAAACTGGACCAGATTTTGAGAGAAAAGTCCAGAGTTTAGGCGACTTCCATAAACACTGAGCACGCTCGCTGTGTGTGACGTCGTCGTGTCCTTCAGTGCTCATGCGAGACACTTTTGGGGAGTTTAAAGTTCACACTGGAGATCGCATACAAGTCATATTTAACTGGAAATGTGAACAACCTTGCAAAAAAAATCAGATTTCACAAAAAAATCTGAATTGAGCATTAATCCCTGCAGTCTGAACGTAAACAACACTGTTACACCTGCTGATGTCACGAGGTGGAGCTTCTCTGTGATAAGCTCCTCTATGATTTCCACTTTTGCTGAGCTTTTCTGAGATTTCTTTTGAGTCAAAAAGACCCAAATCAGACCTCAACCGAAGCCCGTGTCTCACAGAGGAGCCAGTGTGTGTGCACGAGCCCGCCTCATGATGTCATTCATATGATCAGACTAAAAATACATGTGACTAATGCTCCATTCACACTCCCCTTTATCACAACCATGACTAAACCTGGAACTGAACCCTCACCAGAGCAGGACTAAAACAGGACTACAACATGACCAAAGCAAATCTACACAAGGACTAAATCAGGACAACACCGGAACTAAACCAGGACTAGATCAGGACTAGAACAAGACCAAACCATGTGTGAATGAAGCCCACATGTGTTTCCTCCATGTGCGTGTCATTTCTACAAACGAAAAAAATGAAACAAGTGACCAAATATAAGCAGCGTGTTATATGGACTGAGATATGGAATAAACTAAACTAGATCTTGACTAGACCATGAAGGACTAAACCAGGACCAAGCCAGAACTAAGCCAGAACCAATCCAGGACCACAGCAAGACCAAACCAGGACCAAACCAGGACTAAACTAGGACTAAACCAGGACTAAGCCAGGACCAAATCAGGACTAAGCCAGGTCCAAACCAGGACTAAACCAGAAGCAAACTAGGACTAAACCAGGACAAAGCCAGAACTAAGCCAGAACCAATCCAGGACCAAACCAGGACTAAGACAGTACTAAGCCAGGACTAACCCAGGAACAAACCAGGACTAAACTGGAAGCAAATTAGGACCAAACCAGGACTAAATCAAGACTAAACCATAACTAAACAAGGACTAAACCAGGTTTAAGCCAGAACTAAACTAGAACAAATCCAGGACCAAACCAGGACTAAACCAGGACTAAGCCAGAACCAATCCAGGAACAAACCAAGACCAAACCAGGAC
Source organism: Boleophthalmus pectinirostris (assembly GCF_026225935.1). NCBI lineage: Eukaryota > Metazoa > Chordata > Actinopteri > Gobiiformes > Gobiidae > Boleophthalmus > Boleophthalmus pectinirostris. Next base: position 39,316,836 of record NW_026571404.1, read on the forward strand.
TAAAATAGGATCAAGCCAAGTCTATAGCAAGACTAAACCATAAGACAAAATGTTACACTTCTTGCTTTGGTTGACACTTGAGAGTTTGGGAAGGGTCAGGGAGAACGCAGACTCCTGTGCATTATCTGTGTAGAAGAGCACAGGTCGTCTCTGTCGTTCATCACTGTTCTCATGGTGCGCTCCAGATGTCCTCAGAGCTCAGACTTTCCCACACTCTGACATGAACATACAGAGATCTCGTCATTTCTACTCAGAATCTCAGAGAACATTTCAGAGTCCGAGTTAGAAAATCCCAGTTTGGAAAAAAAGATTGAAATGCGACAGTTTAAATATTGATTGTACTTGTTGTAAAAGTACTGTTACCCTAATCAGTACAAATGTAAGTAAAGAGCGTCACAATGCTTTTTTAACCTGGGCTGAAGTGGTGGTTTTTTTGTTTTTCTTCATAGAAATTCGCTAAAATCACCAAGATATCAGCAGCGGTGAAATGCTGGAGGTGCGCCCGTGTAGACCGTCGGGTGACTGCGAGCGAAAGGACCGGCACAGAACTCGCAGCTGGGCGCTCCTAGATTCCAAGTTCTAGTCCAAGATTAGTCCTGGTTTGGTCCTGGTTTAGTCCAGGTTCAGTTCTGGTTTAGATCTGGTTCAGTCCAGTGTTGGGGAGTAACAGATTACATGTACCAAAGTTGACCACCTATGGTCATGAGCTCTGGGTAATGACCGAAAGGACGAGATCGCGAATACAAGCACTCGAAATGAGTTTCCTCCGCAGGGTGGCTGGGCGCTCCCTTAGAGATAGGGTGAGGAGCTCAGTCACACGGGAGGAGCTCGGAGTAGAGCCGCTGCTCCTCCACGTCGAGAGGAGCCAGTTGAGGTGGCTCGGGCATCTGTTCTGGATGCCTCCTGGACGCCTCCCTCTGGAGGTGTTCTGGGCATGTCCCACCGGGAGGAGGCCCCGGGGAAGACCCAGGACACGCTGGAGGGACTATGTCTCTCAGCTGGCCTGGGAACACCTCGGGGTCCCCCTGGAGGAGCTGGAGGACGTGTCTGGGGTGAAGGAAGTTTGGGAGTCCCTGGTTAGACTGCTGCCCCCGCGACCCGGCCCCGGATAAGCGGAAGAAAATGGATGGATGGATGGATGTACCAAAGTTACATCATCAGAGTACAAATTATGAGTAACTGTATTTGGTTACAGTTACTGCTTCAGTGAGTGGTAATTGGATTACAGTTACTTTGTTGAAATAAATGGATTACACTGTGGTATTTTCACATTTGGGGCTATATTTTTTTCCCACAATTCCACTCATTGCCGGACACTAAACCAGGTCTAAACCAGGTCTAAACCAGGTCTGAACCAAGTCTAAACCAGGTTTAAAACCAGGTCTAAACTAGGACTAAACCAGGACTAAATCAGGACTAAAACCAGCACTAAACCAGGACTAAACCAAATCACAACAGGATTTAACAGGATTTAACAGGACTAAACCAAGCCATGTGGACCGTGTCACCTCCTTTTCTATCAGTAATATTTTTAATCTGGCTGAGTAAAGTCTGGGCTTTTTATTGTCTTTTAACAGACAAAACTTCTTATGTGAAGATTTCCTCGTCTTTGCTTCTCTACAGCAAATCAAGTAATCCAAAATATTCAGATTATGTTACTCAATTTAAGTAATTTAATGGATTCCGTTACAAACTACATTTTGGGATATGTAAACTGGGAATATGTAGTAACCTTCCCAACACCGGTTCAGTCCTGGTGCAGCTCTGATTTAGTCCTGGTTCAGTCCATATACGGCGCAAAAGTTCAGCATCTTCACAGTTATTTTGGTGAGAGTAACTTAAAGTGCTGCAACAGTAATATAATCTTTTACATTTTAAACACAGTAATACTGTAACATAAATGAATAACTTTGAAATGACAGTAACAAGTCATAAATAACACATTACAATATTAAAGTAACTTGTAAACAGCACTAATGTCAACAAAAGCAGAACGTCAGTCTCAGACGTTGCTTTATGAACTGTGAGTGTAGTAACAATGTCCAGGTGACTAAAGTAACTTCACTGGATCCACGTTTTTTCTGATCTGAGCTCTTTCTTCGTGTTTAGGACTTAGCTGAATCTTTTCTGTAATAAACTGGTCATTGTTTTTCCAACTTGAATCTGGACCAGGCATCTGCGGCGGAGTAACACCACTCCACTGCACGCCGTGCTGTTCGAGACTCTGAGCGGTGTGTTAAAACAGAACTGCTCCTCGAGGTTTAACGCCAACATAAACACGGTTCATATTTGTGGAGGTGCAGTGTTGGGAAGGTTCTTTTACCCCAAAATGTAGTTTGAAGCGTAATCCATTAAATTACTTAAAGTGACGTAATCTGAATACTTTGGATTACTTGATATTGTCATGCTTTTTAAAACTACATGAATGTACCAACAGCATCCTGCAAATTCTTGTTTGTTCTCTTCAAATTGTCTGTTGAGCCCAAGTCTCCATGAACAGACTTTTGTTTTCTGTAGAGAAGCAAAGACGAGGATCTTAACATAAGACATTTTGTCTGCTAAAAGAAAATAAAAAGCCCAGTCCTTACTTAACCGTATTCAAAATATTATTGATAGAGAAATTATTTTTATATGAGATCACCTTAAATTATGTCCACCTAATGTTAGGTGTTAATGTTAGGAGTTTTAGTCTTGGTTTAGTCCTGGTTTCGTTCTGGTTTAGTCCTGGTTTTAGTCTTGTTTTTGTCCTGGTTTTAGTCCTAGTTTAGTCTTGGTTTTAGTCTGGGTTTAGTTCTGGTTTAAATCCTGGTTTAGTCCTGGTTTTAGTCTTGGTTTTTGTCCTGGTTTTAGTCCTGGTTTAGTCCTGGTTTTAGTCCTGGTTTAGCCCAAAATGTGAAAACAGGAAAATACCACCCTGTAATCCATTTATTGCAACAAAGTAATTGTAATCCAATTACCACTTACTGAAACAGTAACTGTAACTGAATACAGTTACTCATAATTTGTACTCGGATTACATAACGCCGGTACATGTAATCTGTTTCTCCCCAACACTGCGGAGGTGTCTCTTGAGCAGAGCTTTTGGAAACGTTTTGACTGTAAAGGTTCCATCAGTGGATTGAAAAGTCTGAAGTCTCTCTGAGAGTCCGGGCCAAATCTGCACAACTCCAGAGGGACAAGAACCAAAAGTGGACGGAGAGCACCCTCTAACCACAGGGCTGCAGGACTCACCGCAATCCAGACTGCAACTTCGAATGGTTACATGAAGCATCATCATTTCCTCCACAAACAGCAAACTCTCTCGTCTTATTCTGCGTAAAACGTCTAACCGTGTAGTGTAGATCTGCACCAACATGTTCTGAAATGTGATTCTTGAATTCGTTTGTCAGTTCAGATTTCAGTCAATTCTTCTGGATGTTTAATAAGACAATCACTCACACAAAGTCCAGTTTTATGTAATGTCCATGTTTATGTTAATACATGTGTAATAATATTTCATCCGTCCAAGAATGTGTAAGTCATTTTTAGAGCTAAAAGTACTGATCTGAGCTACTTGTCCTGCCCTAATGTGAGTAGAAATGATTCTGGACATTCCTGTATTTCATATTTTGTAATTTAGCCATAACAGACTTTACTTGACTGTGATTGGTTAAACGCCTCTGTCACACAAAGCCTTACAGACCAATAGGAGGAGTGGGTGGGGACAGTGTGTTTCTGACCGCAGAGCTGCATTAAACAAATAAATAGCAATTACAGTTAGATTTTTACAGCTTAAACAGCCCTGAAGATACATTTTGTTTTATTTTATTTATTTCTTTATTTATTTACTTATTTATTTTCTTTTTTACACTGCATATTTCAAACACAAGCCAACTCAGTGTAGCCAGGTTGGCTCCACCTAGTGCTTCCGCTCAATTTCATTTCTCTCCAGCGACTAGATCAGGAATCAGAATACACTAGACGGAAGTGTGAATTTGGGCACTAGCCAGTCGGCGAAGAGTGATATATTTTGTGTTGTCAACGATTCCCGAGATCAAGGATTTAAAGCCTGAAAAAAGAGAATGTTTGGTGAATTTTATCAAGAGGAAAGACGTTATTGTCCTTCTTCCTACAGGATTTGAGAAAAGCTCTGTTAGCGGCGCATTACATACGTCACGACCAAATAGCAGTGATTGGCTAAATGATAAAAAGTACCCACCTACTGTTGAGCGAACGAATTCTAACACTGCGAGGTCAGACGGTTTCTACAAAGTGAAACCGTCTGTTGAATCAGGCTAAGCTCAAAGGGCATTACAAATACTAAAATACAAAAACATTTAAATGATCTGAACATTTGAATAGTTTACATAGTGCATATCTTTTTCTTTTAGTTTTCTACCATGTTCTAACGTTCCCTCATCAAAGACTTTGGATGTCATCCATGCAAGTTTGAATAATCTAGTGATCTTCTCCTGCACCCTGTACAAGCTCCAGAAATCTACAAAACTGTACACAGCAACTTGTACAACTACAGCAGACTTAATGTGATGTGCAGTAGATTCATTAGCGAGGTGCACGCTGACTGTGTTGTGACTGGGGCTGGGTATCATTCAGAAGTTGCTGATACGATACATACCTCAATATATAGACCACGATACGATACATATCTCGTTACAATGAGCTTACGATTCGATACAATTCAATATATTCAATATATTTCAAATCGATTTGATATGGTTCAATAAAAATAAAAGCTAATTCATGGCTGTGATACTAAAAGTCTTAGTTAAATCACTTCTTGTGCAAAGTTCATATAAAACACACCATTTTAATCATCAGAACAGTGAAAATGTTAAATGTGTCTCATAAATAAGTTTCCTTCCTCTTAACAAGCAACAGAACTGTAGTTGTAACAAAATAATTTAGTAAAATATACCAAAAAATACTCTACTCAGGATATATCAATACAGCAGCCCATGATAACGATACTGTATCATCACATTAAACGATACGATATATCGATATTTCAATATTTTTGCACACCCCTAGTTGTGACAGCGTTTTGAAGGGGGAGAGACTTAGCGTGAAGAGCAAAGGGAAGAGAACGCGTTGTTTTTAGCGAATAAAGTATTTTCAAAACGATCAAAGGTAACATGGTGATTGAAATATGTTAGTAAGAAGTAAAATATCGGCGTGTTAATGTTTGGCTGTGAGTGTAGTTCTGCAGTGTAAATCAGGCTCAGAACAGTAGCTGCTTACTTCACACTTCAGATGCCTCTTAGTAAAAGCAAAAGGGATGATATATTTGTTTCTGCTGTGAGCCTCTGTGATTTGTCAGAAGTTTGGATCTGGTCCCCACTCGTCCTTCTGTCCACTCTCTTCTATTAACTCAAGAAAAGTTTACTTTGATTTACTTTTGTTTTCTTTACTTTTCTACACAAAATATCATACTGATGAAACTGGACTAAACCAGGACTAAACCAGGACTACACCAGGACTACACCAGGACTAAACCAGGACTAAACCAGGACTACACACTACACCAGGACTACACGAGGTCTAAACCAGGACTAAACCAGGAGGACTACACCAGGACTAAACCAGGACTAAACCACGACTACACCAGGACTAAACCAGGATTAAACCAGCACTAAACCAGAACTGAACCAGGACTACACCAGGACTAAACCACAACTACACCAGGACTAAACCACGATTAAACCAGGACTACACCAGGACTAGACCAGGACTAAACCAGGACTAAACCAGGACTACACCAGGATTAAACCAGGACTACACCAGGACTACACCAGGACTACACCAGGACTAAACCAGAACTGAACCAGGACTAAACCAGAACTGAACCAGGACTACACCAGGACTAAACCAGAACTGAACCAGGACTACACCAGGACTAAACCAGGACTACACCAGAACTGAACCAGGACTACACCAGGACTAAACCAGAACTGAACCAGGACTACACCAGGACTAAACCAGAACTGAACCAGGACTACACCAGGACTACACCAGAACTGAACCAGGACTACACCAGGACTAAACCACAACTACACAGGGACTAAACGAGGACTAAACCAGGATTAAACCAGGACTAAACGAGAAATAACCCACGACTACACCAGAATTAAACCAGGACTACACCAGGACTAAACCTCAACTATAACAGACCAAACCAAGTCTATATTAAGACTAAACCAGGATCAAACCAGGACCTCCTCCCACTGTGAGTAACGCTACGTTGATATCGTCCTCGGGAGATTGAATTTTTTTTTTTTTTACAAGCTTGAACACAGCAGAAGTGGGAAACACCCCTCAGGAACTCATCAACTCATGTCTATTTCTCCAACACATGTGAGCCTGGACTTAAAACTGACCACATTTAAGGCTGTACTGTCAGTCAGCGACAGATCTCCACAAGAAACACCCCGTAGTACAACTGTTCCAATAATACAGACTAGTATTTTTAAATATATCACTCATTTGACCAGATCTTTGATATCTTTTGTCCTAACAACATGAAACTTATTAGAATGACACTCTCCAAATTTGAGATTGGTCGGCTGAGCGGTTCAAGAGTTACACGTGGAACAGACAAACACACACACAGACCTTCCTCGCATTAATAGACAGATGTAACATTAAAGGTGTCCTGTGTAACTTTTTGTTTTTCCGGTCTACCACCTGCTTGTGTCTATAGATACGTCGCTGCTCTGCCTGGCATGTTCCGCAGTGTGACATTAAACAGCTCTACTTTACATTTATTCAACTACAGATGGTTTTATAGCTCAAAAATACATAGAAAAACAAACTGTGAGCCTGGACTAAACCACGACTACACGAAGACTAAACCAGGACTAAACCACGACTACATGAGGACTAAACTAGGACTAAACCAGGACTAAACCACGACTACATGAGGACTACACCACGACTAAATCACGACTACACGAGGACTAAACCAGGACTAAACCACAACTACACGAGGACTAAACTAGGACTAAACCACAACTACACGAGGACTAAACTAGGACTAAACCAGGACTAAACCACGACTAAACCACGACTACACGAGGACTAAACCAGGACTAAACCACAACTACACGAGGACTAAACTAGGACTAAACCACAACTACACGAGGACTAAACTAGGACTAAACCAGGACTAAACCACGACTACACGAGGACTAAACCAGGACTAAGCCATGATTACACCAGGCCTACAACAGGACTACACCAGGACTAAACCACGACTACATGAGGACTAAACTAGGACTAAACCAGGACTAAACCACGACTACATGAGGACTACACCAGGACTAAGCCATGATTACACCAGGATTACAACAGGACTACACCAGGACTAAACCACAACTACATGAGGACTAAACTAGGACTAAACCACAACTACACGAGGACTAAACTAGGACTAAACCAGGACTAAACCACGGGTACACGGGGACTAAACCAGGACTAAGCCATGATTACACCAGGACTACAACAGGACTACACCAGGACTAAACCAGGACTAAACCACGACTACATGAGGACTACACCATGACTAAATCACGACTACACGAGGACTAAACCAGGACTAAACCACGACTACACGAGGACTAAACCATAATTACACCAGGACTAAACCAGGACTACACCACGACTACCCCAGGACTAAATCAGGAAAAACAACATTCTGACTGTGAGTGGGGTCGCCTCTCCACAGACATGACCTGGAACTTGGTCTGTTTTGGTCTCCATGGAGATAGAAAGGTTTAATGCCATACTGTGAAACATTCCAGACTAATCAATAACATCTCCATGGACATCTCCAAGAGTTTGACAGACCATCCACCAGAAAAGTTACACAACGCACAAACGGCGACAACTCTCACTGGTTAACTCTTTTCAACACTGTTCATGAGAGAATTTTATTATTGGTGACACTAAAATCCAGACTTTTCAACATAAAAATAAATGAACGCAAACAAGTCCGACCCCGAGGAGGACATGAACGCACCATCAGTCTCAAGTGACATAAGCTTTATGTCGACGATATCAAATAAACTGAACGTTTGTGTTTCTTGCAGCTTCTTAAAATCTGATTTACTTTTATTTTAGTTCTGTTCTTCGTCTGACCTGACCAAACTCAAAGTCTTCATCACTAAACTGGACTGGAACCTGGACAAGTCTGAACGCACACTAAAGAAAATGAGTTTGGCATCAAAACGTACATCGCTTTTGATTTTTAGTCATCGTGAATGGCTTTAGTTTGATTTAGGTTCGTTTTCTTACACAAAATATCACGCTGATGGAAAAGTATAAAACAGACACTGACATGAACCCTTCACCTTCAGTATTCAGTACTTGAACGATTAGATGAGCATGAGTATTTAATCTAACAAAAACTTTTGGATGTGAAGTTTTAAAGTGAGATACCAACACTAACTTTTACATTTTTAGGACATGCTTAACCAGTTTGAAGAAAAATGCCCAAGCTCAGTTTATTATTCCACTTTTATACCTCTGCTGGAGTTATATTGTTTTTAAAGTAACAGTACTCTTACTTGAGTAAAAGTTGTGCTTCCACGTCCTCTGTGAGTGAGTCTAAAGTGACAAAATCTTTCTGTGAGAATCTGCAATGATCTGAGAGTTTGTGTTTCTTGCAGCGCTTTGAGTTGAATTGTTGTTCTGTTGTGATGTTTTGTCTTTCACATTTGCTCTAAATCCTCAATCTGACGTGAAGCTTAAACTGTTACTTGAGTAGCTTCTTCACCATATACTTTTTACTGTTACTTAAGTAATGATTCAGGTCTGTACACTTTTACTTCTTCTGGGGAAGTCATATATTACCAGAGCAGGTTTTTGGCTACTCTCCCCTTCCCTGTCTTTAGTAATTGAGCTAAAGTGAATTGGTTGAGCGTGGACCTCCAGCTCTCTCCCGCCTCTAGGCCCTCACACTGTCCGCCTCAGAAGCACCCTCCTCCGCGGCCCATTCACACTCACCCCCCTCACACCCCTGGTTCCAGCCTTACTTTAGCATCGCCTCCTCCTTCGCCTCCTCCTCCCGCTGCCGGGCCAGAACCGCCAGGATAATCTTGCGCTCCTCCTCGGTCAGGTGGCTCAGGTCTGGCTCTGGGACGGCCTGGGCGAGAGCTGGGCGAGGACCGCCTCTGGGCCCCACGGACGCGAACATCTTCCCCCCGAAACAAGCGCCTCACACTCGGCCTGTACGCGCTCGCTCCTTCGCCACCTCCTCCTCCGCTCCTCCTGTCTCTTCGCAAACCGCCACAGCCAAGCCAGCCCACGGATCACGACATGGCCCAGGGATGGCGGCAGAGCGGCGTACGCGGCAGATGCGGGGGTCCCATGGCGGTGGAAGAGGCGGCAGAAGCGGCAGAAGCGGCAGAGATGTACGCGCGCGGTGAGCGGTAAAAACGCCTTCTCTTCACGGAACGCTCGCTTCTTCCATATTACGCATTTGGATCATTGTCAGCGCGGTGCGAAAAAAGCAGCATCTCCCGCTCCATCGGCTCGGATCGGCTGGAATTAGCTCGGTTGGGCTCGGTTTGGCTCGAATGGCACCCCCCCACCCCCCTCCCCTCCACCTCGGCTCTTTTCACGGATAGTCCATATCGCCTTTTTCCGCGGCGATAACGCACTGCTGAAGCGGCCCAGCTGTGGAGATGTAGCCGGTCTCCTGCGCTCCTGCCCCGGTGTTCCTTGGCAGAGAGGTGGGCGGTGTACGGCTGTGTGGATGTGGAGGGTGGGGGTCCGTCAGCAGCGGTAAGTCCCAGGTTTTGGAGACCGGAGAAGGAGCTCTTTGGGTCGGACGCGGCGCCTGGCTTCCCCCGCGGATGGAGCTCGGGTTGGGTCGGCTCTGGTGAAGATGGTGGTTGGTGGTGCTGCCAGGAGACGGACCGTCAATGGGACCGCAGCCCCTCCGAGCGCGCGCACGGTGCTTCCTGCGGCGGGGGCGCGCATTTCAGAATGAGGAGCGCGCTCACGACACGCTACGGCACGCACTGGGGACGCTTCTTATAAAACTCCACGGAACCGGATTTATGAATGTGACTCGTCTCTCTGGAGCCTAATGAGCTTCATTACAACACGTTTTTACTCTTAGCTCTGGTTTGAATTCAAATGTGATTTTTTATTTATTTTTTTTCTTGGTGACAGTTTTGCAGAATTTATCTTATTAAATAATCCAACACCTGAGTGAGGTTATTTAAAGGTCCTGGATACGCAAAACTCACTCTTGTGAGCTTAAACAGCACACATGTTTGAGTAACACTTTACACATCTCCAAGGCTCAAAATGCTCTGTTCCACCTTGTGATGTCATGAAGTGGTAGTTTTCAAGTTAACAGGGCAATTTCAGATCTGAAATCATCCAAATGATTCTGGTGAAGGTGTGTGACACACACAGTGGAACACTTCCTGTATTACCACATGACATCACAAGGTGGAAAAGAGTGTTTTCTTTTAAAGAAAAGCTGCAGAAAATCTGCAAGTTTGTGTGTTCAACAAAATAAAATAAAAAAGGTGTGTTTGTGATGAGGCTTTTAGAACCTTGATTTACAGCGTTAGAAGTCTTTGGAGTCCAGCGGGTTCACTGCAGAAGTCACAGATCTTCACTACATAGTTTGAAATCTATTTTGATGTTGCAAAATGTTCACAACAAATAAAGCCAAAAAAGCACATTTAGCGTTTCTTCCTTTCAGTGTTGGGTGTAACGCGTTACAAAGTTACAAAGTTACAAAGAGTACTCTGTACTCTAACGCGTTAGAGTGACGTAACTACTTTTTGGGGATAAAAACTGTGTAATGCGCTATTACTGAAAATCTTTTCGGCCCGCAGCGGGACTTTTTTGGGGAGGGACAGTTGGGGAAGACAAGTGAGAGCAGTGGGGCCCGTCCCCGCCCGGGCGGAGAGGGCGCAGCGGGTATGCACGGCCCCGGGGAGCGGAGAGATCCTGTGCCTTCCTCAGAGGAAATGGGGAGGGGCGACACCTGGGGAGAAGTCCCGCGAGGGGATACTCCCGCCCCGAGCGGCCGTCCCTCCCCCGGACAGACTCACCTCACCCGTGCACCTCTGAACACTTTCAGGTCCTTTTGAACTCTCTCTGCAAAGTTCTTTTCTACCTTCCTTAAGGTTCTTATCGACTCTCGATCTCGTGCAGTATTTAGCCTTAAATGGAGTTTACCAACAAAAAGTAACGAGTAACATTAAAAACGATGAAAACATTACTTTTTTAAGGTAACTTCCCCAACACTGCTCTCTTTCAGCACCAGGGACAGCTCCGGTGCCAAAACCAAACCGAGGCGCTCGTCTGATTCCTGTTGTTTTGAGTTTTGTTCAAGCTGAAATACCTTTTAGTCATAAATGAGTCAAATGTGTTCATATCATAAAAGCAGAACTTTGTGACCAAAATCAGTGTGGTGGTCTAACAGGCGTCTACTCTTCAAACTCCGCCCCTGCAGCCAGGTGTTTGTATCAGAAACACTGGGGCAGTGCTGTGTGATGTCATCAAGTACTGAAGGCAAAACTAACGTAGCTTTAGGTGTTTTATTATAACAGCAAATACAGTCCAAATTACAGAAGCATCAAAACCTGTTACATGTGTTTTACAACGACCACACGGGTAACTCCCATAGACTATATAAAGGAGTGGACTAAGATAGTGTGACGTCACCCACAGAGTCTAGCTCCAGTCAAATGAAGCTCACGAGGCCGGCAGTTATGGAGAGGAATTTGGAGCTGAGTTCCATATTAGAAACAAGAATTTATTAACAGACAAAAATAGTGTCGTAAAGACACCAGGATCATGTAGAGTGTTTTAATACAAATATTTAATACGGGTTAGCAATGTTCATTTATCTGTACTTTCTGTGCTCACACGGTCACTTCAGCACCACGGGCAGCTCCGGCTCTAAACACTTCACTTTAACTCCAACTTAAATCGGGCTTTTATTTTGGTTTTATTTTGTAGTTTCCGGTTTGTGTCAGAAGTGTCTTTTATTGACGGAAACTTGTCGTATTTCTATGTTTTCGCAACCTCAGTATTTTTCAGAGTTTATTCCTCCTAACCGGACTATAACCTCCAGACTGCGCACGATTTGATCATTTTACGGTTTGTCCACGTCTCCACGTTTTAACCGCGTTGTTTTCACGCAGCCGGTCGTTTATTTACCGGGGACTGCTTTGTTTACCGGGGACTGCTCTTCCGTTTACCGGTCACTGGCCCTCTGTTTATCGGGGACTGCACCTCCGTTTACCGAGGACGTGCTCTGTTTAGCGGTCAGTGGTCCTCTGTTTACCGGGACTGCTCCGTTTGCTCCAGAAGTAGGTCATTCCTGCGGAGAGCGCGTGATCCTGCAAGAAAACTCTACACGTGCGTGACATCTTTACGCATTTGGGTAGACTCGGACTCGTGTGGCTCAATAAATGATTTGCATTTTAATTTTTAATCGCTGTTATTGTTGGTGTTATGACTGAAATAGGCCCAGTGCAGCGCTGTGTGCAGTGGGCTACAGGTGTGTCTGTGTAATACAGGCGTAATAAAGACACATCGTGCTTTTCCAAGTAAACAGGCCTGCATTTGTAATAGTTGTACGTTTTTTTCGTTTGTAAATCGCATTGTTGATCTGAAACGGTTTAAAACACAAACAGGTTGGTTGACTTTCTGTTTCTAAAGCCGCGCCTCTTCACTGTGGCACCAGTCTGTGTGTCCCAGTCTAATACTCGAGTGAAGGATGTGAGGGTTACGTCAGGTTAGAACAGACCTGGGCACTACCAGCTCATCAAAACAATGCTATTTACTGAGTTTTATAAAGAAATACAATTCATATTGTGCAGAATTGAATGAAGCATTTTGGCCTCCACAATATTTTCTGTTTCTCATGTGGCCCCATGGAAAAAAATAACTTCCCACCCCAGGATTAGAACATCATAATAAGTTCATTTTTCATATCTCGTCTCATTTTCAAAGTACAGGCAGCTCAGCCACCGCACAGTGTAAAATGTGTAATAATGATTGTGTAGCTTGTCTGATTGTGCTGTAAATGTAAACCATGAAACCATGTAATGTAATGTAAACCATGAAATACTCTTAACATTGGAGGACATGAGATCTTCCAGGAGCGAGTTGTTTTAGCAGCAGCAGCAGCAATAGTAGTAGTAGTAGTAGTAGTAGTAGTAGTAGTAGTAGTAGTAGTAGTTGTAGTAGTAGTAGTAGTAGTAGTAGTAGTAGTAGTAGTAGTAGTAGTAGAAATAATAGTTGCAGTTTTAACAGTAGTATTACCTGTAGTAATAGTATTAGCAGCAGTTGTAACAGCAGTACTAGTAGTGGTAGTAGTCATAGTAGCAGTAGTTGTGGTTTTAGCAGCAGTATTAGCTGTAGTAGTAGTAGTATAAACAGTAGTACAGTAGTAGTAGTAGTAGTAGTAGTAGTTGTAGCAGCAGTAGTAGTTGTAGTTGTAGTAGTAGTACTAGTAACAGTAGTAGTAGTAGTAGTAGTAGTAGTAGTAGTAGTCATTGCAGTTTCAACAGTAGTATTACCTGTAGTAGTAATTGTAGTATTCATAGTAGTAGAAGTAGTTGTTGCAGTTTTAACAGTAGTATCACCTGTAGTAATAGTATTAGCAGCAGTTGTAGCAGCCGTACTAGTAGTGGTAGTAGTCATAGTAGCAGTAGTCGTAGTAGTTGCGGTTTTAGCAGCAGTATTAGCTGTTATAGTAGTAGTAATAGTAGTAGTACCAGTAGTAGTAGTAGTAGTATTAGTAGTAGTAGTTGTTGTTGTTGTTGTTGTTGCAGTTTTAGCAGTAATATTAGCTGTAGTAGTAGTAGTAGTTGTAGTAGTTGCAGTTTCAACAGTAGTATTACCTGTAGTAGTAATAGTAGTATTCATAGTAGTAGAGGTAGTTGTTGCAGTTTTAGCAGTATTATTAGCTGTAGTAGTAGTAGTAATAGTAGTAGTAAGTAGTAGTAGTAGGAAAAGGTCCATAATGCATCTTTATTCTGACGTCCTGGTGATGTAATAAGTGTAGCTCATTTGGAGTGATGCATGTGATTGACAGGTGTATGACTGACAGGTGTAGTGTTGTTATGATACAAACATTTCAAACTAACTTCAAACTCGATATTCCTTTTGATACTAAGGAATAGAATGTGACCTTCATGAAATGGTAGAACTTTCTTTTCATGTGTCCTCATATGGTTTAGCATCTGATTTGATAGTTTTGACAACCGTAGACAGGTGTATATGACTGACAGGTGTACATGTGATTGACAGGTGATGCGTCCCGTCCTGGTGGTCCATGGGGGCGCGGGGCACATCCCGTCTGAGCGAGCTCAGGGCTCGATGGGCGGAGTCTGTGCTGCGGTGAAGGCGGGTTACCACGTCTTTACAGCAGGGGGCAGCAGTGTGGACGCTGTGGTGGAGGCGGTCATCAACATGGAGGACAACCCACACTTCAACGCCGGTGAGAGACACAACACATGAGATGAGAATTAATCGAGGGCATATGTGACTTCTGTCTTTTGTTATTAAGTCACTCCTCCTTCATAGCTCAATCACAACAGGTTTGTCAAGTTGTAGTGTAGTGTAGGACCTGGGAGAGATCGCTAAATTACTCAAACATGCATGGATGACATCTAAAACCTGCAGGCATGTTTCTGATGAGGGAATAATGTTTAAAAAACATGATGGCCTTTATCACAATCACGAGGTTGAATAATGGCAGCACTTTCTGAAGCCACTGTGAAAAATCTTTTGATTTTAGTTCATTTCTCCTGACAGAGAAGATGCTGTCAGTTTTTTTTCATTCAAACTCCTCTTGAGGATTCTCCTGTGTTTGTGTGGTGTTTGTGTTATCAGCACATTTCATTGTTACACACCTGAGCTTAAGGTGAGTGCAGAGACACATCAAATGAAACTGATCTAAGTGTTTTGTGTTTACAACAATACGACAAACACTTTGTTCCATCTTGCGATGTCATGCGGTAATTCAGAAAGTGCTCCACTGTGTTTTTAAACTCCTAAATCTGGATGATTTCGGTCCTGGAATTGACAATCACTCAACAAAAGATTAAAAGGAGCTGCTAAGATGAAAACTTGAGGTCCTTGTTGACTCCCTCTCCTCCCGTTGTTGTCAGACCGGGATTCAGTGCTCACAGCTGGGGGCAGGTGGGGGCAGGTGTGGTTGGGCTGGGTCAGGTGGGGTCAGGTGTGGCTGACTCCCCCTCCTCTGGTTGTTTTCAGGTCGGGGTTCGGTGCTCACAGCTGGGGGGCAGGTGGAGATGGACGCGTTGGTGATGGACGGAAGGGACCTGTCGTCTGGAGCAGTGTCTGCAGTCTCAAACATCGCTAACCCTGTGAAGCTGGCACGCCTGGTCATGGAGAAGGTACAGACTCTACTCAAGCACATGGACCTGGAGAGTTTAGCAGTTCAGCCTCACAGCTACAAGGTCCCTGGTAGAGGCAGGAGGAATAATGGAAACATAGATGTTGTTTTGGACCTGAATCTCAATGAGCAAAATTTAAAAAGCAGAATTAGTCACCTAGTGATACCACGTTGGGGGTGTTTTACAAGTATCTCCATGGACAGAATGTTCAGCCATGGTGACCCAATGCAAGCATAAGCAAAAAATGTAAAAAAAAAAAAATTAATTAATTAATTAATTAATAAGATTGTCTGAAAACGCACAAAGAGAGGTTCATTTAAAGCACTAATCAGGTCACTTGTTGTGGTTCCAACTAAATCACTTCTTTGTGGTCAGTTTATGTTAAATAAAGATCAGATTAAGTCTAACTTGAGTAACAGAGCTTCAGACAGAGCAGTGCCTTCAGGTATCTTCACAGCCCCATAGAATGTTGATGACATCTGCAAATTATCAATAATTAAAGTCATATTTGGATTTTTGTGGTAAATATAATGGTCCATTCACATGTGGGATATTTGCTCCTCAATCAAGACTTGTATCTATAATGTGAGGAAGGTCTGTCTGTGTGTTTGCCTGTTCCACACATAACTCTCGAACCACACCACCACTGATCTCAAATTTGGAGAGTGTCATCCTAATGGTGCGGGTGTGTGCGGTGCCAAGTTTCATGTTGTTAGGGCAAAAAATGCCAAAGATATCAGCAGAAAACCAGCAGGTAGGGGTTTTCTGTTCAAGAGATTTCTTCAGCCGTGGCCAGTTCTATGTTGCTACCAGCAGAGTTGGTAGATCAAATAGACTTCAAATTCTTGCGCTAGATGAAGAAACTAAGAAAAAGCATACATTTCTGAATAATGTTGTTTATAAAGAGGTACTCACTGTGAAAGCACAGTACAAACCCCTCCACAATCACAGTACAAACCCCTCCACGATCGGCCATATTTTCATTTGTGCTGTTTTAATCAAATCCATAACATTATTTTGTTGTTACTTCCTGCTTCCTGCTCCTTTCACCTGATATCACCAACTTCAACAAAACAGTAGCACACAACAGTCTGGCACATCTTCTACGGACTGTGCACTTTGTTTTTTAATTATATGAAAAAATGTGGTACAACTCCTTTAAATGTCCTGTATTCTGTCAAACTGACTCCTGTGAGATTTTAGACATGTTATAATATTGTCACTAATGTTGTTAACAGCTCTTTTTACCCTCAGTTCAGTAGAGGATTGAAATAATCATTTTAGTCATTCACAATCATGATTCTAGTGAAGGTGTGTGGAGTTTAAAAACACAGTGGATCATTTTTTGTATTACCACATGACATCACAAGGTGGAACAGACTGTTGGTTTGTGAGAAGAACTCAGTATAAATATGCAGGTTTGTGTGTTAAAAATGTGTGAATGAAACAAAACACAACTCCAGGTCTGTCTGTGATGAGGTAACGACATTAGAGAATAATGTAACAAGTGCATGTTTGTCACACAGTCCTGACGACTCAAAAGGTCCTAAGTGTAAGCAGAAAACAGAGAGTAAAATGGTGTCCTGTGTCCCTCCTCTCTCCAGACGAGCCATGTGTGTCTGACAGCAGGGGGCGCTGCTGCATTTGCGCGGCAGATGGGCGTACAGGAAGTGCCCACCGAGTCCCTGATCACAGAGTACAGCCGTGCCCGGTGGAGGAAGAACCAGGCGCCAGGAGCCAACCCGGTGGAGTGCCAAATGTACCTCCTCCTCTGCACCGTCCTCTACCCCATCTGACCCTCTGCTGTGCTCCTCTGACACTCTCCTCTGACCCTCTGACCCTCTCCTCTGACCCTCTGACTCTCTCCTCTGACCCTCTGACCCTCTCCTCTGACCCTCTGACTCTCTCCTCTGACCCTCTGACCCTCTCCTCTGACCCTCTGACCCTCTCCTCTGACCCTCTGACCTCTCTCCCTCTGACCCTCTGACTCTCTCCTCTGACCCTCTGACCCTCTCCTCTGACCCTCTGACCTCTCCTCTGACCTCTGACCCTCTCCTCTGACCCTCTGACCCTCTCCTCTGACCCTCTGACACTCTCCTCTGACCCTCTGACACTCTCCTCTGACCCTCTGACCCTCTCCTCTCCTCTGACCCTCTGACCCTCTCCTCTGACCCTCTGACCCTCTGACCCTCTGACCCTCTCCTCTGACCCTCTGACACTCTCCTCTGACCCTCTCCTCTCCTCTGACCCTCTGACCCTCTCCTCTGACCCTCTGACACTCTCCTCTGACCCTCTGACCTCTGACTCCTCTGACCTCTCCTCTGACCTCTCACCCTCTCCTCTGACACTCTCCTCTGACCCTCTGACCCTCTCCCGTGACCCTCTGACACTCTCCTCTGACCCTCTGCTCCTCTGACCCTCCCCTTTGCTCCTCTGACCCTCTTCTCTCCTCTGTTCTGTTTTCAGGGGTAAAATGGGCACAGTTGGAGCAGTGGCCGTGGACTCCGAGGGAAACGTTGCCTGTGCCACTTCCACTGGAGGAATCCTGAACAAGATGGAGGGTCGAGTGGGAGACACGCCTTGTATCGGTCCGTAACTCTGCAGCTTTACTTTTACAGGACCTCTACCCAATGTTCTTCCATGTGTTTGAGCAAAGTCTTGCCCAGTATATACAGTGTACTAGTATACTATATAAGCAGCTCTTAGATGTCAGCTTAATCCCTCAGTCGTCCAAGTAGGACCCAACATTTCCAGTTATCAGAATTTACTTTTTCTGTAGCTGTCAAGCATAAGGTAAATGAGAAATACCTTTGGACCACAGCAAACTGTTTCAAATCAACTAGTTCTGTTCTGTTTTTCACTTTTAATAAGAAAAAATAAGCTCCAGTGCCTTTAACTCCTCTACACCTACATTATGTTACATCTGTGTACATAACATCTTTACTAACACACTGAAGAGAGGAGCAATCTCACTTTTACTCTAGTTTATTTTTTCAGTTTGAACTCTAAATCACAAATCTTAGATGTCATTCATGAATGTCTAAGTATTTTAGTGATCTCTCCCAGGTCCTATTCAACCCCGTACAAGGCTCCACCCACAAGCCTCCATCACCCATGCTTCCACACCACAATAGGCTTCTGTCACAAACCAGGAAGACGTTTGGAAACACTATGACAACTTCCTTTGGGCTCTGTTTGCAGGAGTACGTTTGACAAAAGATAGGAAAAATTTGAAAATGTCCCAGTTTTCTTTTTCTCCATGTCATTGTAGTGTTCCGTTATGTTCGGCTCATCAACCGTTCCAACCATACCTCAGTTTTCATCATTTCCCCACTGACACACAACTCTGAGTGCACTGGTACATGTGATTAGAAGAGATGAGGGACAAATTCCAGATGATTCCAAACAGCACATACGTCTGCAGTCTTCATTTTACCTCTGATCACATTTACTTCAGTGGGTTTGATCACAGTCAGTTGGTGAGTCCAGTGTCGGGAACTACACCGGAAGTTTTCATCACATGTTTCCAAACGTCTTCCTGGTTTGTGATATAAGGGTGGATAGAGCCTATTCACCATAAATACACAAACACATGATTCTGAACTATACGCAACAAGTCATGTGAGGTAGTTTCGTTAGTGGGATGCACGCTGATTGTGTCTGATAGCGCCCTGAAGGGGGAGTGACTTAGTGTGACTTAGAGAGCAAAGGGAGGGGAGAGCATGTGAACACTTTGCTTCCAGTGAATGCATTTTCAAAACAATAAAAGGGAACATGATGATGTGAATATGTGTTAGCAGTTAATACCCCATAGAAGGAAAATAGCTCTTCTTGAAGCTTGTGTTGCAGTTTCAGTGGAATTTGTGCTCATCAGAAATCTGCTGTGATGTAATCCTATTGTTTTATTGATTATTGTTGGAGTCGATTTGTCCTTTGGTCCGAGTCAGGTTTGTGGAGTTAATGGTTGACTTTGGACTGGACTCTAAACATCACAAGTTTGTCTTTAAGAAAACACTCTGCTTTAGTAAGAACATGGTGGGAGTTTGTGTTTCTGGTTTGTTAATCTTAAACTTTTTGGTTGGGTATTTGTCACCTTCTTGTTTCTATGGAGATGTCACTGCTTTGCCTGGAATGTTCCACAGTGTGAAATTAAACAGCTCTGCTTTACATTTATTCAACTACAGGTGGTTTCATAGCTCAAAAATACCTAGAAAAACAGACGTTCTGAATGAGAGTGGGGTCGCCTCTCCACAGATCTAACCTGGAACTTGGTCTGGTTTGGTCTCCATGATGATAGACACAGTAATAACATCTTCATTAAGAAAATCATTTGACGGACCCTCCACCAGAAAAGTTTGTATATTTTCACATTCAGGAATAATTTTTTAGATTTTTTTAAGGATCTGCTGATACTCAATATTTTAAAATGGTGCTTATTTCCTTCAAACACAGTTCACTTCTTACACAAGAGATCCAGTTGTGTTATGTAACTGTTATTTATTAAAAATCACGACTGAACAGCTTTGTGTGAATACAAGTTTAATTATTATGAGATGTTCTTGGCCAAAATCAGTCTGTAATAGTCACAAAGTCTGAAGTTAGTTGAAATCAGTTGTCCCTGTGTGTCAGATGCCCTCCCTGTGTCTCCATGTCTTTTATTCTGTGTAAAAGCTGCTGACCCTGTAGTTGTGGTCGCTGTGAGTGAGTCTAAAGTGACTTTATGTGACAGTACGAAATTATTTGAACATTTGTGTTTCTTGCAGCTCCTTCAGATCCAAATTAGTTTGTCCCATTTTTGTGTCTGTCCTTTGAAAACACCAGATTTATGAACTAATTTCCCTTTACTTCAGTATTTATTCTCATCATTAGTTTACTTGTTTTGTCACAAGCATTAGTCTGCCCTCTAGCGGAGCAAAGATGTAATTACACCCTCAGTATATTGAGTGACTGCACAGTGACTTTTGAACATTGTGCTTTTCAATAATTGTGGATGTCCAAACAACAGCTGACAGATTTGTTGCTTAACTCCAAATGTTCAGTATGTCCCCATCCAATACTGATGACTACTCTGTTCCACCTTGTGATGTCATGAAGCAGTAGTTTACCTTTAGTTCAGTAGAGACTGGAAATTCTAGTAGGGCAACAGTAGCTCAATTAGTAGAGCGTTTGTCCTCCAAATGTTGCCGGTTTGAATCCTGCTCTTGACATAAACATTGGTTGAGTGGTCAGATCCACTCACCCACAGTGTGTGTGTACTCTGGTGTATGACTGTGTGCGAATGTGTGAGTGGTTCCTTGTAATAAAGAGCTTTGAGTGCCTTGAAGGTGGAAAAGAGCTGCATTAAAATGTGACCATTTACCATAGTGAAGATGTATTGTATAAAAAAGCACAACAGAGCACTTCCTGCATTAAAAGTGAGACCAGCTGTTTTCTGTTTGAGAAAAGAACACAGTCTAAATGTGCAGGTTTGTGTGTTAAACATGTGTGAATGAAACAAAACACTCCAGGGCTGTTTGTGATGAGGAAACTACATTAAATGAATATAGTATGGGCCCTTTGAAAAGATTCTGTTTGTATGATCTGTCAGGCAGTAGGGGATACGCACATATATTTGACACTTGAATGTACTGTAGTAGTATTCTCATGTACAGTATCTGCAGTAAAAGTATTCTTCTGTATGTTGTATGTTGTACAGGAAGTGGAGGATACGCTGATAACTCGGTGGGAGCCGTCTCCACCACAGGACACGGAGAGGCCATCCTGAAGGTGGTCCTGGCCAGACACATCCTCTACCACATGGAACAAGGTACAGGGAGGGCATCTGACACAATCTGACACACAGGGAGGGCATCTAACACACTGACACAATCAGGGAGGGCATCTGACACAATCTGACACACAGGGAGTGCATCTGACACACAGAGATAATGGATATTGGGAGGGCATCTGACACAATCTGAGACATAGGGAGGGCATCTGACACAATCTGACACACAGGGATATTGGATATTGTTAGGGTATCTGACTCATTTGTGGTGTTCCAGGCAGGTCTGTGGAGGAGGCGAGCGACCTGGGCCTGTCTCACATGAAGAGCCGGGTGGTGGGTCTGGGAGGGGTCGTCACCGTGGATACCAAGGGAGAGTGGTCCGCTCGCTTCTCGTCCAATCAGATGGCCTGGGCCGCAGCATGTGACCAGACGCTGCACTGGGGTTTATACAGAGGAGAACACTTCACCGAGCCCATCGTGCAAAAGCTATGAGGACTGACAGTACTACTACGATTACCTCTACTACTACTGCTGCTACTGCTCTTACTGGTACTACTAAATACTAATACTATAATACTCCTGCTGCTATAACTCCCATCAAGAAGTATGAACCAATCAGGTTTTAATCAGGACATTTTATCTGCAGACAACAAATCATATGATCATTTTGGGAGTGGATTGCACTAACACAATTTTACAACATATTTTAACTTTAATTTTGTATTTTTACTGAATTTTTTGCAACTGTGATCAAATAATTGTGGAGTATTCTGACATTTGAGCTTAAAGATTCTATATTACACAAAATTTGACTCTTGTGAGCTTTGAGTCAGGTTATAATGTTGTTCCCTCCTCAAAAACAGACCTGCGTACCTACCTGAGTAGTGTTTTGTTTCCTTCACACGTTTGAGTAACACTTTATTATTAGTCTGTCTACGTCTCCAAAGCTCAGAATGTTCTGTTCCACCTTGTGATGTCATGAGGCTGCCTTTTACCTTTTGTTCAGTAGAGATTCCAGGGCTGAAGTAATCCAACTGATTCTATTGAAGGTGTGGAGTTTAAAAACACAGTGGAGCACTTCCTGTATTACCACATGACATCACAAGGTGGAACAGAGTGTTTTCTGTTTGAGCGAAGAACTTGTGAATGAAACAAAACACAACTCCAGGGGTGTTTGTGATGAGGAAACAACATTAGAACACAGATCAGAAAATAGTGTAAAATGAGTCCTTTAAGAGGTGGATTTGTACATTTGATGATGTTTTATATTATATTCTTGTATAATACTGCTGCTTTTGTAGAATGATGAAGTCATCAGTATCTGTAGGAAACATGATGACTGCATTGAAGCACAAATGTGTTTAAAGTCTTAGAAATGTGAAGTTTACAGCTTTTCTTTGATTCTTCTTTCTTTCTCTGTTTCTGTTTCATTTGTCTCTGAAATAAAAGTGTACAGGACTGGAGCGTGTTTGTAGATTAGCAGAAACATGTGGAATAAAAGTGCTGTTTTAATCCAAGGGAAGTTGTAGTAATGTCTGATCGCCACTAGATGGTGCAAACAGACGTGAGGAGCTGGATTATAGCAGAACGTCTGTCCTGGACTCTGTTTTGTAACTTAACTAAGAGTTTCAAAAGTTTCATCAAAAATGAAATAAAGTTCATTTTATTCATTGTTTTACAACATGACCCAAGATTTAGTCCTTCTTTTGTCTCTGTTCAGTTTGTATTTTCACATGTGAATGGAACCATATCATTTGTTTGTTTTATTATAAATGAAATGGTTGTGACAGTGGTCTGGCAGTAATCTCTCTCTGTGACACTTCGAACAGACATGTGTCCTGTCTCACAATGCTCCAGTGTGCAGCCCGAGAAGACACATGCTCCTGTAAAGTCCATATGACCTTTCATTTTACTAAAACACAGTTAAGATCATTATATTTAAGTTGTTGTTTTTTCTTAATCTGTCTGTTTTAGGTTTTAAAAGCGACTTCCTGGTTGGAAATGGTGACATCACAATAGGGAATTGCATAATTGTTACCAAACCTGTCGTGTTATGCACTGGGTCTACACTCTAATGTACACGGGTTTATGTGACAGTTTATGTGAACATATAAGAAAACACCTTTATTTCATTAAATCCATGTTTAATGTATCAGAAAAAAAATATTTGTGTGTATGTGTGTGTGTGTGTGCGTGCGTTTGTGTGTGTGTGTGTGTGTGTGTGTGTGTGTGTGCGTGCGTGCGTGCGTGTGCGTGTGTGTGTGCGTGCGTTGTGCGTGTGTGTGTGTGTGTGTGTGTGTGCGTGTGTGTGTGTGTGTGCGTGTGTGTGTGCGTGTGTAAATTGTGGTGAACTTTTGGACAGAATTCTCCCAGTGTGATGTCATCACTGTGGGACTCTATAAAACAGAACTCTACTTCCAGTCATTTTCAACATGTTTTCAACTTTTCTTCACAAATTTCTTCTTGATTTGTGTAAAACTTTAATGTAACTTCAGCAGAAATGAGAAGATCATCCAAACCTGCACGTGCACTTTAAAGATGCACTTGGAGTAAAAGTATCCACACAGATCAGATGACTCTATTACAGAGTCAAAGTATCATAAATGATCTTGATAAAGTGCTGATCTTTGCCCAGCATGTGCACTTCAAATCCATGTCTTGGTGTTTGTTTTCATTTGTGTGTTTTCACTTTTGTTTGCTCAGTGTCCAGACTTGAACTCAAAACCTCATGGCCTCATGGCTTCACGCTTCAACAGGTTTAAGAAAAAGATCAACAAAATATTTTTCCGCACAGTTACACAGTAGAGTACAAAGTTAAAAAAGTACCCACTGTAAATGTATTCAGACCTAAGTAAAATACCTAAAAGTTATTCATTACTTATAATTAGTACTTTGTCACCTCCCACACTGTATTTGTCGGTATAATATCTCATTTGTCCAGGAGAGGTGCTAGTTCAATAGCCCAGATGATACTAACTCCTGTGAGCCTTAAGCCGTGTTATAATGTTGTTTTATCCTAAAACACAGAGCTGGAGTTGTGTTTTGTTTCATTCACACATGTTTGAGTAACTTTATTATCACTCTGTTTACATTCCCAATACTCTGTTCCACTTTGTGATGTTACTAAGTTGTTTTCAAGTAAACACCTCCTTTTACCAATTCCAGGGCTAAAATGATCCAAATGATTCTAGTGAAGGTGTTTGAGAGAAGAACTCAGCCTAAATGCAGGTTTGAGTGTTAAATATGTGAGAAAATCATCTAATATGGGCCTTAAAATATTACTCCAGTAGAAATAAAGAAACACCATTCAGATCTGTGCAAACTAAAGTCATGAATATTTTCTGTCCAACTTTTGTAACTGAAACATTCATGAAAACCTGAATCAGATGTGAAGAAGCTGCAAGAAACACAAATGTTCAAATCATTTCAGATTCTCACAGAAAGATTTAGTCACTTTAAACTCATTCACAGAGGAAGAGGAAGAACAACTTTTACTCAAGTACAAGTACCGTACGAGTACTGTTACACTGTACTGTATATTACTCAAGTAAGAGTACTGTTACTCTCGACGTGAAAAAGGAAATTTCATAACTGTTCCCTAAACTACCAGGTTAAACACTGTGTCTACACTCCTCTCATGTACACACGGGTTTATGTGACAGTTTATCTAAAAATATAAGAAAACACTTTTATTTTGTTGACTTCATGTTTAAAGTATCAGAAAAATGTGTTTTTTTGTGTAAATTGTGCCAAAGTGTCTCTAAAATAGGAGTTTACCTTGTGTCATTTTCAACATGTGTTCGACTTTTCTTCACAAATTGCTTCTTGATTTGTGTAAAAGTATAATTTATATTTACAACAAGAGTACTGTATACACAATACTAGTATTGAAACTAGAAACTCATTTGAGCAGGTACATATAAATACTACAAAAAGTCCCATTGACAGGACTGAGCAGAACCTTTCCTGAATGTAGAACAGGGGTCTCTACCTTAACCAAAGGCAAATCCAGAGAGCTACACATTTTAGTGGTTGCAGAAAATGAAGTATATATAAAAGCCATGGCAAAACTTAGATGTGGTACAGTTAGATAAAACATAAAACATAAACCATTATTTATTTATGAGTGCACAAAGTCCAGCATCAAAATGATAGATTTATAATAATAATAATAATAATAATAATAATAATAATAATAATAATAATAATAATAATAATAATAATAATAATAATAATAATAATAATAGGTATTTAATGATCACATTTGTGTTATTCAGGACAATATGTGTAATACAGGAATCACTTGGTGAGTGACTTGAAAGAGGGTGGAGAGCTCCTGGTAGCTCCTGAACTACAGGTTTTAGACGCCTGTTTAAAATAATGTTGATCTGTATCAGAACAGAAGTGTAAGAGCACATAGACCAGTACACACACATGGACCAACATGAACCTACTGCACCACTGACCATCACACACATAGAACCAGTGTTGGGAAGGTGACTTTTAAAACGTATTCCCCTACAGATTACAGATTACATACAACAAAATGTAGTTAGTAACATAATCCATTAAATTACTTAAAGTGAGTAACATAATCTGAATACTTTGGATTAGTTGATTTACTGTAGAGAAGCAAAGACGAGCTAAAAGACAATAAAAAGTCCAGACTTTACTGTATTAAAAATATTATTGATAGAAGAGGAGGAGACATGTCCACACAGCATGATTTAATCCTGTTAAATCCTGTTTTAGTCCTGGTTTAGATCTAGTTTAGTCCTGGTTTTAGTCCTGGTTTAGTCCTGGTTTTAGTCCTGGTTTAGTCCTGGTTTAGTCCTGGTTTAGTCCTGTTTTAGACCAGGTTTTAGACCAGGTTTTAGACCAGGTTTTAGACCAGGTTTTAGACCAGGTTTTACACCTGGTTTAGATCTGGTTTTAATTCTGGTTTAGTCCTGGTTTAGACCTGGTTTTAGACCAGGTTTTAGACCTGGTTTAGACCTGGTTTTAGTTCTGGTTTAGTCCTGGTTTAGACCTGGTTTTAGACCTGGTTTAGACCTGGTTTTAGTTGTGGTTTAGTCCTGGTTTAGACCTGGTTTAAATCTAGTTTAGACCTAGTTTATTTTCTAGCAATGAGTGGAATTACCGAAAAAAAAAAAGAAAAAAAAAAAAAAGGGAGGATATAGCCCAGAATGTGAAAACAGGAAAATGCCACCGTGTAATCCATTTATTTCAACAAAGTAACTGTAATCCAATTACCACTCATTGAAACAGTAACTGTAACTGAATACAGTTACTCATAATTTGTACTCTGATTACGTAACTCCGGTACATGTAATCTGTTACTCTCCAACACTGTGTATAACACACATGGAAATAGAAAAGCAACTACTACATTTACTTTGATCACATTCTATTGTCTGAAGAAAGAGAGATGTTTAAATGATCACCGTGCTGTCAGAATCAACACTGAGTATTGAGTTTGAAATGTTTGTTTTGTGACAACACTACACTGTACATTATAATACTCAAGTAAGAATAAAAGTATGTGACCTGAAAGCTCCTCTAATAACTATAGGCTACAGTTGTATGTGAAATTGACTCTAGTAACTGTAACTACCAGCTTTGCAAACACACTCCAAACTATCATTGAAAAGCAGAAATGAAACTCATATATTTTTAGAAAGGTCTGAATGTGAGCGATAATAGTCCTGTCCTCAAATGTTCTCTTTACTGCAATTTCCTGCTGATGTTTAGTTTTATTTGAACACAATTTGACCAGAAAGAAGTGACTTATGTGAACTACAACAGGTGAGCTCATCTGTGCTGTTAAACAAGTCCCTCTCTAGTTTTCAGACTGTAAAAGTGCTAGTGTGTACTTTGTGTCACTGTTGATGTCACTGCGAAGTATCACTTGTGCTCTGCCCCTGTGACCCCTGACCCCCGACCCCCGACACCTCTCGACGCCTCTCGACGCCTCTCGCTGGTGTGAACGGTCCTCCCTCCGAGTCCCCGGTCACCCTGGTGTCTCAGGGTCAGTTGACGTGAGTGTTTCTGCGCTGCGTGAAGGTGACGGGGGTCAGGCTCTGTTGTCAGAGTAAACACACTTTTATTTGTCACTAAACACAAAGAGAAAGAGTCAAAATACAGGCCGCAGGAGGGGAATGAGGGAACGCGAGTCGTGCATGTCCCTGTGAGGAGGAAGAGGAGGAAGGGGAAGATCTCAGGTAAAGTCAAAGATTACATGAGGAAAAGTACTAGAAACAGGCCGAATACAAATACAAATATACAACTAGTTTGGACTTATCAGGTTAAATAGATTTTTGTTTGTTATATCATCACAAACAGACCTGCAGTTGTGTTTTGTTTCATTCACATGTTTGAGTAATCCTTTATTTATTATTCTGTCTACATCTCCAAAACTCAAAATGTTCCCTTCCACCTTGTGATGTCATGTAGTGGTAGTTTTCAAGTTAACTTTTTTCTATTTTGGTCCAGTGTATAAAGTTGAGATTTTAAATTTTATTACTTATCTTTCTATTTTATTTTGACTGGTACCTTTTCATTTATATGTATTTCTGACACCTGTCTCTTGCTCTTTTTTTTTTTTTTAGAATTTATTATCTTCTTTTTTTTTAACTCTTTATTATTATATTATATTGTGATGTGTGAGTTACTGTGTCCGAATCATTTCCCTTGTGGATTAATAAAGTTTGTCTAAGTCTAAGTCTTAAGAGGCAATAACAGGGCTGAAATGATCCAAATGATTCTAGTGAAGTTGTATGGAGTTTAAAAACACAGTGGAGCACTTCCTGTGGTGATCCACATGACATCACAAGGTGAGTTTTAGATAAGGCAAGGCAAATTAATTTGTGTAGCGCAGTTAGTACACAGAGTAATTCAAAGTGCTGTACAGAATAATACATTAAAGTCACAATACAAACAAATCAAAACATAAATAATCATCATAAAATTTAAAGAGAAAGATTAAATGAGAGAGAGGAGTGTGGAATGAAAACTTTTCAGTCAGGGTTTTAGGGAAGAATATGCAGGGGTTGTGTGTTTGTGTTTGTGTGTGTGTGTGTGTGTGTGTGTGTGTTTGTGTGTTAAACATGTGAATGAAACAAAACACAACTCCAGGTCTGGTTGTGATGAGGAAACGACATTAGAACAGATCAGAAAACAGTGTGAGCTGGGCCCTTTCACTTAAATAACAAAACAGAGTATTTCCATTGATGAAGAATAGACCCAGTTTGAAAATGTATTTAGTAACAGAATACTTCACAGTATTAAAATGTATTTTGTAACATATATGAGCCAGTCAGAGTACTGCGTTCTGAATACTTTTACAATGAGTTGCATTTAAACTATAACCTAATGTAAAAGTTGATATAGCAGGATTAAAATACAGCCTTATGTTTGTTGGACTGATTGTTCTGCTTATGTTTTATTTTGTTTTATTATTAGTTTTATTTATTTGTATTTATTTATTTATTTGCATTTATGTATTTATTTTTATTTATTATTATTATTATTATTATTATTATTATTATTATTATTTAATTATTTATTTATTTTTTGTAATTCTTTATTTTTAATTTTTAAGTGGCATGAAAAAGTCAAATCCAATATAATCTTTTTGTATTACTGTCATCAGTATGAACTGCATTGTATTTGTGCAGCACTTTAGAAACTGTTTGTTTGTGAAATGTGCTATAGAAATAAAGTGGACTGAATTGGATAATATGTGGGCTGTGCCTTTGATACGCACACATTAATAGTTATTACAACCAATTGACAAAAAAAAAAAAAAAAGTAAAGGGTTACACCAAATCTGGTCTTACAGTTTTGATAAATTCAGTCCACGATTTCCATTTGTTCTTAAATGTGTCTTGTTGCGGTCTTATACTAAAAGTAATTCTCTCTATCTTGAAAATATCGTAAACAATCTCAAACCTTCATCCAGTGTTGCTATTTGTGAATTAAGACATTTCCTGGTTAGAGCTTTCCTTACAGCTGCACTCAAAACAGGAATGACTATTTAACTTTATACAACACATTTTCAACCACAGAAGACCCAGGTACATAGATTCAAGTCAAAAATTGTGAATTTCCCTCCAAAATGGAACAATATGAGGATTTGTCCAAAATATGTGGCAGTGTTTTGTCTCCAGTCCACCACATGACGTCCAGCAGTTTGATGATTTGGTGTAATGTCTTTCCTGGACTGGTGTTTTGAAAAATCTAACCAAATTCTTCCAACAAAACTCTCCCCATATTATTGAGTTAGAAGTTAGAAGTTTTTCCATTCCTGATCAAATATGAATCAATGCTCCTCTTTTCTCATGTTCTGTATTTGTTTATTGCTCATTAGAGAAGAAAAAAAAAAAAAAAGAAAGAAAATACGTTTTACTTTTTTACCCCCTAATTACATTTTTAAAAGGTACTTTAATACTTTTACTTAAGTAGATGTTTACATGTGATACTTTTACATTTACTTGAGTCATTTTTGTCAGTATCTGCACTTTTGCCTAAGACCTACAGTAGATATTTTCATGTGATAGAAGTACTTTTACTTGAGACATGTTTTGCTCTGATATCTGTACTTTTACTTAAAATGTATTTCGTAACATATTCTAATACATGAGGTAATCAGAGTACTGTATTCTGAATACTTTTACATCGAGTTGTATTTAAACTATAGCCTAACGTAAAATAGTATATAAGAGGTAGGAATGTAGTGACATGCAAATCTCTCTGTATGATATTAGTATATAGTATGATATTACCACGATATTCATCTCACAGTACTTTATTTATTGAGATATTTTGAAGAGACTAATATAATTGTAGATGAGACACTTTTTTTTTTTTTTTTTTTGCTTTTAAAATACCTTGAAAGGATTTTGTGGTGAATTATTTCCATCATAATCTCAAGAATTCAAGTAAAAAACATATTTCTTCATGTTGTTTGCACTGAAATGAATCATGGGAAATGTAGTTCCTGATGTTTATAAGCTAATGCTACTGTAAAACCATGTATTTAGTAACTTGTGATTCGATATATTGTGACATCTCACGATATTATTGTGAGACTTTTGATGATACAATATCACAATATTTTGTTTTTTGTTACAGCCCTAATAGGATTAAAAAACAGCATTAAGTTTGCTAGATTCTTTGTTCTGCATTTGTTTATTTCTCATTACAGAAGAAAAAAAAAAAAGAAAAGAAAAAGAAAATACTTTTACTTTTTTACCCTGTAAGTACATTTTTAAAAGATACTTTAATACTTAACTAGATTTTTTCATGTAATATTTTTACATTTACTTGATTATTTTTGTTAGTATCTGTACTTTGTATTTATTTATTTATTTATTTATTTATGTTTTTTTTTCATGTGATAGTCCTACTTTTACTTCAGACATTTGCTCTGGTATTTGTACTTCTACTTAAGTAACAAAACTGAGTAGATGCTCCACCTCTGATCAGTTCCTTCCATAGACTGTATAAAAGAATATTTAAGGTTATATATTTATATTTACGGTCCCTGGTGTTCGAGCTCTTATTGTGGAAACCTGTTTGGTTTTTCTGTGAAAGGGCGTTGCTCCGGATGTGGTGTCCGCCGTTGCCATGGCAGCAGGACTCCTCTCTCTCGGCTGCAGAAAAGCGCCGGACTCTGTGCAGACTCCTCCAGACCTCCGCGGAACCTCGCACTTTCCCCCCGGCCCTGAGCGGCTCAGAGCGGCTCAGAGCGGCCCGGAGCCCGCGGAGAGGAGCAGAGGAGCCCCGGAGCCCACACGCCCTCGGTACCCCCGCGGAGACCGACTGCACACCGAGTTTACACCGACTTTAACCAGGAAAACCGAGAGGAAAAGCCGAGGAAAGCGGAGGGAAAGCGGACTGATTCCCTGCGGAGCTCGGGAGAGTTGGAGATCTCGGTCGCGGGGTCACGGTGAGTTCTCGGAGCAGATGAACTTTGTCTGGAAAAGTTTAGTAAGAAATCATGTTTTTAAAAAGTCTTCGTCACAGTTTTAGGCTGTTTTAAGTAAGTTTATTTCACTGCAGCCTGTGTAGCTTTACTTTACATTTTAATCCATTCGGTTATTTTAATATCAAAATTAGGTCAAATAAGAAATAAACATAATATTGTGATGCACTAGCACAATGTAAGCTAATTGTACTTATTTCCGAGCTCCAGTTTACATGATTATACTTTGTTATCTTATTAAACCTTAAAGTAAAAGAATTAAAAAAGAATACTATAGGGCTAATACAGAATACTTTGAAAAACAGACCTAATGAAAACTGTATTAACACGTAACATACTCTGTCACAAGGTCCAATCAGAGTACTGCATAATGAATACTTGGAATACTTTCACTCCAAGTTTTATTATATTTTAGTTTTTTGAAAAGTCTTCTACCCTAGGCAAAGGTTTATTTGTACTGCACAACTTGTTCACAAAGTAATTTAAAGTTCTTTACAGAATAAAAAATACATTCAAATCACAAAACAAACACATCAAAACATAAATAACAATCAGAAATTTTAAAAAGAGAAACAGAGAGACAGTCTACATAGTTTTATAAATGTGTATCTGTAGTTCTGTGTGACACACGCCCACTGTGA
Source organism: Boleophthalmus pectinirostris (assembly GCF_026225935.1). Taxonomy (NCBI): domain Eukaryota; kingdom Metazoa; phylum Chordata; class Actinopteri; order Gobiiformes; family Gobiidae; genus Boleophthalmus; species Boleophthalmus pectinirostris. The sequence goes on from NW_026571404.1 coordinate 39,348,627, forward strand.
GAGTGAAGTTTTCTCTCTGATAACCTGAAGTACAAGGCCAAAGTGACATAATGAAGTACTACTATGTATTCTTTTGATTTGATAAAAGTAACAGTATTCTGAATTAAACCAGAGTACCGTTAAATGAGTATTCGCAGTGTGTATTCGTGGTACTTGGTTTGAGTAAGATTGGACTGATCTGCTTCTCTTTTTAAACATGGAACCAGTCGTCTGTTACGTCGCCATTTTAAAACTGGAAGGTTCAGTGATCATCCAAATATTATGATTTTATTACTTTGTCATTATTCTGTAATTACCATTTACAATCTATGGTAATAACGTGTTTATTCAGGCTTTACACCTTCAGTTCAATACATTTTATATAGTTACAGTTACTGAAAATGTCACATTAAAGGCCCATGTCACACTATTTTCTGATGTGTGTACAATCCCTCAGTCATACAGCTAGAGTCCAGCAAAGGAGAAATTCAATTTGTCAACTGGACAAACATTTATTTAGGTGGAAAACGTTTCTGAAGAAGCAGTTTGGATGAGCTGCAAAATGTTTTTGACCTAAATAAACATTTGTCCAGTCGACAAATTGATGATCTCTGTTCTAATGTCATTTCCTCATCACACACAGACCTGGACTTGTTTTTGTTTCATTCACATGTTTAACACACAAACCCTGTATATTTAGGAGCTCTTCTCTCAAACAGAAAACACTGTTCCACTTTGTGATGTCATGTGGGAATACAGGAAGTGCTCCACTGTGTTTTGAAACTTCACTAGAATCATTTTAAGATTTCATTTGTCTGTCAGTCTCTGAACTAAAGGTAAAAGGAGCTGTTCACTTGTAAACTGATCCTTTAACCAGTACTAAGTTATCGTTGTGTTGTAGAACATACTTCCTCATTCCTGTGTACTCAGAGTGAGTATTCAGAGTAGTTCAAAGTGAAGTACTAATGATGAATAGTGTTTTCAATGAGCCAAACAGTGAGCTTTACACACTCACACAGAGCAGCGACTTCAAAGTGCACACACATGTTTCATTTTCACACACAATGATTGTATAGAAAAGTCCCACCGACAGGACAAAGGATCACACACAACTGCAGTACTCACAGTACTCACAGTACTACAGGAGGTACGGCCGGAGCGAGAGTGGATCTTTGGGGAATATTATTGTTTTTACAGCAAAATGATCCGACAGATTGTGATTTCTTATTTCATATGAGCGGAAAAGTACACACCAAATGATTCAAGATCTGGTTATAGTCTGGTTCAGTCCTGGTCTAGTCCTGATCTAGTCCTGGTTTAGTTCTGGTTTAGTCTTGGTCTAGTCCTGGTCTAGTCCTGGTTTAGTCCTGGTTTAGTCCTTGTCTAGTCCTGGTTTAGTCCTGGTCCAGTCCTGGTTTAGTCCTGGTCTAGTCCTGGTTTAGTCCTGGTTTAGTCCTTGTCTAGTCCTGGTTTAGTCCTGGTCTAGTCCTGGTTTAGTCCTGGTTTACTCCTGGTCTAGTCCTGGTTTAGTCCTGGTCTAGTCCTGGTTTAGTCCTGGTCTAGTCCTGGTTTAGTCCTGGTTTAGTGCCGGTCTGTAGTTCTTTTTTATACCTAGTCTTTGTGTAGTTTATAGTTACTATAAATCCTGGTTTAGTCCTGGTCTTAGTCCTGCTTTAGTTCTGCTCTAGTCCTTTTCTAGTCCTGGTTGTGCTTAGTCCTGGTTTAGTTCTTGTGTAGTCTGCCTAAAGTGTGATTTTGTTTTAGTCTTATGATGTTAGTGTTTCCCAACCAGAGGTACGAGGCCCCTCCTTCCCTCTCCCCAGTCACCTCCCCAGGTTCCAGGGTTTAAATTTGGTCTTGTTCTAGTTCTGTTTTAGTGCCAGTAGTTTGTGAAGTGCTTCCTGTAACACATTCTTTCTCATGAGTTGAGTAAGATGAGTCTTCAGTACAGACATGTTGGATAAATCTTGACGTCAGCTGTGTGCCGTCTTTGTGCGCGTTGGCATGCTAGTTGTTGCTTTGCTTTGACTGCAAAACTCCGCCCTGGTCTCTAAAAGTTGTAAAAAGAGCTTATAAACTCATCACGGTGAATAATTAGGATGTTCAGAATGAATATTAAGTGGTGGACATCATTAACCTGCTCAATGCTGTGTTCCAAACAGGAAGTCACTTTGTTTTCTCGGTGCAGGAAGGGGCGTTACCTTTAACAACCTCGCACCTGATTGGCTCTTTAGTTGCTATGATACTCACAGTTAGAATTCCTAATATGGAATTCAACTCCAAATTTGCTCCTATAACTGCTGTTAAACACTGTGGGCGACGTCACACTCACTTAAAGGTCTATTCATCCTTCTGGAGAACTCCAGAACTTTCTTCTTGTTTTTGAGGTGATAAGAACAAGTTGGTTCGGGCTCTTGACATTTCATACTTCAAAAGATGTTCTGCTGCCAAACTTCCCTGCCCTCTCACTCTGCCCCACCCCCTCGCTCTGCCCCGCCCCCTCGCTCTGCCCCGCCCCCTCGCTTTGCTCCATCCCCTTGCTTTGCCCTGCCCCCTTACTCTTTTTGTGGGACCCGCCTTTTGGCTTTCACAAACTTATCATGGAGATTACACAATCTACCTCCATGAATTTCTTGCCATTTGGCGCCTTTAGTCACTGAGCGTTGTGTCTTACAGATGTTTGTATTTTCTCACCATTTCCTCCAGCTGTGACTCAAAACCATCCTTTTTTTTTCTTGCTTCGCACCCGGCGAGGAAGCAGATAAACCACGCCCACATAAATAACCAGTCAGAGAGAAGATGTGGGACAGCGCTGACGAACTGCCCAACAAAGTTCTGCTCAGCTGAGGTGTCGAGAACAAACCCCAAGAACTGCTCAACAGGAGCTGAACCAACAAAATGACGTCGTTTTGGTCAATCAGCTCTGGGTGCAAGAACAAATTTCTTCTGTTCTTATGAAATATGAATAGGCCTTTAGTCCTCTTCATTACACAGTCTATGGGAATAACCTTGGACCACAAACTGTTTAAAATAAACTTGTTTTGTTTTTGACGTTTTTAAGACAGTAAAAATCAGCTCGAGCGTCTTTAAAGCTCACAGTGTCACATTCAGGACTCGGGGACGTGAGAGGGGCCAGTGGAAAAACACCAGTGGCTGTAATTTCTCGTGTGTCCAGCAGGAGGAGGGACTTTGAACATGTATTTTATTTACAACAGAAACATAAAAGTCATGATCAGAGATTTATGAACGAAACAGTTTATTCAACCTCAGCAAACAGGAAGTCACTACTCTCACTGAAGAGACTGGCTCCAGCTACATGGACTGTGGAAAAAAACATGAAAAAGTCACTTCAGGGACAACTTCAGAATGCAGGAATAGTAATAACAGTAGTAGTAGTAGTAGAATTTTGGTACTGCAGCAGTTACAGTATATCTAGGACAATAAATTAAAGTTTTGCAACATTAAAAAAAAGAAATTCTGTCTCTGCTCCTGCCTGCTCCTGTCTGCTCCTGCTGCTCCTGCCTGCTCCTGTCCTGTCGCTGGTGTATGATTGACTCGTGGTGTCACAGTCGGTTGCTCTGCCGCTGTGCACCTGCCTCAGAATAAGCAGGACCACATTAGACACAGAATGATAAACCAGGAGCTGAGCCCAAGCTTCGGAAAAACTCACCAAGAAAGTCAAACATTGAACCACGACCACCATCTGACCCGCGCCTCCAGAAAACACCACGCTTTTACACCAAAGTCAAGTTCAGTCTGTTATTCACAAGGACTAAACCAGGACTGAACCAGGACTAAACCAAGACTGAACAAGGACTAAGGCAGGACTGAAACAAGACTAAACCAGGACTGAAACAGGTCTGAAACAGGACTGAATCAGGACTAAACCAGGACTAAACCAGAAATAAATCATGGCCAAAACAGATCTAAACCAGGACTGAACTAGGACTGAGATAGGACTAAACTACGACTAAACCATGACAGACCCACAGTTACATCCAAATCAGTCCTAAACCAGGATTTAAACAGGACTAAACCAGGACTAAGCCAGGGATAAACAGGGGCTAAACTAGGACCACACCAGGACTAAACCATGACAGACCCACAGTTACATTCCAAGTCCGTCTGGGTCCAGTCTAAACTGTAAATGACTGACTTTAGCTTGTGGCCGGTACTAAAGGCACAGCTGAGTCACCAAATGGTCCAAATCCTGGTCCAGAGAAAACACGATTACACCACGTTTTTCTTTTGATTTTAAGTTCATTCAAACTCCGCCCATTGCAAAAGCTTGAGACACACAGAGGGGTGCAGGACTTACAGAAGCGTCAGGAGCGGTGCATTCCGGGAGTCATGAGCTGGTATCAGAGCGTCGTCTTTCCTCACTCTGTCCACAGTCTGACGCTTTGTCCTGGCTTCACTCTAATCTGGACTCGAGCTTTCACAAACTTCAACAGGAGAACAATCTGGTCCTGGGTCACGCTCCCTCTGACACAACCACACACTGTGTACAGAAGAGACACGTCACCCACAGACTCAGATCCAGTCAAATGAAGCTTACCGAAGCTAATGTAGAGCCAAGTTTAGGAACAGGAACTGATTTAGGGATAAAACTGTGAAATAAAAACACAGAATCATGTAGAGCGAGTTAATATGAATATTTAAAGAGTAAAATGAGGAGCCTGATAACAGCAGCAGTTTTTCAAGAAAGTGAACTGGAGCCAGAGTCAATGGAGCCGAACCCATAACCGTGCTCACTTCCTATTTGGGTTAGCTATGTCCATTTCTACCATAGTCAGTATATATGAGTGGACATAACTAACGCTGTAGCCGCCGTGTGACAAATAAGAAGTTCTCCAGGAGGCTCTTCTGGCTCCTTCTGACTCTGGCTCCAATGGACTTACATTAAGATCTTGTGGCTGTTTTTTTTTTTTTTTTCGTATTATTATTATTATTATTATTATTATTATTATTATTATTATATTAGTATTATTATTAAGTCTGTCTTGTTGGATGTGCTGGGTATCCAATCGCTCTTGTGACTCGTCTCTGTAACTGCTTCTGAGAGCCTCGCCATTTGGTCTTAATATTTTATTTTATTTTTTTCTGTATTTTGTCTGTCAAAAAAATTCCTATTCATAACATAGAGTCTGGCTCCAGATTCTCTCCTGTAAACGTGAACATCGCGAGCTTCATTTGAGCGGCGCTGAACGCTGTGGGTGACGTCACACTCACTTAGTCCACTTCTTTTATACAATTCATGATTTCTACAGTTTCTGGGTCCAGTTCGGTGTGATACAGTAAAGACCAACAGAGTGTGATATGAGCTGGAGTGTGTCAGGACCAGGATATTACAGAAATATCCTAATATTGCCTAACACAATAATAATAATACAATAATACAAGAAACTATATAGATTGATACTTTGCAGTGACATCATGCTGGGGTGTTCTACATGTATCTCTAGGGTGGAATGTTTAGGAGTTACCATGGTAGGGTGACCATATTTGTGAAAACCCGGACACCTTACCGGGGGTGGGGGTTGGACCTCGACACTGAGCTACTCTTACCACACAACCTGTGCACATGACCTCCCACTTGTCCCGACCAGGAGGGAAAATAGACAATTTCTTATACAAGTCATTGTTGCATTTGTGATTTGTCATGTTGCAGACTGACCAACTGTTTGTGTCTGCTCACTCCTTCTGAGTCACAGAACTACGAGAGAGGCTCAATTTAATGCTCCCAATGAATGGTGATGAAAACCCAGACATTTGCATCACTTTAACACCCAGGACAGGACGCAAAAAACTGACATGTCCTGGGAAAAATGGACGTTTGGTCACCCTATACCATGGTGACACATTAGCAAACACAGCCAAAAAGTTTTAAAATGGTCTGAAAACTCAAGAAAACATGTTCAGGCAGCCTGTTTAGGAGTTTGAATTTCAACAAAAAGATAAGAGTGACTCACTGAAAAACTGTTGCTAACGCTAATTAAGGCTAATGCTAATGCTAGCTTATGACTGTAATATTATGTGAGAGGGATTTATGTAACAGCACAGATCAGATCAACTGTTGTAGTTTCAGCTAAAGCCTGAATTACAGTTCTGTGTCGCTCAACACACACTGCTGCCGTCGTTTTTGATTTATGGAACTACGTCGAGGTCTGTGCTCCATGAAATAATTCACCACTGACAAGGATTTAAAATTGGTGTTTGTGTTTACAAAATGAAGTGAGAAAGCATAGGGTGTCCATATTTCCGTTTGTGAAAACCTGGACACCTTATCTGGGGTGGGGGGTTGGACCTTGACATTGAGCTACTCTCACCTCACAAACTGTGCACATGACCTCCCACTTGTCCCGACCAGGAGGGAAAGCGGGGAATTTCTTGTCCAAGTCATCGTTCGCTGAATTGAACGGTAATGAAAAGTCGGACATTTCCATCACTTTATGAACAAAACCCAGATGCCCAGGACAGGACGCAAAAACAGACATGTCCGGGGAAAAACGGACATTTGGTTAACCTAAGAAAGCAGAGTACCAGAAATGTGTGTAGAGCGGGTGTAGAGACGTGTCACTTTCCTTGGTGTCTGCATCGGTTCAACTAGTAGTTAGAAAATTTCAGAGGTGCACGTCGGCCGACACAGACGCTTTGTGGAGGGGGTTCAATGCGACGCAGACTCTCTGTGTCGCGACGTAGACGATTTAAGACACGACCATACACTGGGCTTAAGAGTTCTTGGTCAAACTGTGTTCAAATAAAGATCAGATAAAAGTCTAACACCGCCTCAGACAGAGCAGTGCACCCAGTTAGCAACACACCTATGGGGAATATTAATGACATCATCTGCAAAGGATCAATAGTTGTACATTTTGTTCTGTTTTGTTCTGATCCTGTCATATAAAGATCTTAATACAAGAGTGAAAGCAGATCTATTCTTCAATCTGTTCTTCTCAGATCTTTCTGTTCCAGTAGTTTCTCCTCACTGACCCTCTCAAGTGTATTTGGAGTCGTTCGTGCATGTTTGTGTCATCTTTACTCACTTATTTTCAAGATTCTATTTTCCTGATCTTCCTCTGTTTTCACCGGCACACGCCCACTGTCATCAACGCATTTTTATCTGCAGTTTGATGTTCTTAATCGATGAGACTTGTAGGATTTTTCAGCATCGTGTCTCGGCATTTTGGTCCAAATGTTAAAAAAAAGCTCTCTCTGCGACGCTTTGTTGTGATGACATTTACAGTGACATCAGCTCCCAGTTTTTTATTCTGTTGGTTTAGATTAATAGTAAGATTTAAAATGTACAAATAATGACAGAATGATCCACGGGGAGCAGAGATTAAAACCCGAGAACAACAGGTCTGCTTTAAATCAGAGAGGAGCCAACATGCACATTCCTCTGACCGTTTCCTTTTGTCTTTTGCAGATTTCCACATTGTTCTCGTCACACAGGAGCCAGTGATGGACACGTCAGATCTCCTCTCGCCGCACACATCTTCATCCTCTCATCTTCACATTTGGAGCTTGGCTGGTTTTGGCTGTTGTGAAATTTCCAGCTCGAAGTGACTAATACCCCGTCATGAACCAAGTGCAGCTACACCTGACCTCCTACACTCCATCCCCCTCTCCCTCTCTCTTTCTCTCTCTTCTCTCTCTCTGTCTCTTCGCACTCCCTCTCTTTCTCCCCTCTCCTCTCTCTTTTGCGCTTTCTCTCTTTGCTCTCTCTCTCTCTTTCCTCTGTCTCTCCTCTCTCCCTCTTTCTCTCTCTCTTTTTCTCTTTTCTGTCTCTCTTTCCCTCTTTCTCCTTTTTCCCTCTTTCTCGCTCTGTCTTTCTCTCTCCTCTCTTTGCTGTCCCTCTCTCCCTTTCCTCTCTCCCTCTTCTCTCTCACTTTCTCCCTTTTTTCTCTTTTCTCTCTCTTGTTCCCTCTCTCCCTCTTTCTTTCTCTCTCTCATCTCTTTGCTCTCTCTCTTTGCTCTCTCTCCCTGTTTCTCTCTTTTCTCTCTCTCTCATCTCTCCTTCTTTGTCTCTCTGTCTTTCTCTCTCTTCTCTCTTTGCTCTCTCTCTCTCTCTCTCTCTCTCTCTCTCTCTCTCTCTCTCTCTCTCTCTCTCTCTCTCTTTGCTCTCTCTCTCTCTTCTCTTTCTCCCTTTTTCTCTCTTTTCTCTCTCTCTCCCCTCTCTCTTCTCTCTCTCTTTCTCTCTCTCTCTTTCTCTCTCTCATCTCTTTGCTCTCTCTCCCTCTTTCTCTCTCTCTCTTTCCCTCTCTTCTCTCTCTGCTCTCTCTCCCTCTTTCTCTCTTTTTCCTCTCTATCCTCTCTCCCTGTTTCTCTCTCTTTCTCACTCTGTCTTTCTCTCTCTCTCTTTCCTCTGTCTCTCCTCTCTCTCTCTCTTCTCTGCTCTTTCCTCTCTCTGTCCTTTCTCTCTCCCCCTTTCCTCTCTCTTTCTCCCTCTTCCTCTCCCTCCCTCTCTCTCTCTCTCTCCTCTCTCTCCTCTCTCCCTTCCTTCTCTCTCTCTCCTCTCTCCTCCCTCCTTTCCTCTCTCCCGGTGCAGTGGTGAAGTATTTGTGGAATGTGGCCTGTAATATTCTGATAGACTTGTCTTTGTTGGCGCTCTGACCTGAGAGTGTCAGGCCAAAGGGAACAGCGGCAGTGAGGAGGCTGAGGGGGACACTCCTCGTCTCTGCGCCACTGTGTCATTGTCCTGGTTTAGTCCAGATTCAGACCTTGTTTGATCCATGTTTAGTCCTGGTTTAGTCCCTGATTTAGTCCTCAGTCTCCTTTCCCTTTGCTCCCCACGCTAAGTCACTTCCCCTTCAGAGCGCTATCATAATCAGTGAATGAAACGACTGCAGCAGGTTTGTCCAGTTGCTGTGTACAGTTTTGAATCATGTTTTTTGTGTATTTATAGTTTGATATGGCTTTGGAGAGATCACTAGATGACTCAAACATGCACGGCTGACTCTCTTCAGGCACGTTTTTGTTATAACACAGTAGAAAAAGGCTTGGTTGGCTAAAAAAAAGTTGTTTTTTAATAACGCCCGTCTTTAAGGAGTGCAGCTGGATTGTTATTCTTGGGAGTAGGGTCGCGCAGGGGTCACGTAGGGGTCGCGTAGGGGTCACATAAGGGTGTTTGAGGTCGCCGTGGGAGACACTTGGCTGTTGTCGGTGCTGTGAGTTGAAACAGCCGAGCTCGGGGCTGTTTTCAATCCACACACGGGACATGAGGGACGAGCCCAGAAGCGCTGACCTGCAACAACACGCAGCTAATGACCAGCGCACCACAAACACGCCGCCGCCATTTTGGAGACCGGCGTGATCGGGTTTATGTGGTGATTTTTTTATGTAAACTATTCAAATTCCTGATGCACAAATCCAAACATGCACAAATCAGCCGCTCTCTAGGCCTCATTTTTCCAAACATATAATACAAAGTGTGCCAAAAAACGTGACATCATTTTAAAAGCAGTTATCTTGAAAATGACGACGTTCAGCTCAATGATGATGCTGATGATGGTCCACCAGATCCTCCAGGCATCCTTTTTATAATTTTTACTAATAAATCCAAATTTGTTTTTCCAGTTGGTGAAATTCTTCCAAATGTTGCACTGAAGCTGCACAGTCTTGGGTGAGTTTGTGCAGCAGATTCCAAGACACAAAATGACTTCTGTTTGAGAGTGAACGGCTCAACATTCAATACAGGCTAAAACATTCAATACAGGGTTCCCACGGTCATGGAAATCCTGGAAAAGTCCTGGAAATTGAAATGGCCTGTAAAAGTCATGGAATTCCGTAAATCCAATGAAAGTTTTGGAAAGATCATGGTATTTTAGTATGTCACAGCGTTCTGTAGGGATGTAACAGTATCAAAATACCTTGAAACGATATTTTCACGATATGCATCTCACGGTTCGATATTTATTGCGATATTTTGTGGAGGTTTACAAAATTTTTAATATCCTATTTTTCCTTTTAAAAGCCTTTGGTAGTGTTATAATATGAAGAATTAAGATTCAAAAATGCTTCATAACAGTTATTTCTTCACATAGTCGACACTGAAACAGCAAAGGATCATGGTCTATGTAGTTCCCTCTGTGTTTTCTATTGCATCACAGAAAGGAAAGGCAAGTTTATTTCAGTAAGTAATTCAAAGTGCTTTACACAATAAGAAAGACATTAAAATCATAAAGACATAACGTCACCATAACTATTTACTTAAGCCAGACATGTCCAAACTATGGCCCGTGGACCAAATGCTGCCCTCAGACAATTTTTTTTTTGGCCCTCATGCTTCCAGGTGAATAGGCCCATCAATTATTTTTTTTATTTTTTTTTTACTACAAGTTTTTTTTTTTTTTTTATCTACCTTGATAAAGCTAATATTTAACATTTAGTGTGTGGTTTTAAGGATTGTAGCATGAATAAAGACTGATGGTTCATTCTAACGTGTTAAACATGCAAATATTTCAATTATTCACTGTATTGAGCTCCAGTCTACGGTCCTCGACCAGCCCTCTGCTTTGTCTGTGTTTAGGTATGTGGCCCTTGATGAAAAAAGTTTGGACACTCCTGACTTAAGTAAAGAGACTTATAATTCGATATATTGTGATGGCCTCCGATATTATTGTGAGAGTTTTGAAGATATCATATCATATATTTATACAGTATTAATTAATTGTTACATCTCTAGCATTCTGTTAAGTTATCTTGAGTCTGTTCTGATTATTTGTGAACGTCTGCACCTTTTTTGTTTGAAAAAGACGACAATAAATGCACTGACAGGATTTTAAATGTTCAAAAACTATAATCCCAAACCATAAGGTGAGTGGAAAGAGTTCACATTTCAGATTTAGCTCTAAAAGTCTGATCCATTCTACACACGTAGGTGCTGTAAAGTCATGGAAAAGTGTTGAAATTTTGTCAGTGAAAAAGAGTGGGAACCCTGTAAATATAAAATCTTGTTTCTATACATTCTGTGAAACTCATTGGCCTGTGATTGCGAAATAATATACATTCTTGGGACACTCTGTATTTAGTTTTAAAGGGCCTATTTTCTGGTCTGTGTTGTAATGTTGGTTCCTTCACCTAAAAACATTTCTGCAGTTGTGTTTTGTTTCATTCACACAGGTTTAACACACAAACCTGCACATTTACGCCGAGTTCTTCTCTCAAACAGAAAACACTTAAAATGCTGTTCCACTTTAGTCATGTCATTAGTCATACAGGAAGTGCTCCACTGTGTTTTTAAACTCCGCACACCTTCACTAGAATCATTTGGATGATTTCAGCTTTCTCAACTGAACTAATGGTCAAATGTAGCTGTTCTCTGGAATGCTCAGAATGCTGAATCAAAGTGAATGAAGCAAACAAACTTCAGGTCTGTTTTTCAGGACATAACAAAGTTGTAGCATGTCTTACAGCTCACAGGAGTCCATTTTATGTAATATAGGACTTTTAAATAGTAAATTGGAGTACCTGGATTGTGTATACTTCTGTTTTAGTTGAGTATATTTGATTCAATTGTGCTGTGTGCCATGGTGATGTATAGATAACACGGATAGTAGGGCAGTGTGGTCTCCCATATACATACATCTCACACTATTCCTCCTGTGTCCTTGTATTTTGGATGAGTGTATTAGATGTATGTGATTTGTAGATTTGTAGAATACCTGGATCTCTGGGCAGTGATGGCGGCTGTAAACATCTCAGCTGTTCCTCTTGTGTTCTTGGTGAGTAGATTAGATTGTATGTGTGAATAATGTGTAATCATGTTTTAATGTGCAGATGTATAGATGAGCTGGATCTCAGGCAGTGATGGCCGCCGTAAACATCTCACACTGTTCCTCTTCTGCTGTTGGTGAGTAGATTAGATTAGATTGTGTGTGTGTGTGTGTGAATACTGTGCTGATGTCCAGATGAGCTGGATCTCAGGCAGTGCGGGCTGCTGTAAACATCTTTGACTGGAAGCTGCTGATCTGGAAAGGCTTTCAGTTGGATGTTTGCAGCTGCCCACTGCCAGGACCATCCTAGAACTCAACCAGGACCATCCCAGAACTCAACCAGGGCCAAACCAGAACTCAACCGGGATCATCCCAGAACTCAACCGGGATCATCCCAGATCTCAGCCAGGACCAACCCTGAACTCAACTAGGTTCTAAACCAAAACTAAACTGGGACTATACCAGGACTAAACCAGGACCAACTCAGAATTCAATCGGGACAAACCCAGAACTCAACCAGGACTAAATCAGAACCAACCCAGGACTCAACTAGGACCAACCAAAACTAAACTGGAACTATATCTGGACTAAACCAGGACTAAACCAAGACTAAACCAGGAGTAAATCAGAAAAAGCCCAGAACTCAATGAGAACTGCACCAAGACCAGACCTGAGTCCTGTTCCTGGTCTTGTCTGAGCGTGAGATGTTTGGGGCGGAGTTTACAGGAAGTGGGTGTGACAGAGGAAGGAAGTCCTGATAAACACACCGCCCTCTGGGACTCAAGACCGGAATGAACCCCACCAAAGTCCCCTAAACCAGGACTAAACCAGGACTGAACCGGGACTAAACCAGGACTGAACCGGGACTGAACCAGAACTAAACCAGGACTAAATCAGGTCTAAACTAGATGTAAACCAGGTCTAAATGAGGGCTAAACCAGGACTGAACGAGGAATGAACCAGGACTAGAGTAGGACTAAACCAGGTCTAAACCAGGACTAACCCAGATGTAAACCAGGACTGGTTATGGTGCTGTTTTCTCAGATTGACCTTTGACCTGAGAGTGAGCGGTGTAAACATCCTACACTCTCGGTGCTGCCCCCTGTGGCCGCGAGTGTGAATGTTTGCTCTGCTCACCTCACTCCACACGATTCTCACTTCAGTCTGGAGTTTCCTCACCAGAACAGAGCAGGAGCTTCATCAGCGCAATGAAGAGGAGGGGGAAGAGGAGAATAGAGCTCTTTCAAAACAATAAAAGGTAACCATGGTGATGTGAACATGTGATGTGTTGAAGTTAATACCCAGAGAAGTCAAATCCCTCTTTTTTATAACAACATGTAAGAGAATAGTTTGAATAGTAAAGTTGAAGTTTGTCATTTTGTCACTGAATAATCACAATGAATAAACAAGTTACATGTGCAGGTCTTTGGCTCTTTTATTGTGAAAAACTGTGCAGTCTGGTGTTACTTCCTGTGTGTTGTACTTGTTTATCTCCAGCGATAAGCCCGCTCCAGTCATATTTCCAGAGACTAGACCACTCCCAGAATTCCCATCTCCCCAGAGCCTCAGTGATTTGCAGGGCTCTGTGCTTCTGTCGAACGATGGATCCATGTGAAGGAAACAAATAAAGTGCAGTAAAGTGAAGCTGACCTAATGACCCCGTCCTCTGGAGCTGTGAACGTCCACCTCCACTCTCTGAATATTTCATTCATATGAGTTAAAACCACACTAGGAATGTTTTAGGCAAAGAACAGGCTGCAGTGAAAGCGTGTTCCTGAGTATAGTGACGTGCCTCCAACAGAAAGTTCCGCACTGTGGCTTTAAGAGCCTGTTCAAATATACCACTCATTTATCCACACAAACAAATATACACTGTTTATGTTCTCACGGCCAAGAGCCAATCACAGAGCAGAACAGGACTGATCCTACACCAGACCAATAGTCCTGGGTCAGACCTGGTTTAGTCCTGGTTCAGAAAAAGTTTAGTCTTGGATGGGTACTGTTTTAACTACTTCTACTGTTTTTTGATTTACCAATGGTTTAGTGCTGATTTGAGTCCTGGTTTAGACTTGGTTTACACCCACTGTAGTCCTTATAAGTGGTTTAGACCTGGTTCAGTCCTGGTTTAGACCTCAACCTGGTTTAGTACTGATTTTAGTCCTGGTTTACACCCAGTTTAGACCTGGTTCAGTCCTGGCTTAGTCCATGTTCAGACTTGGTTCAGCCCTGGTTTAATCCTGGTTTAGACCTGGTTTAGTCCTGGTTCAGCCCTGGGTTTGTCCTGGTTTAGTCCTGGTTCAGCCCTGGTTCAGACCTGGTTTAGATCTGGTTCAGTCCTGGTTCAGATCTGGTTTAGTCCTGCTTTAGTTCTGGTTTCAAGTCCTTCAGAGAATTGGTGCAGTGTTTGTTGATCACATGAAAACTGAACATTTTACACAAATGAAGTGACTTTATGTCGTTTTATATCATCATCATATACATTTAGGACTATGAATATATGAACAGATCTTTATTTAGATTTAGGCATGTGGAATAAGCAAAACCCTTTACCTGACTGTACTTGTGTTACTGTGACTGTGGCTTATTACTACACTACTACACTACTCCAATGTGACCAGAAGAGGGAGCTGTCCTCTTACTTTTCTACATATAAAACTCCCTGTTATGCACAGCTCTTGTGTTTAAGGTACTGGGTTCATGAATTCTGTTTGTTTTATATAATAATAATAAAAACAAGAAAAGAGTAAAAATAAGCAATTCATGTGTACCTAAAGAATGCCACTTCTACTACAACTCACTTTAATCTAGAGCTGCACATATATATCGTTAATCTAGTCACAATAATCTGTATTTCTAAATCTTGGGACGAGATAGAATTTCCACACAGGACACAAGACTGGATCTACAAGAACGAGACAAGACATATTTTTCAAAGTTTTTTCTTTTTTCTTTATTTTATTTTATTTTTTTTTTAGTTTTTTGTTTGTAGGTGTTTGTGTGGGTTGGTGGGGTTGTCAGGTGTTTGGCCCAAACTCCTGCTCCAGTCTGCTCCTCCTCATCGAGTCTTTTTTCGACTCAGTGCTGAGGAGCTCCTCTCTGTCCATCATCAGATAGACCCTCTGGGCCTATTGGGCCTATATGAAGGGACCTGCCTGGTTTAGTCCCTGCAGAAGACACTATCCCGAGCACAGGAAAGTGCTCAGCGTGCGTTTCTTCTTCTGGGGCACTACCAGGTTACAGTAGATGGCCTCCAGAACTGTGGAGCCGAAGTCTCTCTGGGCCAGAGTTGCGTGCTGCACGTGGATCTTCTTTTTACCTTTGCACAAGTCCTTGTACAAAGCAGAAGCAACATCTTTATTTTATGTATCTTTTTGGTTGTAGTTAGAGTTTCCACCCCCCTCATCCAGATTTTAGATCTGAACGCGAGAGGTCCAACTTTGAAATGGATCTAATTAGTACAAAGGGAGTAGGGAAAGAGGGGTTCCTCCCTCTCCACACCCTTCGGACTAATTAGTGGGAGTGGGCTGGGTCTACTCTTCCGTACTGGGGCAGCAGCAGCAGCAGAAGAATCTGGAGATGGCTCTACAAGCGCGAGATAGCAGCGATGGCTTTTTTTTCTTGTTGTGGACCCGGAGGTAAAAGTGAAGCAATTCTACAAGCTTCTCCTCAAATGTATGGTCGTTTTCATCCAAGGCACTTTGTAGCATTGCGGTGTTCGAGCCATATAATTCCAGAAGAATTTTCATTACACTATCAATTATTTGACTCATGTTCTTTTCAGTTTGCTTAACTTGATCGTCTGATAGCTCTATCTGCTCCCAAGCTTTTTGAGTTAAGCGAGTGCAGATTAATTTGTAAGTCTTATTCTTAGGATGTAAAATCAGTTTGCCCTTAAACAGTTTTACCAACAAAGCCGTAATCAGGTACTGAGTGACTGACTGACCAAGTGACAAACAAGACTCTCGGGAGGAAGTCCCAAGAGAATCCTGTTTTTGCTGGTTTTGTGGTGGAGTTTTCAGGACAATGGCTGGAAGGTCTGCAGAGACAAAAGAAGGAACAACCACTTGGGGATGCCTCCGGGCAGCTGTTGGTATGTGGGCAGACGCTGGCACAGGTGTAGCTGCAGGATTTCTGCTTGCACAAGGGTACATCTGTGCATTTAAGCAGTGCTTCAAACACACTAGAGCTTTGTCCACTATGCTGCTCGCGACGCTCGGGCTACTCAAAGAGGAGTCCACCACAAGTAACACACCTTTGCTCTTGTAACTTGGATGTGTTTGACAGGACGCTGTTGACTTTGTGAGTAACTTCATTCTCAATCATAGCAGTGAGTTCTTGAGACTCAATGCTTTTGTTTACCTCTGAAGGGACTGCACTCATGTTTAGAGCACGAGCCAATACCAGACCAATGGACTCCTGGAGCACCGCTGTAATGGTCGGTAACACGCGCATCGACTCCGTTACATTTGTACATACCCTGACTTCACTGAGGGGGATGACTACCCTCAAAACGTTTGTGGAGATATTTTGTACCATCTGGGCAAACATGGAAAGGATCATCTGCTTGGTCTGCATATCACATGAACCTCTGGTCAACATCTCCCAGCCGTCGGATCCGATCATTTTGAAGTGGCTCCTTACGATTTCCAAAAAAGCATCAGAACTGATTAAAGTTTGCTCATTGTGACCGTTTACTCTTGGCACTTCCATTTTTAATTTCTGACAGGTCAACTACCATAAAACAAGAAAAAGTATTAGGAACAAAACTGTTGTTTTTGACATACTCTTCTTACATACTCTGTTTGCTTTGAGTCAAAGTGTTCAGTGAAATCACAAAGCTTTGATCTTTGAAATTGAGCTTTGAAATTAAGCTTTGAAATTGAGCTTTGAAATTAAGCTTTGAAATTGAGCTTTGAAATTGAACTTTGTAGATTCTAGAATGTGATGATGTCATCATTCCTGTTGATCACATTTCACTTTGTCATGAAGTGAAACAAACAATAAACAACGAAGTGTAGCCAGCGATAATTTCCCCGTGGTGTCTACTACTACACTACTCCAATGTGACCAGAAGAGGGAGCTGTCCTCTTTCTTTTCTACATATAAAACTCCCTGTTAGGCACAGCTCTTGTGTTTAAGGTACTGGGTTCATGAGTTCTGTTTGTTTTATATATAATATAATAATAAAAACAAGAAAAGAGTAAAAATAAGCAATTCATGTGTACCTAAAGAATGCCACTTCTACTACAACTCACTTTAATCTAGAGCTGCACATATATATCGTTAATCTAGTCACAATAATCTGTATTTCTAAATCTTGGGACGAGATAGAATTTCCACACAGGACACAAGACTGGATCTACAAGAACGAGACAAGACATATTTTTCAAAGTTTTTTCTTTTTTCTTTATTTTATTTTATTTATTTTTTTTAGTTTTTTGTTTGTAGGTGTTTGTGTGGGTTGGTGGGGTTGTCAGGTGT
The DNA here is from genome assembly GCF_026225935.1 of Boleophthalmus pectinirostris. Classification (NCBI taxonomy): domain Eukaryota; kingdom Metazoa; phylum Chordata; class Actinopteri; order Gobiiformes; family Gobiidae; genus Boleophthalmus; species Boleophthalmus pectinirostris. Next base: position 39,365,804 of record NW_026571404.1, read on the forward strand.
TTGGCCCAAACTCCTGCTCCAGTCTGCTCCTCCTCATCGAGTCTTTTTTTCGACTCAGTGCTGAGGAGCTCCTCTCTGTCCATCATCAGATAGACCCTCTGGGCCTATTGGGCCTATATGAAGGGACCTGCCTGGTTTAGTCCCTGCAGAAGACACTATCCCGAGCACAGGAAAGTGCTCAGCGTGCGTTTCTTCTTCTGGGGCACTACCAGGTTATAGTAGATGGCCTCCAGAACTGTGGAGCCGAAGTCTCTCTGGGCCAGAGTTGCGTGCTGCACGTGGATCTTCTTTTTACCTTTGCACAAGTCCTTGTACAAAGCAGAAGCAACATCTTTATTTTATGTATCTTTTTGGTTGTAGTTAGAGTTTCCACCCCCCTCATCCAGATTTTAGATCTGAACGCGAGAGGTCCAACTTTGAAATGGATCTAATTAGTACAAAGGGAGTAGGGAAAGAGGGGTTCCTCCCTCTCCACACCCTTTCGGACTAATTAGTGGGAGTGGGCTGGGTCTACTCTTCCGTACTGGGGCAGCAGCAGCAGCAGAAGAATCTGGAGATGGCTCTACAAGCGCGAGATAGCAGCGATGGCTTTTTCTTGTTGTGGACCCGGAGGTAAAAGTGAAGCAATTCTACAAGCTTCTCCTCAAATGTATGGTCGTTTTCATCCAAGGCACTTTGTAGCATTGCGGTGTTCGAGCCATATAATTCCAGAAGAATTTTCATTACACTATCAATTATTTGACTCATGTTCTTTTCAGTTTGCTTAACTTGATCGTCTGATAGCTCTATCTGCTCCCAAGCTTTTTGAGTTAAGCGAGTGCAGATTAATTTGTAAGTCTTATTCTTAGGATGTAAAATCAGTTTGCCCTTAAACAGTTTTACCAACAAAGCCGTAATCAGGTACTGAGTGACTGACTGACCAAGTGACAAACAAGACTCTCGGGAGGAAGTCCCAAGAGAATCCTGTTTTTGCTGGTTTTGTGGTGGAGTTTTCAGGACAATGGCTGGAAGGTCTGCAGAGACAAAAGAAGGAACAACCACTTGGGGATGCCTCCGGGCAGCTGTTGGTATGTGGGCAGACGCTGGCACAGGTGTAGCTGCAGGATTTCTGCTTGCACAAGGGTACATCTGTGCATTTAAGCAGTGCTTCAAACACACTAGAGCTTTGTCCACTATGCTGCTCGCGACGCTCGGGCTACTCAAAGAGGAGTCCACCACAGTAACACACCTTTGCTCTTGTAACTTGGATGTGTTTGACAGGACGCTGTTGACTTTGTGAGTAACTTCATTCTCAATCATAGCAGTGAGTTCTTGAGACTCAATGCTTTTGTTTACCTCTGAAGGGACTGCACTCATGTTTAGAGCACGAGCCAATACCAGACCAATGGACTCCTGGAGCACCGCTGTAATGGTCGGTAACACGCGCATCGACTCCGTTACATTTGTACATACCCTGACTTCACTGAGGGGGATGACTACCCTCAAAACGTTTGTGGAGATATTTTGTACCATCTGGGCAAACATGGAAAGGATCATCTGCTTGGTCTGCATATCACATGAACCTCTGGTCAACATCTCCCAGCCGTCGGATCCGATCATTTTGAAGTGGCTCCTTACGATTTCCAAAAAAGCATCAGAACTGATTAAAGTTTGCTCATTGTGACCGTTTACTCTTGGCACTTCCATTTTTAATTTCTGACAGGTCAACTACCATAAAACAAGAAAAAGTATTAGGAACAAAACTGTTGTTTTTGACATACTCTTCTTACATACTCTGTTTGCTTTGAGTCAAAGTGTTCAGTGAAATCACAAAGCTTTGAGCTTTGAAATTGAGCTTTGAAATTAAGCTTTGAAATTGAGCTTTGAAATTGAACTTTGTAGATTCTAGAATGTGATGATGTCATCATTCCTGTTGATCACATTTCACTTTGTCATGAAGTGAAACAAACAATAAACAACGAAGTGTAGCCAGCGATAATTTCCCCGTGGTGTCATGTGACCTGTGGTGACTGTTTGTCACATGACACCACGGATCACATGACATCACAGGTCACATGACACGGGTCATGTGACACCACGGGGAAGTGTAGCCAGCATAGTTTCTATGTTTGTTTGAATGTTTGTTTATTGTTTGTTTAGTTGGGGCTGTGCACTATGTACTAGTTTAAAACAATGTTTCTTTTGTTCTCTGTACATCGGCCGTCCTCTTATAGCTCTAATAAACACTGGGCTTTCAGTTTGTGTGCGCTTCCTATCGGCTCCATTTGCCTGACATTGGCTTCTTGAAAAACTGCACCAAAGCCACAGCACTGCTCCAAGAGAATTTTCAGTTTTACGAATGTTTTTCACTTTTTTTTTTTTTTTTTTTTTTTCTAATTCAAAAAGATAAATTTACAAATCCACATCTGTTTGTAAAGACCAAAATACAAGTTACAAATATTAAATTTGGATTTGTGGATCTCAAAACACATGAAGAAGCCAATGACTGAACATTAGGCTGCATCATTTGTCCCAGTGTCAGAAATTCAACTTGTACCCAATTTTAAAATGTGACAAAACCAAATAAAAGAAAATCTGTGGAATATTTGCTCAATTTAATAAAATCTACTGAGTCCATCAAGACTCTTCAGTTCCATCCTAACAGTGTCCATAAAACTCTGGCAGAAAAATCAGTTTTACTCAAATAACTTTAAAAAATAATCCATTTAGGGCCATGGTGACACACTAGGGTGGTGTGACACTTTTTATTTTTTTTTTTAATCTGTATGTGTAAACTGAATGTGGTAATATTGTTTATATGTACAGTAAAACTAACTTCATAAATACTATACTACTACTAATATTTACTAACAGAAAGTCTGTATGTGAAATGTGAAAAGTACATGTTTTTGTAATGGACTCCAGGAAGAATCGTTATTGTTGTGGTAATAACTAATGGGGATCCTAAATAAATAAATACATAAATAATAATAAATAAATAAAACATGAAGTGCAGATTCAGACTGTGAGTTGCAGTGAGAATGGTGGCTGGGGTGAGTTATAATACAAATAATAGTTCTTGCTGTTGTGGTTAGTAGTTCTACCAAAACCAGTGCACTTGAGTGTTTGAAATGTAACATATGAAAGAGTCCAGCGCAGAATGAAACGCTGAACTGCAGCTACAACTGAAAAACAGCAAAACCACAAAGTGTGTCTCCAAATAGTCACTTACACTTTGAACAGGATTTTTTTGAGAATATATCTTTGTACCTAAAGTAGAAATAAATCCATTACCCACCATTTTATTGTTCGCTTGCAATCATATCACCCTGAACACGGCCGAGCTTGTCTCACCTCATGACGCTGAGCAGGGTCGGGCCTGGTTAGTACTTGGGAGATCACATGGGAATACCAGGTGCTGTAAACTTTTCATTTTGCAAAGGACTGTTTAACATGTTTCATTTTACTCCTTAAAAGCTGTTAAACATTCAGGTATTCTGGTTTGGATTTAGATAGATAGACAAAAAAGGATGACAACAACAGCAACAACTGTTATTGTTATTATTACCTGCCCGACCAGCATTATCACTGCACTGACAGGTCAAAAATAAGAGAATAAAAGAAGCTGCTGTTCATGTCTGTACGTATAAAGCCTAATAGGCATTCCATATTTTTCCCATTTATGCAGATTGGGCCTTAGTTTAAAATGAGTTATAGTAGCTAAATAGTAACTGCAGCAGTAGCAGCAAAAAAAAGTGAATTAATTATTTTTACTTTCTTTTATTTATTTACTTTTAATCTTATGCTCACAATTTGTTCTATTATATGTGATGGAGTTTAATTATTGACAAAAATCCAACAAAGAGAACTCATGTAGAAAAGAGAAGGACAGCTCCCTCTTCTGGTCACATTGTAGTAGTGCAGTAGTAAGTCACAGTAACAGTCATTTTCACAAAACAACATGACAATGACAAGGCCAGTGTATTTCTTTTCACTCGTGTTTATCCACCTTATTCGGGAAGTTGCTGTGGGCACTACCATTATCATTCCAGTTGTATTATTTTGTACGGGGCAGTCGATCCTGACAACAAATAAGGACTACAGAGCTGTTTTAATAATATAAAATGTTGTGGAGGAAGTTGTGGGTGAACTTTTAGACAAAAATAGATTCAGATCAAATATGAAACAGGAAGTGACCGTTTAAAGAGAGTCACGTGACCAAACCCAACTGTAATACAGGAGAGTTACACCAGAGGGCGCCACTGTATCATTATTTACTCACTACTCACACTACTCACAAAGTCCTGGTTCAGACCTGGTTAATATTGGTTTAAATCTGGTTTAGTCCTGGTTTAGACATGTGTCATGTCATTGTAAGTTAAGTTTTGGTACTGGATTTAGACCGGTTTTACATGGTTAAGTCCTGGTTTAGTTCTGTATTTAATCTTGGTTTAATCCTTAGTTCTGGTTTTAGTCTGATTTGGCGTGTTTTAATACTGCTTTAGTTCTAGTTTAGTTTTGGTTTAGACCTTGTATAGTCCTGATGTAGTCCTACTTTTTTGTTTGTTTGTTTGTTTTTCATACTTTATTGTATCGTTTACCAATGAAGAATGTTTTCCAAAAATCATATATCATTATAAAATAATATGTTTTTCCCTTGGTGATATAAAGTACAACTACATGTAAATGTATAGACATATTAGATATATCATGTACACATATAGACACATACACATCCCAGTGTTATACACCATTATGTCCATAATATAGATGTAAGTACACTGACATACATCTATGTACAAACATCTACACACTCATAGAAACATACATATGCACAGAAGAAACATACATGTACATACATGGATTTAACTCCATATGTCTCACATTAAATGAGACTGTTCTTTAGCATTACTGCTTTTAGATGATCACAGTATTCTACATACTCATATTAATACATACAGATGCTAAAACAGCTAAAATTTAAATTGTTAAAATGCAAAATGATATTGTAACACAGTGAGTTCTAAGGTTTTGTCATTAATTGAAAATACCCGATTCTGCATTTGTGAGTTTACCATCTGGATATTTCATGGCAAGTACAATGTGACCACAAGGGAAATCTGGCTCTTGCCCTCTCTGAGTGTCACACCATCACATTCTTGATCCATCCATCTAAGCAGGGACTCCCAGACTTCCTCACCATAGACACTTCCTCCAGCTCCTCCAGGGGAACCCCGAGGTGTTCCCAGACCAGCCCAGAGACATAGTCCCTCCAGTGTGTCCTGGATCTTCCCTCCTCCTGATGGGACATGTACATCTCCCAAGGGAGATGCCCAGGAGGCATCAGAACAGATGCCCTCCCCTCAGCTGCTTCTCTCAATGTGGAGGAGCAACGGCTCTACTCCGAGCTCCTTCCGTGTGGCTGAGCTCCTCACCCTATCTCTAAGAGAGCGCCCGGCCGCCCTGCGGTGGAAACTCATTTCGGTGATAGTGTCGGCGATCTCGTCCTTTCGGTCATTACCCAGAGCTCATGACCATAGGTGAGAGTAGGAACATAGACTGACTAAATTAAGAGTTTCGCCTTTCGGCTCAGCTCCCTCTTCACCACAACGGTCCGATACAGCGACCACATCACTGCAGACGCTGCACCGATCCACCTGTCAATCTCACGCTCCGTCCTCCCCTCACTCGTGAACAAGACCCCGAGATACTAAAACTCCCCCACTTGAGGCTAGAGGTAAGATCTTAAGACCGAGCCCAAGCCCGGGTCGGGTCGGGCCTAAAATGTCAATCATTACTTCGGGTCGGGTCGGGCTCGGGCTTCAAATAATATATGTTTATAAAATGTATGCTAAAACGATGTGTGGATACTAAACTAAGGAATACTTGTTCTAAAATAAATAATATGGATAAAACAGAGAAGTAATGTAATGTAATTGCTATTTAACTACTAAACAGGATCCGCAGAGCCAGAGCTCTGCGCACGTGAACGCCCCCTCTTCATTTAATCATCTTCCCCTCCGCAAGTCTGCATCTATTTTGACCTGGTGTCCCCAATATGGAGGAGCAAGAAGTTAAACTAAAGGCAGGAGAACTGAAAAGACAAACACGCACCGGTAAGAGTGAGGTGTGGAAAAGCTTCAAATTGATTGTTGAAAATGCTACAGAAACTTGCGTTGGCTTCGCTGAATGTGTCAATGTGGCGCTTTGCTTTCATACGAGAGCAAAAAGACTGGCACCTCGACGCTGAGCACTGCTCCTCCTCCCGAGTCACAAATAAAATATGACATTTCGGGTTTGCTTCGGGCTCGGGCCTGCAAATCAAGTTAATTGGTCGGGCTCGGGCCGGGTCGGGTTTTAATACCCGCGGGCCGGGTCGGGTCGGGCTGGATTTTTTAGGCCCGATCTCACCTCTACTTGAGGCAGGGACTCTCCACCCACCTGTACAGGGCAAGACACATTTTTCAGGCTGAGAACCATGGCCTCGGACTTGGTTGAACTGATCTTCATCCCAGCCGCTTCACACTCGGCTGCAAACCACCCCGGTGCTGCACGTCTTGGACTGATGAAGTCATCAGGACAACATCATCTGCGAACAGCAGAGATGATCCTGTGGTCCCCAGACCGAACCCCCTCTGGCCCCTGACTGCTCCTAAAAATTCTGTCCATAAATACAATGAACAGAACCGGTGACAGGGGGCAGCCCTGGCAAAGTCCAACATGCACCGGGAACAGGTCTGACTTACTGCCGGCAATGCGAACACAGGTCCTGCTCCAGTTATACAAGGACCGGACAGCCCTTAGCAAAGGGCCCCGGACCCCATACTCCCAGAGCACCCCCCACAGGACACCACGAGGGACACGGTTGAAAACCTTCTCACAAAACACATGTGGACTGGTTGGGCAAACTCCCATGAACCTCGAGCACCTGATGGAGAGTGTAGAGCTGGTCCAGTGTTCCATGGCTAGGACCAAAACCACACTGCTCCTCCTGGATCTGAGGTTCGACTATTGGCCGGATTCTCCTCTCCAGTACCCTGGCATAGACCTTACCGGGGAGGCTGAGGAGTGTGATCCCCCTGGAGTTGGAACACACCCTCCGGTCCCCCTTCTTATACAGAGGGACCACCACCCCGGTCTGCCAGTCCAGAGGTACTGTCCCCGACCGCCACGCGATGTTGCATTCTAGATCTTGACAGTAAATAAGTTCAATACAGACAATAAAGTTGTTTTAAATGCCCCAGACAGTCCATGCAGTGTGACGTGTTGGGCTCATGAACATTGAACATTTTACACAAACAGAACTGAATTTATGTCAGATTTAAGATACAAAACTTTTCCTGACTGACATGAATGAGATCCACCACAAAAAAAAAAATAAATAAATAAATAAATAATGAATAAATAAAAATTGGTGATTTAGGAGCTTTTAGAGATAGAAGTGGGCGGGGCCAGATAAGATGGATAATACCTGGAACTAAAAACACCTGGTTTAAAATGACTTTTGTTGCACTTGATTAAAATACCTTGACCATTTTGTCTTAAATAGATTCATCTTTCAGTCTTTATGTTGTTTCTTCCAGATCATGAAATTAGATGATTGATTCTTGCCTCGAACGACCCAGAGTGTGTAAACAGATCTGACCCACAGTGTCATGCAACTTGTCAGTAATGGGACACTTTACTTGTTCTTGTCATATTAGTCCTTTGTTTAGACCATGTTTAGTCCTGCTTAGTCCTGTTTTAGTCCCCATTTAGTCCCTGTGTAGTCCTTGTTTGGTCCTGGTTTAGGTCTGGTTGAACTTCCTGTTTTGAAGCAGAAGTAGCAGAGAAAGTTTCGGCCTAAGTGAGACTGAGGAAACTCCCCGAAACCAATTTGTCACTGTCTCACCACAGAGTCATCATCTCTCTGCAGTCTCAGCACCGTCTCATCCCTTTCACAGAGAAATACAAATACTATGAAGATTACACTGTACAGTCCCAGTGTGAGGGGTAACTCAGGGTTCAGTGTCAGTACAGCATCACAGTATCAGACACAAGACAAATAAGACCTCAAATGCTCAAATCCAGATTATTTAAGGAGTTTGGTGCAGAGATTGTACTAAATATGTGTGTTTGTGATCTTGTTTATTTTGCAGAATGATCTTCCTGGAAAGAAAAAGGTCCAGATGTGAGATTTTGTGTTTTCATCTGATAATGTATTTGACTGAAATCACCTGCAGAACTAAACCCAGACTGAACCAGATCTGAAAGAGGACTACAAAAGGTCTAAAACTGGACCAAAGGAATAGGACCTAGATGTTACTAATCTAAACTTGTCCAAACATCTGTTTCAAAAGAATTTTTATTGATTTATATATATATATATATATATATATATATATATATATATATTATATTATTTATTTATTTATTTTTTTTTATTACCATTTATATATTTTTTCTCTTTGTTATTATTATATTGTGATGTGTCATTTGAGTCATTTCCCTTGTGGATCAATAAAGTTTGTTTAAGTAAATAGTCACATTTTTATACAGAACTTTTCCACCTTCAAGGTTCAAAGTGTTTTACAACAAAGAACCACTCACACATTCACACACACATTCACACACACATTCACACACACATTCACACACACATTCACACACACATTCACACACACATCCACACACACATTCACACACACATTCACACACACACACACATTCACACACACATTCACACACACATTCACACACACATCCACTCACACATTCACACACACATTCACACACACATTCACACACTTCTCACACATATTCATACACCAGTGTATTGGGGTATAAGTGTCTTGCTGAAGGACACAGTGCCAGCATTCATCTGTGGGAGCTGTGGTTGTGTAAATCTGAGTGATGTTTATGTTGAGAGCAGGATTCAAACCGTCAACTTCTGATCTAAGTCATATACGAGGTATGTAGGTATTTGTGTTCAGAATATTCTGCACTTTATATAAAACTCCAATAGTTTTCCACACTTTCTTCTGTGCGTGTTGTGTGTTTATAAAGTCATATCCTGTGGAATGTCTCTGTCTCTTCGATTTTGTTTTCATTGATTGAGTTCCTTCTCTCTTCTCTTTTGACTCAATGCCATGAATTTAGTTTTGTCCAAACTCAACATCATTTTCTGAAACTTTGGGGAACCCCACGTTACATTTTCTGTAAACAAGAGTCATTTTCTTTGGAAAAACACGCTGGAACCTCCAAATGTGAAATCACTGACCTCCCAAGAGTGTTTCGTTCCTCTGAAAACACCTTCCACTTCTTGTAACAGAATCACGAGGTCAGTGCTTTGTGTCAGATACTTTGTGTGTGTCTAAAATAAACCTGGTGTATACGTTTTTCATCTACACCTGGTGAAATATTTGATATTTAAAAATATTTTATAAGTGTCATTGTAGTGGAGCAGTGTGTTTAAAACCAAACTGATTCATTAAACATATTCATTTGAACACAAAGATTCTGCCTTTTAACAAATGAGTTCTGCAGAGTTGTACAAAATTGTGAAAGCAAAGAAACGGGCTGATAATTACAAAACAAATGTTAGTCTCCACGTTTGTGCAATGGAAGGACTTTTGGATTTTCATGTGATCTGGAAAATCCTGTTTTAAAGGATCAAGTGTAAATCTGTGAAAATGGACCAACAATGTTTTTGACTCTAAACATCAAACCCAGTGTGATCAGCCGACTTTTGGTTTTAAGGCTTTTTACAATTTTTTTAATTTCTTAAAGCTGCACTGTGTAACATTTGTAGTGGAGGGTCTGCCACCTGCCTGCCCCCATGGAAATGTTATTACTTTGTCTAGAATGTTCCACAGTAGATGAAACTATTTATCAGAAGTTTGTCGAGCAGGTTACAGCACTACACTACATGACAGTTCAGATCTGTGGAGAGGCGTTTCCTTCTATTCTCAGAAGAATAATTATATTTTTGAGCAACAGACACACATAATGAATATAAATGCCAGATGGAAATGTTGAATGTTTATACCGAGAGAGAGACAAGCATGTGACGGACCCTCCACCACAAAACTTGCACTACGTCCCTTAAAAAATTTTTTTTTTAAATTAACCCTTCATATATGGCCTCAATCTCAGTGCCTTTATTTTGAGGAGGGACAGTTTTCTTTGCAAAGTTTTGGCCTATATTTACAAAATCATCTTTAAACTTGTTTTCTGTATGTGACTTTTGTTATTGTCTTTTATATTTATTGTGTCTTTTGCCGTTAAGAACTTTCCATGTTCCTGGACATTTTGCCTGTGTTAGACCATTACTTTCATGTAGTACTCTTTCTTACTATTTCTAATCATTTTAACTAACTTATTCTTATATTCTTTGTTTTTATTTTCAGCTTTTGGTGTTCTAGATTGTAGGAACTTTTAGTATAGCACATTTTCTTTATAATTCCGTAAGTGAACATGTTTTCAGTGTGTTGTAAATATGGAATCATGTATTTACAGAGACATCACGTCCTTCATTACATTTCTTGTCAGTTCTGCTTCAGTTGCTTCAGGTGTTCTGTCTCTCTCTGGCTGGTGCGTTAAACAAATTTTGGAAAATTTCGAAAACAGACAGGTGTCAATAAAATCAGTTAATAAAAGTCCAGTTTGATTGGTTAATAATATGTTACAGACAGTGTTGGGAAGGTTACTTTTAAAATGTATTCCCCTACAGATTACAGATTACATCCCCCAAAATGTAGACTGTAACGTAATCCATTAAATTACTTAAAATGAGTAACGTAATCTGAATACTTTAGATTACTTGATTTGCTGTAGAGAAGCAAAGACTAGGATATTATAAGATAAGATGTTTTGTCTGCTAAAAGACAATAAAAAGCTCAGACTTTACTAAACTGTATTAAAAATATTATTGATAGAAGACGAGGAGACACGTCCACGCAGCATGATTTAGTTCCATTAAATCCTGTTTTAATCCTGGTTTAGACCTGGTTTTAGACCTGGTTTAGTGTCCAGCAATAAGTGGAATTACTGAAAAAAAAAAAAGTAATTTAGCCCAAAATGTAAAAACAGGAACATACCGCCGTGTAATCCATTTATTTCAACAAAGTAACTGTAATCCAGTTACCACTCACTGAAACAGTAACTGTAACTGAATAGTTACTCATAATTTGTACTCTGATTACATAACTCCAGTACATGTAATCTGTTACTCCCCAACACTGGTTATACACTAATGTTACTGATAATTACAGCTGTGCACAAATATCTAAATATCAATATATCGTATTGTTTAATGTGATGATACAGTATCGGTATCGTGGGCTGCTGTATCGATATATCAACAAGAGTATTTTTTTTGGTTTATTTTACTCAATTATTTTGTTACAGCTACAGTTTTGCTGTTTGTTCAGAGGAAGGAAATTCGTTTGTGTGACACATTTGATTTTTTCTCTGTTTTGATGATTCAGATGTTTGTGTTTCATATGAACTTTGAACAAGAAGTGATTTAACAAAGACTTTTAGTGTCACAGACATGATTTAGACTTTATTTTTATTAAACAGAATCGAATCAATTTGAAATATATCAAATCTATCGAGAATATTGAATCGTATCGAGACATGTATCGTATCATTGCTTTTGTATCGAGGTAAGTATCATATCGGCAACTCCTGAATGATACCAGTCCTCCTGAGAATGTTATTCCAGTAGGTTTTACAGTCACTGGGAATAAAGTGGTGTTATAAAACGTGTCTCTCAAGGCTTTTTAAATAAATTGAAATGTCATTTTCAACTTATTTTTCAACTTTTCTTCACAAACTGCTTCTTGATTCGTATAAAACTCTCATTTATATTTTCAGCAGGTTTAATCCCACCAAACAAAGTCATAAGGAGAGAATCATGAGAATTTGTCACATGCACTTTGAGCAGCAGCAGTAATGCCCCTCTGCAGCACACGGACCCACACAAATCCACGTATCAGTTGTTCATTTGTTTTTCAAAATAAAACAGAAAATAAGAAAAAAATATGATTTGTTTTTTTCAGTTTATGATTTTGTGTTTTAATGAATAATGGAAAAAATGGGTAACGCTTGTTTCCCGTTTCTGAAACTTAAACAACACTTGTCTAACATTTTAGGCAATCAACAAAATAACACTATTTCCCAAAAAATATTTATATGCACTTACCTCATGGATTGGTGACAGGACAGCAGTTTCCAGTTCTGTGTCTGATACAAGTATGGAGTCAGTAATCTCGTGTGCATAAGATAAAAATCCATGCATATTTGTCTGTAGTTGAGCATAAAATAAATATTTGTAAACTCTCGAATGAGTCCAGTCATATAAAATGGGTTGTGTATATTTTATCATCAGAATATGAATTGAAGTTACGACATCAAGAATTACAATCACAAGATGAAAATGTACAATTACACTTTCTTCAGTACGAATACGAATTCACAAACACGACTTGACTGTCAAAAATACATCATCACTTCACAGACATTAATTATTGAACAGAAGAAACATTGATCAAGATGTCGGACTTTTGCACCACATACGGACTGAACCAGGACTGAACCAGGACAGGACTATAATGATCCTCAAGTCTAGAGGCCTTTAGGTTTGTTTTGTGTCCTCCCGGTCATAGACATCTATCTATCTATCTATCTATCTATATCTATATATATATATATATATATATATATATATATATATATATATATATATATATATATATATATATATATATGTTTATTCAACTTGCTCTAGGGTCATAAATTGGATGAAATGGGAAATGGCCATTATTCATTTTTCCCATTATTCATTGAAACACAAACACTGAAAAAAAGAAATTGTTGTCTGTTTTTTTTCATTTTGGAGACAAATAATGAAGAAAATAGTTGTTTTTTCATTTTCATATGTTTTGTTTTATTTTGAAAAACACACAGTCACACGTTTAACACTGTTTAATAAAGTTTTACAGTGAATAATCTCAGGTCACGAGGACAGACTCAAATAGAACAGATCGTGTCGTTACACTTCAGTTCACTTTTAAAGGGCACATATGACACTTTTCTGATCTATGGTCTGATGTTATTTAACACACAAACGCTGAAGGTCACTCACACGTGTGAAAAAAACAAAAAAAAAACACAACACAACTCCACGTCTGTTTTTGCGGCGGTAAAAACAGAACATGATTTAAAGCTCACAAGAGTCGGTTTTGCATAATATAAAACCTTTAAACACTTGAAGCTTTTGCATTCCTACTGGACAAATGAGTTTAAACCTGCTGCTTGTTTCCATGGAGATGTTATTGCTTTTCCTGTAATGTTTCTCAGTGTGGCATTACTCACATCTGTCGCCATGGAGTTGTGTTTTGTTTCATTCACACATTTGAGTAGATCAACACAAACCCCGACCAGAAGTTTCAGAGTGGAAATGGCTTATTGCTGGTTTAGGTTTTATCGTTAAAGATCTCATCAGGTTTAGAAATAATTTAGTTTCAGTTTTGGTCAACAGGTCTAGTCCCGGTTCAGTCTTGGCTCAGTTTGGTTTCAGTTATGGTTTAGACCTGGTTTTAGTTCTGGTTCAGGTAAGTAGCACTTTTGACAACTTCCCTTGTTCTGTTTCAGTCCTAGTTTAGTCTTGGTTTAGTCCTGGTTCAGTATTGATTTAGTCCTGGTTTAGTCCTGGTTCAGTCCTGATTTAGTCCTGGTTCAGTCCTGGTTTAGTCTTGGTTTAGTCCCGGTTCAGTCCTGGTTCAGTCCTGGTTTAGTCCTGGTTCAGTCCTGATTTAGTCCTGGTTTAGTCCTGGTTCAGTCCTGGTTTAGTCCTGGTTTAGTCCCGGTTCAGTCTTGGTCTAGTCCTGGTTTAGTCCTGGTTCAGTCCTGGTTAGTCCTGGTTCAGTCTGGTCCTTTAGTCCTGGTTCAGTCTTGGTCTAGTCCTGGTTTAGTCCTGGTTCAGTCCTGGTTTAGTCCTGGTTCAGTCCTGGCTTAGTCCTGGTTTAGTCCTGGTTCAGTCTTGGTCTAGTCCTGGTTTAGTCCTGGTTCAGTCCTGGTTTAGTCCTGGTTCAGTCTTGGTCTAGTCCTGGTTTAGTCCTGGTTCAGTCTTGGTTCAGTCCTGGTTAAGTCCTGGTTCAGTCCTGGTTCAGTCTTGGTTCAGTCCTGGTTCAGTCTTGGTTTAGTCCTGGTTCAGTCCTGGTTCAGTCCTGGTTCAGTCTTGGTTCAGTCATGGTTCAGTCCTGGTTCAGTCCTGGTTCAGTCCTGGTTCAGTCCTGGTTCAGTCCTGGTTCAGTCTTGGTTCAGTCCTGGTTCAGTCCTGGTTTCAGTCCTGGTTCAGTCCTGGTTCAGTCTTGGTTCAGTCCTGGTTCAGTCCTGGTTTCAGTCCTGGTTTAGTCCTGGTTCAGTCCTGGTTCAGTCTGGTTCTAGTCCTGGTTTAGTCCTGGTTCAGTCCTGGTTTAGTCCTGGTTCAGTCCTGGTTCAGTCCTGGTTCAGTCCTGGTTCAGTCCTGGTTCAGTCCTGGTTTAGTCCTGGTTTAGTCCATCATAATAAAAACACACACATTTGCATAATAGTTGTTTTATTCACATTTCCAGGGAGAGTTTGTGGATTTGAGGGAAGCACAGAGTCGTATTGAGTTCAAACCTTCACATTTGGACATTTACACATAAAATCTTCACACAGTGTGATATGAAATATTGTATAAAGAAAGAGGCACTTCAGACACATTCACACATTATTCAACTGTTCAACCACAGCAGGGAGGATTCAAGAGGTCGTCAAGGAAACGCAGCAGACAGGAGCTACAAAACAAGACCAGAACAAGGCCTGGTTTAGACCTGGTCCAGTCCTGGTTTAGACCTGGTCCAGTCCTGGTTTAGACCTGGTCCAGTCCTGGTTTAGACCTGGTTCAGTCCTGGTTTAGACCTGGTTCAGTCTTAGTTTAGACCTGGTTTAGTCTTGGTTTAGAACTGGTCCAGTCCTGGTTTAGACCTGGTTTAGTCTTGGTCTAGTCCAACTTTAGACCCAGTTTAGCCCTGGTTGGTTTAATTCTGGCTCAGGTCTTGATTTTAACCTCGCTTAGTTGTCATTTAGACCCATTTTAGTCCTGGTTGAGTTCCAGTTTAAATCCATCAGCCCTGGTTTGGACATGGACCTGTTTTAAGACCTGAATTAGTCCTGGTTCAGTCCTGGTTTAGTCCTGGTCCTGGGAGGTTCTGCTCCTGAGTTGTGTTTTGTTTCATTCACATGTTTGAGTAGGTCAACGCAAACCCCGACCAGAAGTTTCAGAGTGGAGCTTTAAATGGTTTACTGCTGGTTTAGGTTTTATCGTTAAAGATCTCATCAGGTTTAGAAATAATTTAGTTTCAGTTTTGGTCAACAGGTCTAGTCCCGGTTCAGTCTTGGCTCAGTTTGGTTTAGACCTGGTTTTAGTTCTGGTTCAGGTAAGAAGCACTTTTGACAACTTGTCCTTGTCCAGTCCTGGTCCAGTCCTGGTCCAGTCCTGGTCCAGTCCTGGTCCAGTCCTGGTCCAGTCCTGGTCCAGTCCTGGTCTTGGTTGTGCTCCCGTCTGCTGATGTCACATGGCTTTTATTCATAACAGATACAAAGTTCGTATAAATACAAAATATAAGTACAGTGTGAAAGAATGGAACGCACTGAGGAGTGGAGCAGTTTGAATCAGGCTCAAAACAGTAGCTGCTCTAGTCAAAGTGAGTTTCAGTCCTGGATCCTGTTTCTGTTTAATGCCATTTATCAAAACGTGAAGAATTACAAAACTGTTTTCTGAAACGAGTAAAGAAAAAGTCCAGGAAGACGTGGACCGCACAACGCTCCAACTGAAAACCTGAGTCAACTTTAGACCAGAAGTCACACAATGAGTTCATGTTTAGACCTGGTTTAGACCTGGTTTAGACCTGGTTTAGACCTGGTTTAGACCTGGTTTAGACCTGGTTTAGACCTGGTTTAGACGTGGTGTTCAGTCTTGGATCTGTCCTTCTTTAGTCCTGGTTTAGACCTTATTTAGTCCCTTTTTGGTGCTGGTTTAGTTCTGGTTTAGTTCTGGTTTAGTCCTGGTTTAATCCTGGTTTAGTCCCAGTTTAGACCTGGTTTAGTCCAGGTTCAGTCCCTATTTATACCTCATTTAGTCCTAGTACTGATTAAATCCTGGTTCAGTCCTTGTTGAGACCTAGTTTAGACCTGATTCAGTCTGATTTTGGAGCTGGAAGACACACAATGAGTCAGTCCATGTTTAAATCGAGTTTAGACTTGGTTTAGTCCTGGTTTAATCCTGTCTTAGTCCCAGTTTAGACCTGGTTCCATCCTAGTCCTGATTAAATCCAGTCCTTGTTTAGTCCTGGTTTAGACCTGATTTAGACTCCGGTTTAAACCTGGTTTTGTACTGTTCAGTCCTGGTTCTGTCCTTGTTTAGTCCTGGTTTAAACCTCATTTAGTCCCTATCTGGAGTTGGTTCAGTTCTGGTTTAATCCTGGTTTAGTCCCAGTTTAGACCTGATTCAGTCCTTGTTTAGACTTGGTTCAGTCCTGATTTAGTCCTGGTTTAGTCACATATTAGACCTGGTTCTGTTCTTTCTCAGTCCTGGTTTAGTCCAGGTTAAGACCTCAGTTAGTCCTAGTCCTGATTAAATCCTGGTTCAGTCCTTGTTTATTCCTGGTTTAGACCTGATTTAGACTCGGGTTAGACCTGGTTCAGACCTCATTTAATCCAACTGACTCCAAGTAATGGTCAATATAATTAACCACCACAAAAAATAAAATGAAATTAAATAAAATGAAAATACAAACTTCTCTGGATACTTTGTACAACGTGACTGTGGCTACATCTGTACAAACACGTGTGCATCCATGGATCAGAAAAGACTTCAGATCACGTCCAGAAGTTCAAGTTGTCTGAGTATTGCTCTGAACAGCCCGCCCACACGCCCACACGCCCACACGCCCACACGCCCACACGCCCACACGCCCACACGCCCACGCGCCCACGCGGCCCTCCCTCTGTCCCTGATCACGTTTCAGATTTAAATTAAGAAACAAATCTGTGTTGGCTTCGTTTAAGGCCGTCCGTTTTCAACAAAGAGGAGAAGAAGAACTGTCCCTTGATCCTCTGCTACATCAGGATCATCCACTCACACAAGCGAATGTCTCTCCTCTCCCACGCCCCCCAGTCCTGGTTCAGGCCTGGTCCAGTCCTGGTTCAGGCCTGGTCCAGTCCTGGTTCAGGCCTGGTCCAGTCCTGGTTTAATCCTCGTTCAGTCCTGGATCAGTACCGGTTCAGTGCTAGTTCAGTCCTGGTTTAGTCCTGGTTCAGTCCTGTTTTAGTCCTGTTTTAGTCCTGGATCAGTACCGGTTCAGTGCTAGTTCAGTCCTGGTTTAGTCCTGCTTAGTACCTGGTTTAAGCCTGGTGAAGTCCTGGTTCAGTCCAGGTTCAGTCCAGGTTCAGTCCAGGTTCAGTCCTGGTTCAGTCCTGGTTCAGTCCTGTTTTAGTCCTGGTTCAGTCCTGGTTCAGTCCTGGTTCAGTCCTGGTTCAGTCCTGGTTCAGTCCTGTTTTAGTCCTGTTTTAGTCCTGTTTTAGTCCTGTTTTAGTCCTGGTTCAGTCCTGGTTCAGTCCTGGTTCAGTCCTGGTTCAGTCCTGTTTCAGTCCTGTTTTAGTCCTGTTTTAGTCCTGTTTTAGTCCTGGTTCAGTCCTGGTTCAGTCCTGGTTCAGTCCTGGTTCTTGTCATTGTCTTTCACCTCTCCCCCTCCCCGCCCTCGTCCCTCCTGTGGTGTTCGGGCGTGGGGTTGGGCGCCCTGTACCCGCTCCCTCCCCGCTCGTCCCCGTAGTCGTCGTCGTCCCCGCCCGCCCCCCTCGCCCTCTCCCGGTCCCTCCTGCTCGGGGGGCCCCAGATGAAGTTGTGCGCGGGCCGGTAGTGTTTCTTGGCGTAGCGCAGCAGTCGCCTCCTGGTGGCGGCGTTGCGGATGGTGTACACGTAGTACTCCAGGGCGCTGTGGGTCATGTTGGGCAGAGTCCCGCGGACCAGGGACTCCTCCAGGAAGAGACGCACGAGAGGGGCCTTGAACGCCTCGTAGCCCAGCTCCCCCAGGGACTTGAGGATCCGAGTGATGCGCAGGTAATTGTGCTGAGACCTGAAAGAGACGCATGAGTTTAGAGATTCAAGTACGTGAGAAGAAAAAGACTAAACCAGACTCAAACCAGGACTTCACCAGGCTTAAACCAGGTACTAAGCACAACTAAACAAACTCAAGATTAAAAGAGGTCTAGAAGAAACTAAAGCAGATCTAAACCAGGACTAAGATGATGAAGTGAGTGACAAATTGGTCATTGTGAGAGCTATGGTCAAGTGAGGCACCAATACGATACTGAAATCGGATATCGACGCAGAATGTCTCATAATGTTTGAACTTTTATACAATATATATTGGCAAATTCTTCAAGTATTCAAGTAAGAGTCAAAGTATCGATATCAGTGTTTGCTGGTACGAACTCAAACATTTAAAGCAAGACATTTTGTAATGACTATGACACTGGGAGGAGCATCAAACCAGGTCAAACCAGGTCCAATAACTAAACCACGTCTTAATGAGAATAACCAAGTGCAAGACCTGGAATAAAGCCAGGACTAAACCAGGACTAAACCAGGACTAAACCAGGACTAAACCAGGACTAAACCAGGTCTAAACCAGGTCTAAACCAGAAGTAAACCAGGACTAAATCAGGTCTAAACCAGAAGTAAACCAGGACAAAATCAGGTCTAAATCAAGTCTAAATCAGACCTAAACAAGGTCTAAACCAGGTCTAAACCAGGTCTAAACCAGGTCTAAACCAGGTCTAAACCAGGTCTAAACCAGGTCTAAACCAGAGCTAAAACAGGTCTAAACCAGGACTAAACCAGGACTAATCCACTCCACTTTATTTCGATAGCACATTTTATAAACATGACAGTTTCCAAAGTGCTGCACAGACAAATTAATAAAATAAAAGAAAGTAAATCATAAATAAAAACAAATAAGTGCTAACAATTATTAAAACTAATAATAAATAAAATTTAATAAATATAACTACATAAAAGACACAGAGGAGTATATAGCTCACGCAGTGTTAAAAGTCAGAGAGTAAAAGTGGGTCTTAAGACGAGATTTAAAACTCTCCACTGTGGGGTTATGGGGAGTTTGGGGCCGGTCAAAGAAAATGTCCTGTCCTCCTGGATTTAAGTTTCATCTCGCAGCACAAGCTGGAGCTGGGCCTTGAACCTCAGGGGGAGTTCAAATCAATTCTAAATCGAACAGGAAGTCAGTGCAAAGACGTAAGGACTGGTGTGATATGTTCTCATTTTTTGGTTCCTGTTCAAAGTCATGCAGCAAAGTTCTGAACTCACTGCAGATGGTAAAGTGTTTTGAGAGATGCCCGTGTAAAATGTTTTGCAATCCAGACGTGACAAAATAAAAGTGTGTATGACCTGTTCAAAAGGATTAAAAGATTAAAAAAAAGGTTTGACTTCGAATAAAAGCTGCAAATGATAAAAACTCAATTTTATCAGGTCTAAACCAGCTCTAACCCAGGACTAAACCAGCTCTAACCCAGGACTAAACCAGGAGTAATCCAGGTCTAAACCAGGACTAAACCAGGTCTAAACCAGGACTAATCCAGGTCTAAACCAGGACTAATCCAGGTCTAAACCAGCTCTAACCCAGGACTAAACCAGCTCTAACCCAGGACTAAACCAGCTCTAACCCAGGACTAAACCAGGAGTAATCCAGGTCTAAACCAGGACTAAACCAGGTCTAAACCAGGACTAATCCAGGTCTAAACCAGCTCTAACCCAGGACTAAACCAGCTCTAACCCAGGACTAAACCAGCTCTAACCCAGGACTAAACCAGCTCTAAACCAGGACTAAACCAGGTCTAAACCAGGACTAAACCAGCTCTAAACCAGGACTAAACCAGGTCTAAACCAGGACTAAACTAGGACTAAACCAGGTCTAAACCAGGACTAAACCAGCTCTAAACCAGCTCTAACCCAGGACTAAACCAGCTCTAACCCAGGACTAAACCAGCTCTAAACCAGGACTAAACCAGGTCTAAACCAGGACTAAACCAGCTCTAAACCAGGACTAAACCAGGTCTAAACCAGGACTAAACTAGGACTAAACCAGGTCTAAACCAGGACTAAACCAGCTCTAAACCAGCTCTAACCCAGGACTAAACCAGGTCTAAACCAGGACTAAACCAGGACTAAACTAGGACTAAACCAGGTCTAAACCAGGTCTAATCCAGGTCTAAACCAGGACTAATCCAGGTCTAAACCAGGACTAAACCAGGTCTAAACCAGGTCTAAACCAGCTCTAACCCAGGACTAAACCAGGTCTAAACCAGGACTAAACCAGGACTAAACTAGGACTAAACCAGGTCTAAACCAGGTCTAATCCAGGTCTAAACCAGGACTAATCCAGGTCTAAACCAGGACTAAACCAGGTCTAAACCAGGACTAATCCAGGTCTAAACCAGGTCTAAACCAGGTCTAAACCAGGTCTAATCCAGGTCTAATCCAGGTCTAATCCAGGTCTAACCCAGGTCTAAACCAGCTCTAACCTAGGTCTAAACCAGGTCTAAACCAGGTCTAAACCAGGACTAAACCAGGACTAAACCAGGTCTAAACCAGGACTAAACCAGGTCTAAACCAGGTCTAAACCAGGTCCAAACCAGGTCTAAACCAGGACTAATCCAGGTCTAAACCAGGTCTAATCCAGATCTAAAGCAGGACTAAAGAGTTAAAACTTTCGGAGTGTCTCCTTCCCCACATCATTAGCGTCAGTGTCTGTCACAGCAGAAACATGCAGTGCAGATGGTGCAGCGTCGGCGTCGCCCATTTTGTGTCATGTACATTTGTTTAATTGAGTTTTCGTCTGAGAAAGTCATTAGCGCTGCGTTACTACGGAAACACAATGGGATTTCAGATTTAATGAGCAATAAAGCAACTGTCACACTGAAGACGATTCACTTTGGAATATGAAGCTTCACAGAGCGTTTATGTAATCTTTAAAGGGTTAAGGTAAAATACTGTCTTCATATGTGTCCTTCAGGGTCATCACTATGTTCTACAATCCCTAGAGATAAACAGAGCTGGGGCTGGACAGAATTTTACAGGAGAATTTACGGTTTAACTTTTAGATTGCAGATTTGCTGACCTGGTTTATAGTTAAAGGTCACATGTAACACTATTTTCTGATCTGCTCTAATGTAGTTTCCTCATCACAAACACAAAGTGTTTTTGTTTCATTCACATGTACATACACCTTCCCTAGAATCATTTAGATCATTTCAGACCAGGAATTGCCAATTTCTACTAACAAGGTTCCACTCTTGTTCACGGACAAAATTTTTTAACTTTTCATGAGCTAAAGTGAATGTTCCAAGACTTTACAGCACCTACATGTGTAGAACTGATCAGACTTTTAGAGCTAAATCTGAAATGTGAACTCTTTCCACTCATTTTATGGTTTGGGATTATAGTTTTGAAACATTTAAAATCCTGTCAATGCATTTATTGTCGTCTCTTTTAAACAAAAGACACAGACGTTCAGAAATAATCAGAACAGCCTCATGAGAACTTAACAGAACGCTGTCTGAAAGGGATACTCAAATTCCATGACTTTTTCAAAACTTTCACTGAATTTACAAAACTAGATGACTCTTCCAGGCCTGGAAAATGACATTTTTAATTTCCATGGCTTTTCCAGGATTTCCATGACTGTGGAAACCCTGTACTGAACTAAAGGTAAAGGAGCTGTTAATTGTTTTGTTTTTTTTAATGTATGATTTATTTATGCTTTTTCAAAATATAAAAGACAAATTACATAAAGATGTATAATAAGGAGCTGTTAATTGTTAATGTGTGTGAATGAAACAAAACATAACTCTGAGTATGTGGAGCATTATAATATCAAATTTTGTGTAATATAAGATCTTTAATATCTCTGTAATTACTGGGCCTATCCACATGAAACAAAAACTGGCACCAAGTTGAACATCTTTCACAAAATAATGAGAAGGTTCAGCAATCAACTGGAGATTTCTTTCAAAACCAGTGAAGTTTCCACAGAGTGATACAGACCCGTGCGCTCCATCAGACCAAGCATGCAGACACGGGGAGAACATGCAAACTCCACACAGAAAAGCATGTGAGGCTCTGCCAGTGTACATCACTCACTCGTTCAGATGCTCAAATCTCTGTTCCCAGTTCGGAGCTCGCGCCACGTTCCCGTTTTTATCCAAGAGTTTGACGCCGTAAAAGTCCAACATGAGGGAGTACGCCGCCACAAACCTGCGCCTGGCCTCTCGGGTGCTCTGGAACTCCTGAAACACAAACACGACACTCACATGAGGACTTACAAGGACTCATCAGTGACTTTCTATCAAGCACAGATGTGGTGGGAAGGGAGATGCAGGCTGAGTGCAGACTGGCAGCCACGTCTCTGTCCTTCAGCCCCAGGGCAGACGCACACATGGAAGTCAAACGTATTAGAGTTGGGAGGAAACTGTAGAGTCTTACCTTAATCTCGTCCTGAGTGAGTTCATGTGCGTAGAAGTTCAGCCCTTGTTCTCTCAGAGGAAACAGCCTGAGAACAAAGAAGAAATACATGAGATAAACCAGGACTTAACCAGGACTAAACCAGGTCTAAACCAAGACTAAACCAGGTCTAAAACCAGGACTAAAACAGGTCTAAACCAGGTCTAAACCAGGTCTAAACCAAGACTAAACCAGGTCTAAAACAGGTCTAAACCAGGTCTAAACCAGGTCTAAACCAGGTCTAAACCAGGTCTAAAACCAGGACTAAAACAGGTCTAAACCAGGACTAAAACAGGTCTAAACAAGGTCTAAACCAGGTCTAAACCAGGACTAAAACAGGTCTAAACCAGGTATAAACCAGGTCTAAACCAGAACTGAACCAGAACTGAACCAGGAATAAACCAGGAATAAACCAGGACTAAAACAGGTCTAAACCAGGTATAAACCAGGTCTAAACCAGAACTGAACCAGGAATAAACCAGGACTAAAACAGGTCTAAACCAGGTATAAACCAGGACTAAACCAGGTCTAAACCAGGTCTAAACCAGGACTAAAACAGGTCTAAACCAGGTCTAAACCAGGTCTAAACCAGGACTAAACCAGGTCTAAACCAGGACTAAACCAGGTCTAAACCAGGTCTAAACCAGGACTAAACCAGGTTTAAACCAGGTTTAAACCAGGCCTAAACCAGAACTAAACCAGGTCTAAACCAGGTCTAAAGCAGGACTAAACCAGGACTAAACCAGGACTAAACCAGAACTAAACCAGGTCTAAACCAGGACTAAACCAGGTCTAAACCAGGACTAAACCAGGTCTAAACCAGAACTAAACCAGAACTAAACCAGGGCTAAACCAGGTCTAAACCAGAACTAAACCAGGACTAAACCAGGGCTAGAGCAGGTCCAAACCAGGATTTAACCAGGACTAAAGCAGGACTAAACAAAGTCTAAATATTTGACCCATCCTTCAGTGGCGCTGGGTTAAACCTGCACCCGGTGACCCATCTCCAGATCTTGGTCACAATCTTTTCTTAGAGGATTTGACCTGTTGTGCAAGTTTTGGGTTGAGAACTAAACCAGGTCTATGAAGGATCTACTGATGAAGCAGCACTAAACAAAGTTCTAAACCGGGTCTAAACCAGGTCTAAACCAGGTCTAAACCATAATCTGAGTTAGTGTCTCACCACTGGATGTAGGTGTGATTGTGCTCTAGTTTGTCGTAGTCTCCTCTCCACTTTTTCAGAATCTCCTCAATGTAGATCCCTGGAATTGAATAGGAAAATTATATTTAAAAGAAGCATATCTCTGTGCGTCAGATGCCCTCCCGTCCTCCTGTATCCCCGTGTGTCAGATGTCCTCCTGTATCCCCGTGCGTCAGATGCCCTCCCATCCTCCTGTACCCCCGTGCGTCAGATGCCCTCCCGTCCTCCTGTACCCCCGTGTGCCTCCCTGTGGTGTCAGACCGTGCTGGGGGCGGGTCACATGTCTGTTTTTAATCTGCAGATGTTGTGGCGTTGGTCGGAGAAATAAAGCGCAGAATAGATGTGATTAAAATGAGACTTTGGAGATGTGTTTTCAAACTCACCATCTGGGACCAGGGGGATTTTGTTCAGGTAAAAACGAAGGTTGCGATATTCGTTGGGCTGCCTGGACTTTCTATAGTTCTGTAAAAAACAATCAGAAAGAGAACGTCAACAATGTGATAATCAATGTCATAAATTCAATAAAAAACAATATGCAACCAGTGTATTTCCTTTAATAACCTGACAACACCTAACATATTTAGATCATCATGCTAAGCCACTCCCCCTTCAGAGCACGATTACAACACAATCAGCATGTGTCCTGCTAATGAAACTACTGCACATCACATCAGGTTTGTCGAGTTGTTGTGCACAGTTTTGTATCTTGTTTTGTGTATTTATGGCGAATTGTCATGTGGGAGCATGGGTGATGAAGGCTTGTGGGCGGAGCCTTGTACAGAATGTTACAGCTAACTGTAAGGAGGGTTTAAATACACTGCAAAAACAAAAACAAAATCTAGCCAAGTTAAGACGACTTGAATTAAGAAAGTTTTATGATTTGAGTAAATTTCAGTTGACATGTAAAATTATCTGCCAGTGGAACAAGAAAATACATCTTACTACACTTAAAATAAGAAAACAAAAACTTTTTGCATTTAAAATAAACTAAATCTAATGTTGCTTGAATTAAGAAAAACACACTTATTCCACTGGTAGATCATTTTACTTGTCAAGTTGAATCTACTCAAATAAAGTCAAATGTTTTATTTTTTTTTTATTTAAGTCATTTTAATTTAGCTAGATTTTTTTTTTTTTTATTCCAGTGTAGGGCCCTCGTGAGATCACTAGATTAGTTAAACATGCATGGATGACTCTACTACCTGATGAGGGAATAATGTTATCACATGGGAGAAAGCTCAAAATGTCTATTTTGCATAACAGCTCCACTTTTTAAACAGTGCACCTGTTTTCATCATTCATTTACTCATTTACAAGGAAATGAAATTTTAGATTTATTTTCGGTGAACCAAAGATGACGTTGTGTTGTTTTCACTGGTCTGAGCTCACTGGTGCATGAGACAAAAACATATTTTTTTTCCACATCACTTCCTCAGTACTGGCCCAGCTCCTCCCACCATGTGACAACAGAAACATGCACCACGTGATCACTTCTGACCAATCAGAGCGAGAGCTGCTAGAGCAAACTTTGGGGTGCTTGAAGGATTTAAAAGTTCATGAAAATACAGATGAATCCTACAAAACCTGACTTTTGTGAATGCTGACAATGACGGTTTGATTTCCCCAAAAACACATTATGTTCTATGGGAGTTTTGTTTCTGGGCTGGAGCTCCAGGAGCTGCAGGACCCGGAGCAGCCACTAGTCAATCTCACACCAGAACAGAGGAGAGTGTCTTCTGTGGAGTAAGAAAGCTTTCAAAAATATTTGTGCGCATAGAATAGAAATCCGTGCGTATTTGGGAAATCTTTGCATATCTGGCAGTGTTTGGTGTAAACTGGGACATTTCAGTGACCTGAGGAACTTTTGGTCACATTTCATACGAGAAATGCAGCTGAGATGAAGGTTAAGACTGACTG
Source organism: Boleophthalmus pectinirostris (assembly GCF_026225935.1). NCBI lineage: Eukaryota > Metazoa > Chordata > Actinopteri > Gobiiformes > Gobiidae > Boleophthalmus > Boleophthalmus pectinirostris. The sequence goes on from NW_026571404.1 coordinate 39,391,489, forward strand.
ATGCTCGCTGTGGCTGTAGCCGTGAATGTTTCAGTCTAAACATACAGAGAACCTGATATTTGCTCATTAGTCCTGGGATAATGTTACATCTGATGTTCACCAACTGGCTCCACTGTGTTTCTACTAAGATATAAGTGCAATTTCCCGTTCAGAGGAGGTATTTCTACACAATATCACACAGCAGCGTTCAGTTCCCGTGGCAAGACAAGACATTTTAACAATAAATTTGAATGAACCCACTTGTTGGTCGCTGTTGTAGCTCCTTGTTGTGTCATTACTCTGTTTTTACTCTGCTACAAACTTAAACATGCACAGTCTTGATCTTGATCGATGTTTCTTCTGCTCCATAAATAATGTCTGTGAAGTGATGACGTATTTTTGACAGTAAAATCCCGTCTGTGAATTCGTATTCGTACTGATGAAAGTGTAATCGTAAATTTTCATTTCGTGATTGTAATTCTTGACGTCGTAACTTTTCAATTCGTATTCTATGGATAAAATACACACAATATATTTTATGTACGACTGGACTCATTTGAGAGTTTATAAATATTTATTTTACGCGCAACTACAGTCAAATATGCATGGATTTCTATTCTATGCGCACACATATTTTTGAAAGCTTTCTTACTCCATAGTCTTCTCCATGTCTTATTATAAAGCCATGGTTTGGACTGTAGTATGATGCTGAGTGTAGATTTAAATGTGAGATTTGAGTTTTACCGGGTAACTGTGTCTGTATTTGTACAGGTCTCTCGCTGCGTAGAAGCTCCTCTTCATCTTTGGGGCCGACTCTGGAGAATCACACAACTGAAACAAAACAAACAATGCATCAAATATGGTAAACTAATGTCACATCTAACTGTGATTATGTTTATAAATCAAGAGACATTTCACAGGTCTCATTTTAAACCCGAGAAGCATTCACATCTGACCCTCAAATCTGACCTTTAAACTCATCCAAGAATTGTATGAATTGTTGTGTCTCTGTATTTCAGAGCATGTTTATAGAACTCTAAACTACAGGGATAGCAGCTTTTACACACAATAAGACTCCATGGAGACACAGGGAGGGCATCTGACACACAGGGACATTTCAGAGCATGTTTGTAGAGGTCTAGAGTACAAGGTTAGCAGCTTTAACAAACAATAAGACCCCATCTGACACACAGGGAAGCTTAGGAGCCTAGAAATCATACATATAATCACAATACTTGCCAGAAAAAACACAATCAGATGTTTTTACTGTTGACCTAATAATAAAGGATTTAGCAGGTCCCCGTGATGTGAATGTGTACAGATCTGAGTCCTTATAAAGTGAGAGATCCCAGCACACATGTTTCATACGCGCTTTGCTCAAACAGGATTGGTTCTGCTCCTTTACAAAAACATTAATCCCTCATATCCGCTCTAACCAGATCACAAACGCAGCATTTGAATTCAGAGGATTTGGGGGAGATTTCAAATTTAAAAACATGTCGTGACATTAAAACACTCATAAATACGGTTTCTGAAGATGGGTCATAAAAAGAATCTGCCCACTTAATCCTATTTCACTTCTACGGGGCATTAACTCGAACACAGAACATATTTAGATCACCATGTTACCTTTTCCAAAATGCTGTGTTCCTTCAAAACAATGTATTAATGAGGGAACCATGTTATAAAACGGTAGAAAGTTCCAAAACAATGATTTTGCTTATAAGTATAGAGCTGTGCAATGAATTCATATAAATCGTGATAATTGTGTTTGATAATCGGCCTGTAACGATAACTGATTTTGCTAGACGAATTTATTGCAATAAACGTTAATATTGACATTTTGAGACCAATTTCAACTAATATAATGACCATGGAATAAAAATGCAAATACACCCTTTCAAAGATCAATAAACCTTACTTTGTAAAGAACATTTAACACAGGAACTGAAAGACAACCAAAAACAACAGGCCTAAATAAAACAGACTGTTAACACAGGACTAGTCTAATGTGTCTGGCTCACAGCAACGGACTTGTTGACAAAAATGCACTTGAATAAACCATTGCTGAACCAAATACAACCAAAGCAATAAATAAAATGAATTATTAAGTCTCTGTAACAAAATTGGCCTTAAAAGTGATTTTAGTTGTTGTCTTACATTGGTATATAGTAGCCACTCTCTCTGTCCGTCATTTTGGTAATTTAAAAGTTCGTATTAACCCGCAACACAGGATGTTATTTCGCTATGAGGGCGTCTCTGTCCTGTCTGGTATCGTGTCGGTGTCTTGTGGGATTTCAGTGAATTTTGGGCTCTCCCGGGGGCGGGGCTAATGGTGTTGCTCAGGGTTGGGTTCATCGGCTGTTAGGGTTTAAGACATTTTTGCTCATCGTTTGCGCTCGCTGCATTTCACGCACATGACTGTTGAGACCAAGCCCCCAGGTTCCAAAATGGCCGACCATTCAAGTCAATGGGCCGAACTCAATGGCGCATGATCCCAGACTCGCCCTTAGCCCGGCGAGGTACTTCCGGTGGCTGTGGGCCGACCGAGCATGCGCAGTAGTGTCTTTTCTCCCACGGGCACACGCGAATGCACACAAACGCACGCACGGAGCATGGGCTCGTGTATCACGTGATCGCTTTGACCAATCAGAGCGAGAGGAGTTAGAGCAGAGCAGAGCGGAGCCGAAGCGAACGATTATAAAGTGTTTTTTAAGACAACTGAAGGATTTTGAGCTGAGAAAAAGTGTATGATCTAAAAATAGGTAAAAATCCCCCAAAAATCTGACATTTTTGAAAGTTGTAGGTCCCTGTCAGATGAACACGAGCAGTTTATGATTACATTGCCTCTATGAGAAAAATCTTCTCTCGGCCCAGGGGATTTTTTCCGCTGTAGAACCAGTGAGTGGCCACTACGTCAACTGGGGGCAGCTACAAACAGCAACACCCTCCAGTTATTTTAATAGATCAATGGTTTAGACATGTCCGCTCACCAGTGTTGATTCGGCATCGTGACTTGTTTTGGCACTAGTTTGTGTTGCAGCTTCATGTTAACTGCACAGACAGCGGCGTTTTCTGCACTCAGGCTGCGCACGCATCCACTGTGTTGATAAACACAGCGCACGTTGGTTCAAGCGTCATTACATTTGTTAAACGAGACGAGTCAGAGAGCGATAGAAGTCTTCTAACATTCACCCTCTTTGAGAGCGACAGAGAGCGAGGAAAACAAACAAACATGCAAATAGAATTTATCGCGGCCGGAAAAGTTATTGAGCTCATTAAAAGTTATCGTATGATTAAATGATTTATTGATTATCGTTACAGACCTATCTGATAATCTATTAAAGGGCCCATATTAAACAATTTTCTGATCTCTGTTCTGATGTAGTTTCCTCATCACAAACAGAGCTGGAGTTGTGTTTTGTTTCATTCACACATGTTTAACACACAAACCCTGTAGATTTAGACTGAGTTCACACTATAGTCTGTATAAAGAAGTGCACTAAGTGAGTGTGACGTCACCCACAGTGTTCGGCGTCAGTCAAATGAAGCTGAACGGACACAGGAGCAGATTTGTAACCGAGTTCTATATTATGAATAATTTTTTTAACGAACAAAACAGCAAAATAAAAACTCCAGGATCATGTGTCGCAAGTTAATACCAACATTTTAAGACCGACATGACGAGGCTCACAGCGGCAGGTAGAGAGAGGAGCCACAATATTCTAGGGGTGTAACGATATCCAAGTCTCACGATACGATATTTATTGCGATATTGTGGGAAAGCTCACAATATGGTAGGGAGGCTCATGATTAGGGATGTAACAATATTCAAATCTCTCAGCACAATATTTTCACAATGTACATCTCACGGTACGATATTTATTCCGATATTTTGTGGAGGCCGCAAACAAAACTCTTAATATGCTACTTTTTCCTCAAGACTTAATCCAAAGAACTAAAACTTAAAAAAAAATATGTTTAGAACTGTCATTTCTTCTTGTAGTTTGCACTGAAATGGAGCAAAGGATCATGGTCTATGTAGTTCTCTCATCTTTTTTTTTTTTTTTTTTTAGCTATTGCTGCACCATAATTTAAGAGTTAGAGCAGGGGTGTCAAACATACGGCCCAGGGGCTGGATCCGGCCCTCCAAGACTTTTAATCTGACTCTCGGCTGATTTTCTACAAAAATATCTTAATTATATTTTCTATTAAAATATTGGTAATTTTCTGCGGTGCTGAGCATCGCAGCATCTCCAGTGTCTCTGTACGTGGCCCCTCCCACCAGAGCAGCACAAATGAAGACTTGTCTCTTTCCAAACGCTCTTAAAGGACGATCGTTTTGACTGTTGACCGTGACACCCTCATCAACAAAATGTCAAAAATGAGAAAAGTGGAGCCGAGTGCAGGATTTTACAACAAAAATTTACTTATTCCTATTTGCATACAAGTTCATGTTAAAACATTGTGTTGAAATTGTATTTTTCTTAAAGTTTCTAGTTGTTATTATAATTATAATCATTATTATAATTAATATTCTGTAAAAGAGTTAATCAGTTAAAAAAGATTTCTGTAATAGATTTGTGTTTCTCTGCACAAATATTTGAACTTGTTGTTATTTTGGGGTTTATATGACATGAGTTTTCTGATCCGGCCCCTTTGGGATCAAAGTAGGTTGGACACAACCCCCGAACCAAAATGAGTTTGACACCCCTGAGTTAGAGAGACTTTTATTTCGATATATTGTGATGGTCTATGATATTATTGTGAGAAGTTTGATGATACAATATCATGATAGTCCGGTTATTGTTATATCCCTACAATATTCCAATGTAAGTCAATACGAACCAGAGTCAGCAGGAGCATTTTAAACTTTGCAGATGTAGACAGACTAATAATAAAGTGTTACTCAAACATGTGTAAATGAAACAAACACAACTCCAGCTCTGATTTTGAGGAGGTAATAACATTCTAACATGTCTTAAAGCTCACAGGAGTCAGTTTTATGTAATATAGGACCTGCTAAATAAACAGATCATGTCAAATCCACTTGTAAATATGTTTAAGCCCGGCTCTTCTAGCGCTCACGTGTCAGAGTGGTTTTCGTTTGCCTAATCTAAATCCACTTTGGTGTTTTAGATTTTGTGAGGATAATCCCAGCTTCCCCATTCAAACCACAGCATGTTTCACTTCACTTTTGCCTCTAATATGGAATGTTTTTGTTTACACTTATTCAGGAGTGGGAGGTAACGCATTGAAAATACTCACATTACTGTTACTCAAGTCAATCTGTGGGATAATTGTACTTTTTTGAGTAGAGTAAACTTTGAAATGTACTTAATAATAATTCTAGTCATTATTCTGCAGACATAACATCTCTGTATCATCCGTTCTGATTGGAACGAGCTCAGAAAATATGCAGATTATGGTTTAAAATGATTCAATTCATCTTTAAATTGCTCCTATTATGCTATTTTCTGATCTGTGTTATAATATATATATATATTTTTTTTTATTTCACCAATAATAAATAATAATAATAATGTAGATTCCTCATCACAAACATGCCTGAAAGTGTGTTTTATTTCATTCCCACAGGTTTAACACACAAACCCTCCAGATTTAGGTGGAGTGCTGCAAAAAATATAAAGTAAATAGCAACTAGTACTCTGACTTTTCGTGTTTTTTTGTTTTTGTTTTTTTTTTTACTTTAGAACTATTTTGAAAGCAGTAAACGAACTTGTAATTGAGCACATTTTTGTCATGCAACTGTACTTTTATAGAGATGAAATCTGCAGTTCTCTTTCACATTTTAAAGCCCATTTTAAAAGTGTCTGTAACAATAGAATCTGTCAGAACCGTGGTCTTGTCATTCATACTTTTGTGAGGTGCATCCGCATGCTTTAACATGATCTATTCCCCAAACATATTTCAGTACAGCAGCAGCAGCAGCGTTGGGAAGTAACTGAACATGTACTGAAAATACTCATCTGAATACTTATTTTGAGTAACTGTGTGTTGGGACAGTTACTCTTTCATGGAGAGAGATCTGGCTGCAGACCTCCACCCAAAGGACCCTCACGTGACTCTCTCCATCCTGTACACTGTGTATATAAATGGACATATCTAACCCACTAGCTGCTGCGGTCCAAATGGAAGTGTTCACGGGTGCGCTTCAGGCTCCATCTACTCTCTTTACCATTGACTTTACATTGGAAAATAATCACTCCTCTCACTAACTGCTGCAGTGAGCCTTGTCATTTTGATCTTAAAATATTTATTAACCACTCTACATGATCCTGGTGTTTTTATTCACTGTTTTGGCCCTAAATCAATTCATACTCTTTATTAGCTCCTTTAGTCCACTTCTTTATAAAGTCTACACTCCATCACCACATCCCTAAACGTACAAACAGGGCCATTCCAAAAGACACCAAAGTCCACTGTTTCTTGAGCGCTGTTTTCAATGTGAAGTTACTAAAGTTTTCCAAACCTTAATCATTACAGATTTATGTCTAATCTTAACCAGACACAGGGCCTATGGCAACACATTTGTTTGTATTGATGCAATCGTAGGCGACATGTTCACAATTAAATATGTGTTATGTTTGTGACAATGTTTTAAACTGCTAATTTCTCTGTGTGAGCAGAGAGAACAGAGACAACACGGAGATACTTTCAAATGATCACTAACACTTAACACTTTTAGAAATGTACTGGAGATTAAAGGTACTTGATGTGCTAATAAGTGCAAACCTCAAAAATAGCTTTGAATTACATTTAATTAACATTTAATAGACAACTAAGGCAAGAACTAAAACAGAGCAAACTAATAAAATGGTGAGGGACACCATTTTATTAGTTTGTGGAGCAGGGTCCTCTGGGTGGAGGGATACGGCACTGGTACTGGGGCCGATATTGGAAATTTTGATGGATCGGATACTGGTTCTTTCTATTAAGACGATTTACTGGACAATTTTAGCCCAAATGCTTCACAATTTTAAAGTTCTTTTGTAATAACTGTAAATTATAAAGAACAGTTACAAAACTCACAGTGTGTCTTTAAAGGAAATCAATTATATTTTCAGTTCCAGGGGTCAGTTTCAGTTGAAATCTGCTTGGCGGCAGAAACTTAAAGCCAAAGTATCAACTTGGTATCAGAGTACAGTTACTCTCCTGAATTAAAGGGAATACATGGCTGTACTTCATCCTGCAATTTGGGGTTAACACAGTATTACTGTAATGTGAAAGACAAAAAAACACAGCTCTGACAGTTTGTGTGCACGTGTGAGTTTTGTCTATAATTAGAACAAACAGTTCAACACATTTTAAGGCTAAATGTCATGTTTTTTTGTCCACTATAATATAATGTAATTTGATGTAAAAGAATCCTAGTCAGCAGTGTTGGGGAGTAACAGATTACATGTACCGGCATTATGTAATCAGAGTACAAATTATGAGTAACTGTATTCTGTTTCCATGAGTGGTAATTGGATTACAGTTACTTTGTTGAAATGATTACATGGCGATATTTTCTTGTTTTCCTTCACATTTTGGGCTAAACCAGAACTAAAACCAAGACTAAAACTAGGACTAAACCAGGTCTAAACCAAGACTAAACCAGGACTAAACCAGGTCTAAACCAAGACTAAACCAGGACTAAACCAAGACTAAACCAGGACTAAACCAGGACTAAACCAGGACTAAACCAAGACTAAACCAAGACTAAACCAGGACTAAACCAGGTCTAAACCAAGACTAAACCAGGACTAAACCAGGACTAAACCAGGACTAAACCAAGACTAAACCAAGACTAAACCAGGACTAAACCAGGACTAAACCAGGACTAAACCAGGACTAAAACCAGGACTAAAACCAGGACTAAAACCAGGACTAAAACTAGGACTAAGCCAGGACTAAACCGGGTCTAAACAATATAACACTTAATAGCAGGTGGACATTATTGAAGGCAGCAGTGATCTCATATAGAGAGCATTTCTCTATCAATAATATTTTTAATCTGGTTAAGGAAAGTCTGGCCTTTTTATTTTCTTTAATCAGACAAAACTTCTTATGTTCAAATTTCCTAGTCTTTGCTTTTCTACAGCAAACAAAAGTCTGTTCATGGAGACTTTGGCTCAACAGACAATTTGAAGAAAACAAACAAGAATTTTCAGGATTTCAGGATTTTGGGATATGTAATCTGTAATCTGTAGTGGAATACATTTTAAAAGTAACCTTCCCAACACTGCTAGTCCGAGTATTCAGAGTACACAGTGCCTGAAAATGATCATAATACGGTACAAAAATACTGAAGAATACTGAATTAATTCTTGTATTCAGTATTCTGTTAAGCTCCTGAAATAAATTTTTTTAAAGTATTGTTCCCCTCACGTGCACATCCTCCGCGTAAAGACACTGTTGTGGTGTGGATGTCTCGTGGTTACCTGCTCCCGGTGCTCCGTGTCCCCGCTGGCCGCCCTCTCGCTCTCCGCCGCCGGGCTCACGCTCTCTGACACGCCGCTGTCCTCGCTCTCGTTCTCGGAGTCGGAGCCCCAGGTCGAGTCGCACTCCTCCACGGTGCTGGGCTCCTTTAGCCGCCATCCTCCCACCAGATTCCCCATCGACACTGACCGCGCCGCCGCTTACCCCCGTGACCGCCTTCGGAGCTCTCTTTGTCCGCCTGGATCCCTCGCTCTCGCCGCTCTCCTGCACCGCGCCACGCTACATGCCCAGCCGGGACCGAGCGAGCGCACCACCGCGGGCTCTCGGCTTTAAAGGGGAAGGAAGCGGGGGTTTCCACATTAGCAGAGCGGCACAGGAGCGGCGGAGGAACGGCAGGAGGAGCGGCAGAGGAGCGGCGGAGGAGCGGCAGGATGCGGTGACGCGCGGAGGAGGATGGTCTTAAAGAGACAAGACATGTTAAGTGCACAGTGAAGTCAGACTTTGGCAGGATCTTTCAACATTTTTCAGGCTTTGAAACATTTTTGAACACCATTCGTAAACTATTTAAAGTTGCACTACGTCACTTGTCTCCTCAGGGGTCCGCCACCTGCTCGTCTTTCTAAACTTATTTTGTAATTCTTCCATAAACGTCTTATTATTAAACTTAAGACTGTGAGACTGAGTGAGCATCACCTTTCCACAGATCTGACCTGTGACATGGCCTGGTGGTGTCACCTGCTTGTGTCCATGGAAACAGATGAAGTAGAAGTTTAATGCCTGAAGGTGGAACATTCAAGGCAAGACGATGGCATCTCCATGGAGACGAGAAGGTGGCGGACTCTCAGTAATGCACCTATGTGAAAATGAGGGTATCATTCAGAAGTTCATCAGCCAATACGATTAGAGGTTTGCAAAAATATTGAAATATCGATATATCGTATCGTTTCATTTGATGATACAGTATCGATATCGTGGGCTGCTGTATCAATATATATTGCCAAGAATATTTTTTGGTGTATTTTACTAAATTATTTTGTTACAGCTACAGTTTTTTTTTTTACTTGTTGAGAGGAAGGAAACTCGTTTATGCGACACATTTGACATTTTCACTGTTTTGAGGATTAAAATGTTTTTGTTTCATATGAACTTTCAACAAGAAGACATTTAGTATCACAGCCATCATTTAGACTTTATATTTTATTGAACTATATCAAATCAATTTGAAATATATCGTATCGAATAAAAAATGCACTGTATTGAGACATGTATCGTATTGTGGCCTATGTATTGAGGTATGTATCGTATCGGCAACTTCTTAATGATACCCAGTCTTAGATACAATACATATATTGTAGGGGCAGTGTGGCCCTATGCCACACAAGCCACTAGGATGCAAAATTTAAAAGGTAGTTCTGACGCGTGTTTCCATATAAATTAGCCCAAAAGTCCAGTAAAAGCTCAAATATTCCTTTATTTTAGCAAGAGCCATGAACACGGTCAAAAGACTGTTCCTCATCAATTTGCAACACCTGGCATTGCTAATTAATGGTCTTAAATAGGTCGCAAACCACAAAAACAAAGACATAGTGCCACACAGTGGCCGGAGGTGCATTTTGGCCGCTACACACCGGCCCCTTAATTGTTTTCTGCCGGGATCAAAACAATTACAAAATGAATACAACAAAAGGCCACAATGCAACACAAGAAAATAATTCTGACTTCTCAAATTCATTGTACAATCCAGATAACATGATTTACTGTCCACAAATAGCATTTAGCATTTTAGGAATCATTTAAGCAATGACACAAACTCCATATTTTATCTTGGCAAACTGAATCATTAATCATTATTCAAAACAGAGAACTCATTAGTCCTATGATTTCCATCGTTTTCTCTTGAAAGCTCTTGGGCGTTTCAGGTGGAAGAGAGCTCCTGCTTTATCCAAGCCCTTTGGAGGCCATGAGAGGGACAAACTGCAGTCACCTCTTGAGTCCATGTGTGGAAGTGAAAATAGTCCGACAGTTGTCTCCAATTTGTTCTTCCCTCTGTCAACGAAAACTACATCCAAATCATCAGGGAGGCCAGTCCTGCCCTGTCCTTTCCTCAGAGGGCCTCCTGTACCCTTTACCAATAGGGTTACAACAGTGTCCGGCCCTATGCCTTGGCTGTTGGCCACATCTGAGGAATCAAAGATTTCAGAGGGTTGGGTTTCACCTTTGGAGATTGAAGTGTCAGTTTGTTTCTCTTCACATGGAGATGATTCATCAGAGAAGTGATCAGCAATGGGTGGAATAAAGTCCATTACAGGAGAGGGCTCACCTGTCCCGGCCCCTGTGTGTTTGCCAGACACAGGAGAAGTGACCAGAGGAGTTGGTGCAGTTACTTTGTGTGGCAGTGGTTTCTCTGAATGTGGGCCTTTTAATTTATGGGACTCCAATCTAGGCTTAGACCTTTTAGACTTTAACAAAGCAATTTCAGCCTTCATTTCTAAAATTTCCATTTCCATATCCAGTTGTTCCTTTTTCCTTCTGATTATTGCCATTTGCTCTTCTATGGCATGTTTCTCCTTCAATAAAGACAGTCTGACCAGAAGCACTGCCTTTTCAGCCTCAAGTTGTAAATGAGCAGCAGCAATAGAAGAATTTAAACCTTTCATGATTAAATAACTGCTTTTTACAAAGTGAAATAAGTTTAATGAAAGTTCAATAAAGCTGAACAAGTATTTTGTAAGCAAATTTTACTGTACACTGATTGAAGACAATTGTCCTCCTTTGCTTGATTCCCTTACGTTAGTGTCCAGTTCAATCAGCTGAAGTCCATTGCATAGATCCGTGTCCAAACTTTCTACACGGTCAGTCTGTGCAGTGTCCTTCACCACAGTCACCTCTGCACAAACTCCCATCTCTGTCCTCGTCCAAACCAATGCCGCTTCGCTGCCTTTCCTGTAGCAACCAAACGCCTCTCAGAGCCAGACTGCAGGTGTGGTGAGTGGTGCCAATCAATCCACTTCAGCTTGTTGTCTTCTGAGGAGTCTTTTGACAAATGTAGGGGCAGTGTGGCCCTATGCCACACAAGCCACTAGGATGCAAAATTTAAAAGGTAGTTCTGACGCGTGTTTCCATATAAATTAGCCCAAAAGTCCAGTAAAAGCTCAAATATTCCTTTATTTTAGCAAGAGCCATGAACACGGTCAAAAGACTGTTCCTCATCAATTTGCAACACCTGGCATTGCTAATTAATGGTCTTAAATAGGTCGCAAACCACAAAAACAAAGACATAGTGCCACACAGTGGCCGGAGGTGCATTTTGGCCGCTACATATATCAATACGTAGGCCACGATACAATACATACCTCGATATAGTGAGCTTATGATTTGATACAATTCAATGCGATATATATTTCAAATCTATTCGATACGGTTCAATAAAAAAATATTGTCTAAATCATGTCTGTGATACTAAAAGTGTTTGTTAAACCACTTCTTGTGCAAAGTGAATATAAAACACAAACATTTTAATCGTCAAAACAGTGAAAATATCAAATGTGTCACATAAACGAGTTTCCGTCCATTAAACAAGCAACAAAACTGTAGCTGTAACAAAATAATTTAGTAAAATATACCAAAAAATACTCTTGGTGATATATCGAAACATCAGCCCACAATATCAATCCTGTATCATCAAATTAAATGATACGATATAACAGTATTTCAATATTTTTGCATACCCTTAATGAAAATAATATTGTTTTCTTGATTTCATCAGAGCACACAGGCCTACAAGCTGCACTGACAAATGAAGCTTGTTAAATTTGGTTAACAACAATAGCTGCTTTAACTTCTGCTTTAACTAACTTTAAAGGGCCTATATTATTTTTTGATCTGCTGTATGTTCTAATGTTTCCTCATCATAAACAGAGCTGGACTTATGTTTTGTTTCATTCATGTTTAACACACAAACGTGCACATTTAAGCTGAGTTCTTCTCTCAAATAGAAAACACTGTTCCAGGTAAAAGGAGCTGTTAATTACAACTACATGACATCACAAGGTGGAACAGAGCATTTTTAGTTGTGGAGCTGTATAATAAAGGGTTTGTGAAACGTGTGAATAAAACAAAACACAAGTCCAGGTGTGTTTTTGAGGAGGAACAACATTAGAACATGATTAAAAGCTCACAGAGTCTGAGGAGCTTTAAATAAGACGACAGCAGCGGCTCTAGTTGAGACACATCGTAGTAGTGACATGAACAGCTGAGAAATAAATAAATAATTAAAGGAATCATATGTGGAGCATGCACAAGGTTTGAGATGTTCTGAGGACGTCTCTAATCTCTGACCTTGTGGTGATCCTAGAGTGAGAGAGGAACTGATGTAATCGAGACTCGTCCAGTATCGGTCTGTGTGCACTTTTACACACACACACACACACCCATCCACACACACGCGCACACACACACACACACACAAACATACACATTACCGGGTCATATGAGGAAACATGAAGATCCAGTGTTTCCCAATAAAACAGGAGCCTGTGGAGGCCTGATCTGAATCATCCCTCATAGACTAAACCAGTGTCACACTCAAATTCACAGAGGCCGAAATTAAAAACTGCGAATAAGTTGTGTGCCAAACTAAATATTTACTGAAACATTTCAACATTTGCATGTTTTCTCTTCTTTTGAGATATGTAATGTTCAACCTTTTCTTATTAATATAAATGTTTAACAATCGTTTTGTTTAAACATTGAATCCTAGCAGCTCTAATACAGATTTGACATGATCTTGTGGGCCAGATATAATTATCCAAATTTGGCCCCTGGGCCTGCGTTTGACATGTCTGCTCTAAATGCTTAAACAGACACTGCAATAACAAACTGTACTATTCACTTATTGTATTTGATTATTATTGCTAATGCTTCAACATTAATAATTAAGTTTTGAGCTTTTAAAGTGCCCCTTCTGCAAAATGTATTTTTCAGATCTTTTTACTATGATACCGGCACACACTGCTCTGACCAGTGGTGGAACATAACGAAGTAAACTGAATTTAAGTAAAAAAAAAAAAAAAAAAAAAAAAAGTATGTATCTGTACTTTACTTAATTAATTCATTAATTTTTAAGTGGATACCTATTACTTTTACTTCACTACATTTCAGAGCTGCTGTATCTGTGCTTTTCTACTCCACTACATTTTTGAACAGGACTGAAAAGTAAAAGTATTTTTTTATTATTATGTGAGACCTGCTGAAAAGGCTGAGGGTTTATTTTTAAACCAAGTTCATAATTTTGAGCAAACAAAAATATAATAACCAACAAACTAATAAACACAGATAGAATAAAAAATAAAAATGTAGTTTCTGTTGAACAAATTTCAGCACAAATCTGCATCAAAATCACTACATTTAAAGCTTTATCAGATTTCAAAATCGGCGAGATATACTTTTACTTTTTACTCTTAAACAGTTTTACTTAAGCAGACTTTTTCATGTGATACTTTTACTTTTATGTATGTTTTCCTCTGGTATCTGTACTTATCTTCTCTGTGTAAGTAACAAAATGGAGTACTTCTTCCACCACTAGTACTGACTTCGTTCTCTAATAATATTTTCTAAATTGGTGATACATGTTGGTGTCAGCAGTGTTGTGGAGTCATTTTGGAACAAATACATTTAAAAAACAATTAAAATCTGTTGCTCTAGTGTGATGTGCAACTATCCACAGGACGTGTTAACTCTTTGTTGTGATGACGTTTATAGTTATGTCAGCTCCCACTGGGCATCACAGTTTTTCTAACACAGAATTCAGCTCACTTGTTTCTTTTATTAAGTTAATTTAGATGAATATTGTGATTAAAAATGTCCAAATTATAGCAATGATGCACTGGTGTCCTAGCACAATAGCTCTTCTTCATACATAGTTATAACAAATTATAGTATTTAATTCTTGTATTGTTAATCACTCTTTAAACATTAACAATAAGGTAGAGCTTCGTGATTAATCACAATCAAACTGAAATCACAGTTTGAGTGGATGCAATGAACACATTTCTTTCAAAACTGTGAATCTCCCAGAGTTAAATAGCCCTTGACCTACATCTGAAATTATGACCTCCACAAATTCTAGAACATGAACACAACCTATTCCATTAACGAATACAACTATGAGAAAAAAGAAAGAATACAAAGAAAAGTGCTCAAAACGAGAACATTTCTTGTAACAAACTGGCTTGCTTTGTCTAGTGTTGAAATGCTGCCCTCTTCTGGTGAAAAATACAAACTACACATTCAAATTCACGATTAAAAATGCTGTTTTTTAGCGATGCAGCTTTAAATGTTTACTTCTTTACAAACAAAACACGCCTAGAATACTAATGACATCTTATACAATCATTTTAAATATATATCCTAGTTAATATATACTGTATGTGAGTACTAACTATATGTTTAACGTTCCCGTGCCAATAATGTAATGATTATTAATAAATTGTAAAGATGATGAATAAATCGTCTTGGGTCTTGTTTGGGTTGACTGGTGATAATAAAATCGTGAAATGAGTGCGTAATTAAAGAAAACTTACGCGCTTGGCACTAACGCGAGTCGGTATAGTCACATTTTCTTTGTGTTTTTGTGATTTTTAAGCAGCTTTTTTGTATTTTAGCCCCAAAATTGACTATGTATGCCTCTCTTTATTATTGGCGGGGATGTGATTGGTCAAAAATAGGGACAACTGAGACATTTCTTGTAAAAAACGGACAAATCATTGGTTTTGAATAAATCTGCCGGGACAGGGGAGACGAGGCTCAAAACGTCTGGTCACACTATGTTCGACTGCTTTCATGTTCAGATTTGATGGTAAAAAAGGGACATCGGTGTTTTGTTCCGGAGCATTATCAAAAGACTGCTCCAGGTGAGGCTCGAACTCACAACCTCGGCATTGCTCTGCTTTGTACTGACATATAAGTACCGCGCGCTAACCGATTGCGCCACTGGAGCTCACTGTTTCTCGGCCGCAGAAGGGTTTAAGAGCGGTAACCTCCGTGTGCGCAGCTGGAACACCAGTTTGGACATTTTACACACACATTTACGGATTAAAACTACTAAATAATACGAATTTAATTTTACTAAACATCAAATAAAGCGGAAACAGTGGGATGTTTCGGTTGTCTAGTCTAATTCGTTTTATGAGAAGAAATAAATAATCTCTCTATAGTTAGTTATATTACATAGCATAATAACAGTATAAATATTTACGCGAATTATGAGCAAAAAACAAGATCCATGGCATGAAATATATGAATTTACACTTTTTTTTCACTTGCTAACTCGGCTAGCTTTCTCTTCTTTTCCGACATTCTTTCGATTTTTTGAGGGGATTGCAATTTGATTCATAGTCGTCTGTAATAAATAATAACCATCAAAACAATCATATCTGACAACACTTACTAATTTAGAATTTTAAAAAGTAAATTGCGTCAAATCTTGGAACATTTTTGTGACAAGCAGAACCTCAGGCGGGGTTGTGTTTCCGCCCGAGCCCAGAAAAGAAGAGCACTTTAAACGTGTGCTGCCGATCTGTTTCTTCTGTCTCCACCGCCGGTCCAACAAATCTGAGCAAATTGGATAAAATACGGAATAACAGCGGATTATTTAAATGGAGAACGATATAATTGTTTCTCTAGAAGACCTGGGGTGAGTTTGCAAGCTTTAAAATGTTGAATTCGGTTGGAAATAGCGATAGATTTCTGGCTAAAGTCCAAATCTGGAGCAGCTATCTGGCCATGCTAAAGCGCTACGTAACCAGTCTCATCTGCTCAGCATTTCTGTGCCGAAGCAGCGATTTATTTTAAGAAGAGTGAGGCTAATAAAACAGTATTCATGATAGGCATTTCTGCGTTATTTAACCAAACATCAGATGCATTTATTTAGACAAATGACTATTACAAAACCCGAGTGGATTTTCTGTGCAAACCAAAGAAAACAATTATTTATCACAGGGACTCTTCAATCCAGTTATTGATGGTTAATGTGTGATTTGCTTTTGTACTACAACGTCCAACAACTTCAAACTACTAAGGAGCGTTTATTTGGTAGTTAATTATGTATTTGATTAGTAAAATTTAGAGAATAACATTAAGTCGATATTACACTAGTTTTTATGGTCTGATGTTGTTTCTTCATCACAAACGCACCTGGAGTTATGTTTTGTTTTTTTTTCACAAATGTTTAACACACAAACCCTGTATTTTAAGGCTGAGTTCTTCTCTTAAACAGAAAACATTCTGGTCCACCTTGTGATGTCATGTGGTAACAAAGGAAGGCTCCTCAGGGGTCCTCCACCTGCTTGTATCTCTAAACTTATTTTGTAACTTTGGTAAATGTGCATTCTTACTGTGAGACTGTGCGAGCATCACCTTTCCACAGATCTAACCTGTAACTTGGCTTGCTGGCAGAAGAAAATAGATGGTGATAGATACTGACGGTGGATATAGATTAAACAGAAGTTTAATGCCTGAAGGTGGAACATTCAAGGAATACAGGACGTCTCCCCTGTGTTTTAAACTCCATACACTTTCTCTAGAATCTTTTGGATGATCTCAGACCTGGAATTGCCAATCTCTACTGAACTAAAGGTGAAAGGAGCTGTTCACTTGAAAACTACCACTACATGACATCACAGTGTGGAACCATAGACTAGATAAATGCGTTCCAAATAGGAAATGGGCATGGTCATGATTCAGCTCAATCGACTCCGGCTCAAACTCAACCTTTGGACTGGCTTTTTTGTTGTTAGGATACTTGCAGTCGGAATCCCAAATAGGGAACTCTGATCCAAACTGCTCACATCATTGAATGCCTTAGCTGATTGGTATGGATGACGTCACACTCCCTTAGTCCACTTCTTTTTACAGACTATGGGTGGAACAAAGCCAGACTAATGATGCAGGATTACTGAAACGTGTGAAGGAAACAAAACACAACCCCAGGTGTGTTTTTGAGGAGCTAACAGTATTAGAGCATTAGAGGCTTAAAGCTCAAAAGAGTCCATTTTGTTTAATATAGGACCTTTAAGATAAAATGTCATTCTTTGTTAAATGTTTTTAAGGCATTATGTGTTATGATAATTAGACATATTTACTTTTCTTGTGTTCATTGACTTAATCATAAATGAATTAATTAATGAAATGGACAAAAAAGAAATCTGAATAGGGCTTAAATTTTAAAACACATTTGTACCTAAAGGAATTAAAGCCCGGTTTAGTCCCTCATTTAGGGCTTATGTAGTGCAGTTTTTTGATGGCAACCAAAATCACAATTTCAATGAATGGACACAAACAGGAAATCACAAAGACTGCAGTTTTTAAGCGGGGTTATTTGCTCCACAAACAACAAACTCTCCTGTCTTATTGTCTTATAAAAACTGCCAACCCTGTAGTTTAGATGTTCTGAAATGTAATTCCTGTATTAAACTAATAGTTCAAATTTCTGAACTTTTGTCTTTTTGTTTTTTGTCAATTTTTCTTGATGAACAAAAGGGGGCTTGGCAAAAGCTCTCAAAACTATTCCCTATCTCCGTGTATCTGACCCAAACTGCACTCAAAAGACTACACCTGCAGGGGGAGTTCATGTAAAAACTACTATTTATTCAGGAAAAAAGTTCTAGGAAATGATAAACACAGATTCAACTTGTGAATCTGACTCCTAAAAAAATATCAAATCTTCAGCTCACTCTCTGCTCCTTTCTGCTGTTGTCCCATGGAAATCCTGATCATCTTAAGAAAATTAATAGTTGACTAATAGACATTTGGTCGACTAAGACTACAAGGACTAAAGGACTTCAGCCCTAGAAAAGAGTTCATTTACATTGTATGAAACTCTTATCAGACTGTCTGGAGGAGCTGTGGTCTTTTATGGCGTGTGTGTTGATATGCTTCATGATCCTGTGCTGTGTTGTACATACAGATACCAGGGCCCGCTCCTGGATGATGGCTCCCTGGACTCGGCCTCTTCGGGTGGAGCCACTTCTCCTGAATTCACTAAACTGTGTGCGTGGCTCGTGTCAGAGCTGCGGCTCTACTGCAGACTGGAGGAGAATGTCCACGCCACCAACTGTAAGACTTTGCACTAAACTGACGTCAGTTGGACAAAACAGTCAGTGCAGATTATGCCTGGATATTTGACTCGTTAATGCATGTTTCCTTTGTTTACATTTGTTTACATTAACAACTAGAACCAGTATGGCAGCAGGTGGCAAAACTGAATGACCTCTAAGTTAACACTGGCTGCAAAAGATTGCCATCCTTAGAATGTCTGATTCCTGACTCAGAAACTTTATTGGTCACCCTAAGTATCAGATCCCCTCACCTGTCACCCTATTTGTGGTTAAACCTCTTTGTCAAAGCCTGATCTCGTCAGATCTCTTTTGCTAAACAGTGCTGGGCCTGGTTAGTGTTTGGATGAGAGACCTCTAGGAAAATCAGGTGCCATGTGGGTGAAGTGTCTTAGGCAAGACACTTCACCCACATTGCCTAGTATGAAAGTGGTGTGAGCATAAATGTTTTGTAGTGGTTAGAGGGACCAGTGGGGCAGATTGGCAGGTCTGTTTCATCTGGGCAGCTGAGGCTACAATAGTGTCTTAGCTCGACTGAGTGTGAAGTGAATGAATAATGCACCAAACCATAAAGCGACTTTGAGCATCTGGAAAATTTTACCTGTATATCCCCCTGATCCCTCCTGTCTCAACTATAAACAGAAGCTTAAGGACATGAATGACTGTTGGAATGAGCAGTAATATATTTATTATTGGTTTTAAGCATATATAAAATATGAAATTGGTGTAAATAAAAATACATAAATAAATACTGCTCACACAGACATGATTATTAAACTGTATGTTTGTCATCCTGCAGGTCCCAGTGAAGCAGAGGGCTTCCAGCTGGAGATGAATGGACTTCTGTCTGAACTGAACTGTCCTTATCCAGTCCTCACCACAGGAGACCTCAGCCAGAGATTCCTCCAGAAGAACCACTGTCTGCTACTTCTCTCTGGGCCGGGCTCTGGGCCGGGCTCTGGGCCGGGCTCTGGGCCGGGGATTAATTACAAATGTCTTAATTGTTCAAAAATACCTTGGAAAAAGATACATTCAGTTCTTACTGTGAGTGGGGTCGCTTCTCCACACATTTAACCTGTTAACCTGGCCTGGTCAGGCATGGCACCATGAAGAAGTTTAATTCCATACTGTTTAACATTCTTATTTAACATTCACTCACTCGACATACCCACCTCCTGAAAAGTGACACAGTGTTTCTTTAATGTTATGTGTGTATCAGTTTATTAGCCTTATATCCCTGAGTCATGTGTGTCTGCTTCAGTGCACCTCCTGACTCAGCTCTGCGTAATAACCGGCCTCCTCCTGTACTCTACGACCAAGAGAATGTGTTCAGTGGAGCTGGAGTTTTGTTTTCTCACAAAGTGTTGACTCATCTTCAGTTTGAGAAACAAGAGGCCGAAGTAAAACTGTTGTGTTTCAAGATGACATCACAACATTCTGTAGTCCAATAGGCTCGATTCAGGCTTATGTCACAAACCAGGAAAACGTATGGAAACATTTAAGAACAACTTCTGCACCGACCGACTGTGATCAAATCCACTGAAGTAAATGTGATCAGTGGTAAAATGAAGACTGCAGACGTCTGTGCTGTTTGGAATCATCTGGAATGTGACGCTTCATCTCTTCTAATCACATGTACCAGTGCACTCAGAGTTGTGTGTCAGTGGGGAAATGATGAAGACTGAGGTGTGGTTGGAATTGTTGATGAGCCGAACATAATAGAACACTACAATGACATGGAGAAGAAAACTAGAAAATTAGACATTTTCTAATTTTTCCTAGTTTTTGTCAGACTTACTACTGCGAACAGAACCCACTGGAAGTTCTAATCACATCTTTCCAACGGTCAGATTGGACCCTGACCAAATGAAGCTTGTTAAATGCAGATTTTTGTTGTAATACAGTACATTTCTGGGTCTAGTCACAACATTTGTTCGTTTAGCTTTTGGATATTTCAATAAAAGTTATTAGGTTATCAGTCTGGTTCTTGCCCTCCACCTGGGAGTATGTCATCATCACATTCTAGCTCTAGATCTTGCTCTTTGTAGGCCTGTTAGCTCTCAACATTGAGCTTGGGAATGCAACACTTATTTTAAATGTCTTGTTGAGAACATCAAAAATCATTTCTTTAATTGGTAACTTTTTCTACTGGTTTAGCCTGGCCTGCCATAATTGTGGCCTGAAAATATGAACTGGTAAACTAATACAAGAATCACATTTCAGAACATGTTTGTGTAGATCTAAAGTACAGGGTTGGCAGTTTTTACACAGAACAAGGCAGGAGAGTTTGTTGTTTGTGGAAGAAATGGCACATTTGTGTAAGTGTAAATTGTGATTTCATTTCTAGATTGTGATTAATCCTGAACACACACACACATACACAGGGACATGCCACTATACCAACAGTGTAATTACACCTTCTCTCTCCTTTAGCGTTCCTGATCTCGGAGCTGGAGGCCTCCCGGATGTCCCTGGTGAACTGCCCCGAGAGTCGAGCTCCGGACGGGGGCAAAGCTCACGACGGCAGCCCCGTGTTCCAGGAGCTGAAGGGGATCTGTGTGGCTCTGGGCATGTCCAAACCTCCATCCAATATCACCATGTTCCAGTTCTTCACTGGCATCGAGAAGAAGGTACAGCTCTGCACCGTTCTCTTTGAGCACTCAAAAATGCTGCATTGCTGGATTTGCCATCAGATAAAAATCCTGACTTCTGCTGCACAATTTTTAAGCCCATAAACCATCTCCAAACTCGCTGTGCGATCAAAGTGTGTTCACAATGAATGCATGGCTCTGTTAGCATAGCATTCATGGCTTAATCTTTTTTCGTCTTTAATCTTTATCAAGGACACAGCGAGCACATGTGGTCTATAGATAAGAAATACACAATATAAATATGTATATACTATTAAAAGGAAACAGTATTACATATAAGAGATGCAGCGTGTCATATCATGGCAAAAGAAAAACTCAATTCTGTCAACTGGACAAAGGTTTTAGACGTTTCACTGCTCATGTGGCTTTTTAAGTCCTGGTCAGGTTTTACGTAGGACACGGTCTTATATTTGTCTAAAGGGAGGAGCTCACTACTCTGTGACTAATGCTGTGTTCCCACCGCAGCGTAAAAAATGCAAAACACGCTTCTAGTTGATGGCGTTGTCTGAACGCAGTATTTGTTTGTTTGTACACATGTGTTTGTTTAGAGTTTGTTAACTACGTCTATTGAACTACAAATGTGAACTGTGCCTGAGTGTGCGCCCCAGTCTGCAACCATCAAACTGCCACTACTGTGTGTGTTTACTTTTCTATCGCCTATAAAAATTGCCATCAGACTGTGCACACACTAGATAAATTACCTTGTTTCTCCATAAATTATGAAATGCGTCAAATGTTTGTATAATCTATGTCATCCAGGATCCGTAGCAAAAGAGAAACTTTTGTATAGCTGACAAAATTTTATTTCTCCTTTGCAATAGATATAATATAAAAATATTAAATATAGTAAATCCTATATAGTCAAATTGTACTGTAGTGCACATTTGATTTATTATAACCTCGTCATGTCTCATGGACCCAATCTCATCTTGTGGAAATTGTCTCGTCCTCCTACTATTTCCTGCTGTTGACAGCTGAGGGAGCTTTAATGTCTAAATGGCTCATTAGAAACTGAGGTTCTGAGGGGAACAAAAGTATGTTTAA
Organism: Boleophthalmus pectinirostris; assembly: GCF_026225935.1. Classification (NCBI taxonomy): domain Eukaryota; kingdom Metazoa; phylum Chordata; class Actinopteri; order Gobiiformes; family Gobiidae; genus Boleophthalmus; species Boleophthalmus pectinirostris. The sequence goes on from NW_026571404.1 coordinate 39,413,720, forward strand.
AAGTAAAGATAAACCAGGGCGATACTTTTTTTTAGTGTATCAGCGCCTGGCCTTAAATGTCCAGCACAGACCTAAAAGCCTAAAAATAAACAAGAGCTTTATTTGAACACTCCAGTGTGAAGAGAAAACTGCACAAAATGTGTCTACACAGCTCTCTTAAAGGTTTGAGGTTAAAAAAAAAAAGGCTGTAATGAGTTTGTTGAAACATTTAGATTATAGAATTTGGGAAAAAAAAAATAAATAAATATATATATATATATATATATATATATATATATATATATATATTTATCAATCAGTAGAGCTTTTCAGCCATCGGTTTCTCTGGATTCTATCAACAATCAGTGTCAGCCAGGAAAACAAAACACACCAGTCAGTCTCTATTTATTTTTCATGTGTCTTCTGTAAAGTAACTTTAGAACGTGTGTGTGTGTTAGCTGAAGGAAGCCTTAAGTCGAGTCCCTCCAAACCACGTGGGAGAACCTCTCCTGAAGAAGCCTCTGGGCCCAGTGCATTTAGTGAGTACAACACAACAACACAACACCACAACAGTGTGTTCATGTAAAGTAACCACACGTCTCATGTGTGCTTCTTTAAACCGCACCATGAGTCTGATCCAAAACCATAAGAACAGGCTTCAGTCACTCACCTCGTGTGTGTGTTCCTCCAGGAGAAGATCGAGGCCATAAACCAGGCCCTGGTGAACGAGTACGAGGTCCGGAGGAAAATGTTACTCAAGAGGCTGGACGTTACAGTGCAGTCGTTTGGATGGTCAGACAGAGCCAAGGTACAGAATAACCAGACATGTGACGTACGGGCGTGTGACGTACGGGCGTGTGACGTACGGGCGTGTGTCTTTACATGTCTTTAAAACAGAACATATTCCTACTATTATTTTTTAAAGTGGATCTAAACACTAAATTAACTCTTTTCACTACAAAACTGGATATGGTGTTTTTATTAGCATTGTCTACTGTTCCTAGTCTATGTGCAGCTTTGTGCTAAAAAAAGTCACAACCTCAGTGCGTGTACTTGGTGACATCACACAGCACTGCCCTGATTACAGCCAGGTTTTTCTGATGACACACGGCTGTTTGAAGTGTCGACACCTGTTTGACCAATCACACACTGTTCCTTATACCTCCAGACCCCGGCGCCTCCTCCCCCTCACTCTCCCCTTTAGTCCTCTAGACCCGGCGCCTCCTCCCCCCTCACTCTCCCTCACACTCCCCTTTAATCCTCCAGACCCGTCCCTCAGTTCATAGTCTAACATGTTCATGCATTTAAAGATTTTAATTTTTTTCCCTCTAGACTCACTCGGAGAAGCTAGGCAGAGTGTACCAGCCCCTGCGCTCCGTCCTCGTGGCTAAAAGCAGGATTTCTGTGGCTCACCTTTTGGCCGCTAGACAAGACTTCTCCAAAATCCTCCGAACGAGCAGCGGCAGAATCAGGGAGAAGACGGCCTGTGCCATCAACAAGGTACAAGACTGTTTATAGCTCAAGATGTGGAGATGGGTCCTGAGCGCTCTCCTGACATGTTTAACCCAGTGGCACTGACTGAAAGACGGGTCAAATGCAGAGAGTGATGGAAGTCAGCTTGTGTATTCTTAAGTTCATAAAAAGAGAGTGACTTTAAGGCAGCTTTATCAGACTGTCCCAATATGACCACCCTAACACCACATCACCTGCTGCAGTGTCCACTTTAGTGCTCTATTCTGCCTTTCCTGCTAAAACCTTCACTCTATCACATTTCTGTTCCAGGTTCTGATGGGCAGAGTCCCGGACAGAGGAGGACGGCCATGTGAAATCGAACCCCCACCTCCAGAGATGCCCTCGTGGCAAAAGAGACAAGATGCCCCGCAGGGAGGGCAATACGGAGGGGGCAGAGGCGGGTACCAGGGGGGAGGAGGAGGAGGGTACCAGGGGGGAGGGGGGTACCAGGGGGAGGAGGATACCAGGGGAGGAGGGAGGGTACCAGGGAGGGGGCAGGGTGGAGGTTATGGGGGAGACAGAGGACATTATGGGGGAGGGGGAGACAGAGACAGAGGAGGTCGGGGTGAGCACCATGGAGGAAGAGGAGGAGGAGGAAGAGGAAGCCGAGGCAGAGGAGGCTACAACCAGGTAAGACTTGAACTAGAAACGTATCGATTGGTGGTTTTTACATTCTAGAATGTGATGATGTCATCCTCCTAGATCAGGGCCAAGAGACACTTTTCTCTGTTGATCACACTGATGAAATGTCCAAAAGGTCAATTCACAAATGTTGAACCTGTTCGTTTCTATGATTTGTTTAGATAAGGTTAGACTTAGGCTGCGTTCACACTGCAGCCTGAAGTGACCCAAATCCAATTTTTTGGCCTCTATGTGACCTGTATCTGATCATTTAATGACAGTCTGAACGACACAGATCCGATTTTTTTCCAAATATGACCCAGGACACTTGGATATGTGCTCCTGAAACTGATACATATCTGATCTTTTGACATGCGACTTCAGTGTTAACGGCCAAAGTGCATTCATCCACCTACACATTATCAACAAGCCACAAACGTCACTATTCTGCACTGAAGTAGGTGAAAATTGTTAATGAACTCCGTGTCACTGAAGTGAAGCACATCACCACTCACCACTCTTGGCTCCGTCTCCACATCCACACGTTCCTTTCAACGGCCGTTGCTGCCACTGCCCCACAAAACACCACGACCAAAAACCTCGTCCTTCTCCTTCTCAGTCTCCTCCTTAAAACAAGTAAGTTGTTCATGTTCTGGCTCCGGTACGAGAGGAACTTTAAAATCTCCAGGTGCTCAATGCTGCGTCCATGTTTGGACAACTTCTGTAAACACAGAGACGCTCGCTGTGGTTGACGTCGTCGTGTCTCCAGTGCACATGTGGGACACTTTCGGGCCGTTTACTGTTCACACTGGAGTCACATACAAGTCACATTTAATTGGAAATGTGAACGACCTCGCAAAAACATCGGATTTCACAAAAAAAATCTGAATTGAGCGTTAAGCCCTGCAGTCTGAATGTAGTCTTAGAAGAAATCAGTGTATTACAGCAGACACAAATGTTTATTTTAGCTGCGCCCACCTCTATTAAATATTCCTGGCCTACAGAAAGTGATGATCTTCTGGAACCAACAACTTAACAACTTAAAGTTGCACTAAATAACCTGTTGGTACTTGATGTTATTGCTTTACCTGGAAAAGCATGAAACATGTTTAGTTTGCATTTATTTAAGTACAGATGTTTTTATTTAAAAAATAAAGAAATACTTTTACATAGTGCACCTTTAATCACCACAAAGCACAAGTGTTAAATATTAGCTTTTATAACGTCACTGCAAAGGATTCTTCTCATCTGGAGCTCAACAGTCCAGTCCCGGAAGTCAAATTTTAACTCATTTTTCCACAGACATTTGTAAACATTTTAATAAGAGTTTAAAGACATTACAAAGGCTAAGCAGCTACGAGCAAATTCATGTCCATAATACGGTTCAAAAAGCACATTTTAAATGCAACATTCTATGAAAGTTTTAATAACTTAGCAGAATTTTATTTATTTATTTATTTATTTTTGGAAAGTCTGTGAGAAAAATGAATGGGAAATTTACTTGTGGAAGTTTGGGTTTGGGCCATCACTGTTGAGCTCCAGGGGCCACAGGGATGGATGTGAGCCACGACCTCACACTGACCCTCCACTGGGCTCTTTTCATTCCCCGGTCACAACCTTTTGCCCAGTTTGTGTCAATCATGCTAGTTGTATATTTCATTATTTTACTCACCAGAAATGGTTAAAATGTTATCTGTCAGCTGAAGCCTTAGTTGGCCAGTCATTTAAATTTAGAGAAAAGCTGGTGTTTAGTTTGTTTGATTGGTTCACACCTTGTTAATGGACAAACATGATACAACATGAATGGAAACACTCTGGGACAGTGACTGGAAATGAGCCTTTGGCAATAATCCAGAGGGCTGAGCTCACACAGGCCGCACACAAAATCTTGCACACTTCACTCACTGCACAGTTCTATTGATCTCAGTCCAACACTACAAGAGGATGGGAGGGCATCTGACACACAGGAATAGTTTTTAATAGATGCGTTTTTTGTGTGTTTAATTTTCCAGCAGCAGCAGTACAGCCAGTCCAACTACCAGGACACAGGAGGCAGAGGAGGCTACAGCGCCCCCCAGCCGCAGTACCCCGACCAGGGCTTCAACAACAGCGGATACCAGGGCGACCGGTCCGGAGGTCACCAGAGCGAGAGGGGAGGAGGAGGGGGAGGAGGGGGGAGAGGCAGAGGTGGGAGGGGGAGGGGGTCTAGGGGAGGAGGAGGAGGAGGGGGGGGCTGGGGAGGGAGAGGGGGAGGGCATCAGGGAGGAGGACAGTTTGAGCAGTTCTTCCAACACGGAGGACAACAGTACAACCAAGCGGGGTTCAGCCAGGGCCGCCAGTACACAAGCTGAGGAACGGCTCCCAGTACTACTAACTACAACGGTTACCATGGGAACGGGGCGGTGCTGGAGTGGATTAAGATGAACTCAACTGTGATTGGTTGGTTCTGCTGTCATCAACCTTCAGTTATTTATAGTTTATCATTAGTGTTAAAAGTGCATCTTTCTGGTGAAGGGTCTTCCATTTGCTCGTCTCCAGAGATGAAACATGATGTTGCTTTGCCTGGAATGTTCTGCAGTATGGCATTCAACTTGCATCCTGTAACATTTTATTCCAAAATAATAATAAAATAACTCGGCATGGGAGCATAATCTGTTTGTCACCATGAAGATGACTTTAATGCCATACTGTGAAACATTCCAGGCAAGACTATGAAATCTCTATAGAGACAGGCAGACGGCAGACCCCAATCTGTTGGATCAGTTCTGTTCGATTTTAGTTTAAAGGAAATAAATGCTGTTTTCAGACTGGTATGGGCAGATACATAAAGCTCTAGTATTTCTACAGTTTACTATCAAATCAGTATCAGAAGTAAAGAAGCTGGATTGGTGCATCTGTAACAATGATTTATGGATTTACAATAAGTATTACAGCATTAGTTAGTAGATCTGCACAAACTACCATATTTTTCAGACTATATATTGCTCTGGAGTATAAGTCACACCAGCCAAAAAATGTGTAATGAATAAGAAAAAAACATAAGTCACATTTTTGGGGGAAATTCATTTTTTAAAATCAGAGACCAGGAACTGACATTTCATGTTGAAAGTCAAGTTCTAATAATAACACAAGAGAGAACAACAGACTGTTAACGTCACATATGAACAGTTCTTCAAATAACTATAGCATAAACAACAGAACAGGTTTACTAAACTCTCCATCTCACTCCAAATCACTAAATCCATTCAATTCTTCATCCTCGGTGTCACTTCTGAGCAACTTGGCCTCGACCTCCGGAGGTAAACAGAGCATCGCTTCTGTGTTGCTGTCATCAGACTCAGCATCAGTTCCAATTCCCAACAGGATGGTTTCGGTTGTATTAGTTTGTTTAAATTTAAAAATGTTCAGAGGTACAGAAGTGAAGGTGCGATTGACTGACATGACACATGCACGACAGAGGCTCTTTCTGCAGGAGACATGTGCAGTAGAGTGAAGAGACAGTGGTACAGGAGTAATAGTAGTACTGATACTGACACACAAGACTAGAGTGGCCTTTAGCAATGGTCAGCGTGAACACTTTAATATATAAGTCACAGTACCACCCAAACCATGAAAAAAGTGCGACTTATAGTCCGAAAAATATGGTAATTGAAAATAATTATTGATATATGCAATAACTCCAGATTTTTGCCATAATTTACGTGTTATTAATACCTAAACAAAATTTGAACAAAAAATACAGCAGAAATGAGCCTTTTATGACATTACACATTTTAAGAATGTGTAAATGAGCAGAGAGGAGTGTGATTCAGTGAGGTTGGATAGATGTTAAAGTATTTGGACTGTTGGCCGCTCTTCTTCAGTGCCACATAAATGATGAGTGTGTGCTCTTTGGAGTTTCATTGAAAAGGTCACATTTGAGCTTCCATTATTTCATGACATATTGTGCAGCCTTATGACTTGTTTGCTCATCCACAAAGTTTATTAATCACAAATGCCCCGGGGCAGACTAACTCAAGTGTGGCTGCTTGTTCAGTACCGGCAGTGCATTCGTAGATGAGGTCGATGAGATGTCTTGCCAAAGGACACAATGAAATAATACGACAAACATCAGAAATAAATGATCTACCTGGACTAAGCCTTCATCCACTTTGTCAGTAATTAGACAGTAAGAAAATGAACCATTAACTACAAATGCAAAACCGAGTTCTTCAGTCCACTCTAGCACCAACAAACCGTCAAACTGTAACTCTCCCTTTGCTCAGCCCTGACCCTCTTTCTGTTAAGATCTGTGTTATAATGTAGTTTCCGCATCACAAACTCACCTGGAGTTGTTTTGTTTCATTCCCACATGTTTAACACAAACTCTGCATTTTGCTTATATGTCATGAGGTAATACAGGAACTTCTCTGCTGTGTTTTTAATTTCCAGACACCTTCACCGGAATATTTCGATAATTTCAATCAATTTCGACTAAACAAAAGGTCAATGATAGCTGTTAACTTGAAAACTACCACCTTATGACATCACAAGGTAGACTGGAGCATTTAGAACTTTGGAGATGTAGACACTCAAACGTGTGAATGAAATAAAAGACAACTCCAGGTCTGTTTTTGAGGAGGGAACAACATTATAACATGGTATATTAAGGTCAAAAGAGTCCATTTTGTGTAATTTAGGACCATTAAGGATGTTAAAATGGTCCAAATACTTGGTTTCCACAAGTGATGCTCTAATTAAATTGCACAGAAAAGATTCACTGTCCTGCGGTTTCAAATGGTTGAGTTCTCTTTTACTTCTTAGTGCAATAATGATTTGGTTTGGGTTTGGAGCTAAAGAAGCTGGTAGCATGGTCAATATCTGTTCAAATGTGGTAAGAAGGAGTGAAGAGTGAGCTGTAGGATAATGGGGTCAATATACGGACATTTCAGAGGAGCAGACAGGAGCGGGACTCGGCTGACTTGTGCTTGTCCAATGTCTAAACCAAACTAAAGATAAGAGGAAATGCACACTGTTACAGGACTCAAAATGTGGACTAAATCAGGACTAAGTGAAAGTGCATCATGAAAAACTCTAGTTTAGTCCTGATTTATGTCTCTTTTTTGTACTGGTTTAGACTTAAACTAGATCTAAACCATAATGAAGCCAGGACCTAATCCGGACTACTATAATCTAACTGAGCCATTTTATACTGTCATGAAAACTTGGTTTGGACGAGCAGTCTGCACATTTCAGGCAAAATCTCCACGGAAACAAGTTACATAGTGCATCTTTAACCAAAATTCAGTCCATACCAAATATGGAACTAGAAATAAACCAGCTCCTATCTGCTCTGATTTCTGAGCTTTTGTCATTAGAGCAGTTTTTTTTTATCTCCAACACGATCTCTTCTTACAATACCCTTCTCCACTTTGTCACTGTAAAACAGGTTCAGGGCTGCTCACAACAAAGAACTGTTTGCCAAATATCCTTTTTTCATGTTAAAGTGCATATGACAAGTCGGACTATTCATTTCTCTAGAACAGACCTAACATCATTTGATTTAAGATTTTACAAATACTAACTGCCTCATCCTTTCTAGTCTGGTAATTTAGGTGAAGGTTATAATTTTACTGTTTTACATTTTAGAGCCACTTACTGTATTTTACAACTTTTAGTTATTTTTTTTTAACTTTTCCTCACAAACTGCCACTCATCAAAAATGATGATGAGCATTGAGCACAGATATTATCCCATCAAACAAGTCAGAATTAGAGAAATGTGTGAATAGGTCAAATGCACTTTAAATGAGACTGTTTTTCACACCTCAGAATGAGCCTTAACGTGAGATTTAGTTTGCTAAAATTCAGTGTCGTATTTTGGATGTTGGACGCACTTCTCCAGAGGCAGATCTGTGACAACTGAGTGTCTGTTGTTTGGGAGTTTACTTGAAATGGTCCCAGTCTCATCTGAGTTCCTAGTATTGGACAGACTGGATGATTCTTTTGTTTTATTTAAAGATGTTTGTTGTGAAGCTCTTGAAGAGCTGAGTGCTCAGTTTTGGATGGAGATGCATGGACTGTGTGAATGGACAATAAGAATAATAAAGTCTCCACTGACTTAAACACTGTGCTTTGTCAGTCCATCATTATTGTGTCAAGCTAAAGTAGATTTGGTCTGTTATGAAAGCCCTGAGGAACATCTCAAATGTGTCGCTGTCCCTCTGTGTAATAACGTCTTTACGTCTGAGTCACTGTCACTCAGCCTCGATTTTCACCTTTATAAAGGCAACTTTTAAATGAATTAATCATCAGGTTTATATAGCATCTTTATTGGTTTGAGCTGCAAATGAAGTTTTATATTTGATCATTTTGTTTTATCCCCCCAAGAAGAGGGAGGGAGAAGAAAAATGGAAGCAGGGGGAAGGACAGAGCAAGGAATATGAGAGGCAAAATCCAACTTGTGGGACAAAGGATTTGTTGGGATGTTGAGGAAAACAACCTTTTCCTTTTGTGTTCGTTAGTTTCTGCTTGGATAAAAATTACACTTTAAACAGAAATAAAGTCCAGATAATTTACTTATTCCAATATTAGAAAGTCATACTTGTACAAGGAGTCTGTGCTGACATTCCCATGCAGAGACTTTTGTACAATGCCTATACAATGACTTTTATGCAAACCATAGTGGGAGGATACCGTGATTTAGACTCAGCTCCTCTTCGTTGGTGCAGCCAGGCCTCTTGGCACGTTGCACAGTCCAGTCAGACTCCATCCTGGTGTTGTCTGGCTAACAAGTCATGACATCATCCCTATCAGTAGTTCTTGTTAGTTTAGTTAGTTTGCTATTAGATACGTTGAAATATCCTGCATTTGTCTTGACATATATCTGAGTGTCACAGCTGTGATCAGAGCACTTATCTTCAAATAATTTCTAGGCACTAATGAACTATAGAAGTGATTTTACAAAATAGCTAAGCCTAGTTATTGATCCTAACAGAGAACCTGTCTCCAGACGCTCCTGTCTCTGAACAGTCGGAGGGTCTCACCACACTCCAGTCGTCTATGATGGAAGAGAGACAGCAGAGTGTGGAACAGGCGGTCATCACGGAGGCTGGATTTGTCAGGTAAATGTTTTTTGCTGGGTAGGTTTTTAAACATGTACTTTTAATTTAGTATAACTCAGTCAACTATCAGAAACTCCACATGTGACTGTATGTCCCTGTGATACACTTTACTCCTGATGCCCTGTCTGCTAATGCTCAGACTGTTACTTTAGATAGACAGACAGACAGATAGATAGACGGACAGATAGACAGATGGATGGATGGATGGATAGATAGACAGACAACAGACATATGGATAGACAGACAGACAGTTAGATGGATGGACACACAGATAAACGGATGGGTGGATGGATAGAGAGACAGACTGACGGACGGACAGACAGATAGACGGATGGATAGACTGATAGATGGATGGATGGATAGATAGACAGACAGACAGACAGATAGATAGATAGATAGATAGATAGATAGATAGATAGATAGATAGATAGATAGATAGATAGATAGATAGATAGATAGATAGATAGATAGATAGATAGATAGATAGATAGATAGATAGATAGATAGATAGATAGATAGTATATTCAGTATGACTCCACAGCTGTGAATATGATCCTCTGCACTTACAGATGCAGACCAGTAGAGGTCAGTGTCTGCCAACAGTCCAACATACAGAGCTGCTCCTTTGGTACAAGCCCATTCTTTGTTTGACTGTGTGCCACTGAGCAAGGTAATGTAAACCTGCTGCACACACATTTGAAGAGGGTGTATTTTACTCCTGAGGCACACATCAGAGCACTATTACAACACAATCAGCCTGCATCTTCAGAATCAAACTCCTGTACATCACATCAGGTTTCTCCAGTCGCTGTGTACAGTTTTGTATCATGTTTTTGTGTATTTATGGAGAATAGTCGTGTGGAGCATGGGGGATGTAGGCTTGTGGGTGGAGCCTTGAACAGAATCTTACAGCTAATCATAAGGAGGGTTCAAATAGGGCCAGGTGTTCTGTGGAAATGGGCCCCGTCGGAATCCCTCAAGTGACAGAGACGTTTATCGATTGACACTGCCCAGTCAAAATAAATGACCTCATATTTTTCCATTTACAGTTGTATAGATCCAGTAAAGCCTAACCCTGACCTCTGACCCCTGACCTCTCCAGTTTGACAACTTATCTCTCTGATTAGAGACGAGGGTTTGCCGCAGTTTGCACGCTGATCACACTTTATATTTTATTTATGTCAAATTTCAACTCATTTATATAAATCTGAGTAGTTCATTTAGACAGTTGTATTCTGATCTAATAGGCTCTGACTAAAGGGAGCACATTTCCACAGGACAATTTATCCATCAAATAATGTCCCACTGTACAATCAGCATTATTCACTCATTTAGATGAATCTGGGCAGAGCAAATCTTGACTGTATCTTCTCCCAAACTGAAGATGGATCCTGCAATTCAGTTTTATTTATACATCGCCAATAACAGTGGACTGAGTCATGATGGACGAGGACAGAAAAGGGACAAAAGAAGAAACATTAGAACGAACATTTAACAAAAATATATACACAAGATCCAGGGAGGGACCTTTATCCCATCTGTGTGGCAGGAGCTCAAATTGATGGCATTCAAACTGTACCAGCGCTTAAGGGCTGTGCGCAGTAGCTCTATAGGGAGCTCAAATCGACAGGACAGGTCAAACATGCACGGATGACATCTCAAACCTCTTCAGGCATGTTTCTGATGAGGCAGCAAAGTTATAACATGGTAAAAAAATAAAAACATATCAATTTAGTGTAACACCCCGATTTTAAGCATGTTCAGACTGACTTAAGCAGTCTGAAAGAAACCAAGACCAAACAACAATGGAACTGTTCTGTTTATAAACCTCTGAAATAGAAAGAGATGGACAAAGCACAGATTTTAGTGTCTTTATTGAACATGATGCATTTCAGAAGCACATATATCAGTGCACTGACTCACCACTAATCACCTCTGTGCCGTATTTTTACTGAACATAAAACAGGTCCTGTTACATGTGCACTAATGTATAACACATGTGGTCTACATCACTGATGTCCTGCAGTGTGGAGGAACACTGTGCAGCTAGAAGCAGGTGTGTCTTGGGGAGATCTCAGTTCAGTTTAAGTGCACTTGGCAAATTCATTTATTTTTCTAATTGTGACTGCAATGGGAAAGTACCAGTGCTAAATATTTCATACATCAGTTTTACATCAGTGACGTGACAGTTTGTCAAGAGAAGAAAAACTAAAATTTTTCATTCTCATTACTGTTTATTTTGTACGATCATAAACGATAAACTTTGTGCCTACGATAACATTATTATTAGTTTGTACGACTATAAACAAAAATATGTTTCTGCATGTGTGTATATGTGTGTAGTGGACCAAACAGAAAGGCAAAGACAAGATATAAAAATAAGTTTAAATTTAATAAAGCCAAAAAAATATCTAATTTAACAAAGGCTCAAATTAGGCAAATTATTCACAAAAAGCTGGGCCCAACTGGGGAAACTCAAAATCAAACTGAACAAAACAAAACTAACCCAACCAGACAAAGGAACAGCGGTGTTTAAATACCTAAGGACCAACTAAAGCTGAACACAAGAGGGAGGAATTACACTAAATTAACTAACTAAACCAATAACTTAATCAAAGTAACAAAAAGGCAAAAAATTAAAAACACAGAAAATAATAAGTGATAATAAAGTGACCTTAAAGCAAACTAAACAAACTAACTTAGTAAAACAAACTAAATAGTGCTCCCCCCCTTTGCTGAGTCCTGGTGGTCTCTCCCAGGGTCCTCTGTCCGGTGCTCAAAAAACAAAAAAGGACAAGTGCAAGTAAATTAGACTAAATTAGACTAAAATGTGTGCACTCAACTTAGAACATAAGTCTAAATAAAGGAATTAAAGTATGTAATGTGATTAACTTAATGTAAATAATAATGAAAATTAAATAATACTGACACTATGGAGAAGTGGCAGAAGGATCCACCACAATGTGTTTATACACATATGAGAGTATATGTACCCGATATCTATGATGTGCATATGTATGTATGTATGTATGTATGTATGTATGTATGTATGTATGTATGTATGTATGTATGTATGTATGTATGTATGTATGTATGTATGTATGTATGTATGTATGTATGTATGTATGTATGTATGTATGTGTATGTGTATGTATGTATGTATGTATGTATGTATGTATGTATGTATGTATGTATGTATGTATGTATGTTATGTATGTATTTATGTATGTAGGGTAAAATTTTAGTTGGTTAAAATTTACCAAATGTTTTAAAGTTTTATTTTAACTATTTGAAAGTTAAATGGGGGTTTGAGTTGGGGTTATTTGCCAGAGTTGATGTGATTAAGGTTAATTCAACTTCCTCTAGTGTTAATTCAACTTCCTCTAGTGTTAATTCAACTTCTCTTAGTGTTAATTTGGCTCCTCCCATTCACCACTTCAAACTCTTGTGAGAGAAGACCAGTTTGAACCAGTTTTGTACAGAATTTCATCTTAAATGAACTAAAATAAAGTAAACATAAAATAAAACACCTTTGTGTGTTGTTTAGCTAAATCAGGATAACTCTACAAAGTGTTATCTGTTTACTCTCAAAACGTGAATATAACTCTGGTTATAACCCCTGTTTTCGGGGTTAAACAGGAACTTTAGTTCAGTGTTATTTAATTAACATTTCCAAAAATGTTAAATTAACTCTAGAAGAGGTTGGACTCATATAAACTCTGAGAAAATGTTAAAATTGATTCTGTGAGAGTCAATTTTAACACTCCACTTTTTGCTGTATGTGTGTGTGTATGAGTGGATATGTTTTTGTATATATGTGTGTATATTTGTGCATAATGACAGGTAACCACTCCAAACAGTTGGGGCAGGACGTTTTTTAATCTTCATCCTCCTCCTTTTGAGCACCAGGTCCCAAATATGTTCATGTACATATCACTATTTTTGTTATTGTTTTGAATTTTGTTGTACCTGATTCAAACAAATAAATGAATGAATGAAAGTAAAAAACAAAAAGTTGGAAAATACAGGAAGTAACAGTGAGTTCTAAAACAGAAACCTCTACCTACTGTACAGTATGTCATCAAGTCTCATCAAGTCCATCTGAAACAGAGACAATTTTTTTACCGTTTAAACACAGATTTAATAAAAATAGAGGTGTTGTCATTTATTTATTGTCAAAAAGTAAATATAGAGTGAAAACAACTAGGTCTATGTGGTTAAAAAATGTAAAAAGTTAAATGTTTGCTGAAGTGTGTCATGGCTCAAAAAAGGTTCAAACACTTGTCTAATTGTTTATATCAGTACACTTAATAAACCAGGACTCACTCAGGTACATGACTCAATTCCAAAAATGTATCTCCTTATTCTTGGCCGCATCTCATTTGTCTTTCCTGAGGGAGTCTTCAGGAGCAGACACCAGAGAAAAGAATCAAACTTTATTGGTCTCAGTGAGGAGTTCAGATCTTCTCTCCTCCCTGTGTCTCCTCTGTGGGACTTCCTCACTCATTTCCTGCAGAATCGAGGAGAAGGAGACGAGGAAAAAGAAATGGAACGTGGCTCTTTTCACACTGACCTGACCTGACCTCTGCCCCCTCCGTGACCTCCTCCTGTCCCTCTCCTCTCTCCATCCGGATTACAGCGCCCTCTCTCCCGCTCACAGCCGCACTGCACTGCCCCTTTAAGCGCTCCTCCATCCTCTCATCCCCCATCCTCTCATCCTCTCATCCTCCCTGCACACAGCTCTGTCTCTCCCCCGTCACTCAGCAGCTGTGGCCGGTGCCAGAAGCGATCCAGTCCGGCGGAGGAGCAGCGGACACCGGGAGAGGCAGGAGGAGGAGCGTCCCATCAAATTACGCGTCTTGGAATCTACTTTATTTTCCTTATTTCGGATTATTGCGTCTGGATGTGCACGGATACGAGCTGGAAGTTTAGGAGAGTCTTGGGATATGTTTTATTCGTCACTACTGGAAACAACCCACGCTATTTTATTTTATTTTTATTTTATTTTATTTTTTTCAATTTACGTTCAAATTAATTGTGTAATTTTGCACATTTACGAATCAGTTGCAATGTTTGATTAGTCTGAACTGGCTACAGTCACGTGTCTTTGCCAATTTCACATTTAAGCCTTCAATTGTTTAAATTACGCACCGTAAATTTCGCAAAAAAGTTTAATTTACACAAAAAATATGGATCTTTTCTTTAAATAAGATAAAATTCATAACGTTTTGTATCCAAATTTGTTTGGTTTAGAGTTTTTGGCATCTTTATCTATGGAAATCTCAGCAAAGGCGAGTTCAAAAATGTGGGTTTGGGCGATTAAATAAAATTGGCACTATTAAACCTAAAATATTAGAAAACCTGTTTAAAGTTTCAATTTCTCAAACCACTTCTTCCAGTCCTTAGTCCTTCTAGTCCTCCTACAACTTTTACACTTGTACTACTGTTGGAGACGAATCCTAATCTGGATACAATACGCGCACTTTTTACGCACGATTGGAAATAATTTGGAGTTGTTTCTAAGTGGAATCCTACAGTTCACGAGGCGGTGTGTGTGCGTCATGGAGGGCATCCGGAGCAGTTGTTTCAGTTGTTGGAGGAGGAGGTACCCGGGGATGGTGCTGGCGGTGGCTGTGGCTCTGGCCGTGGTACCCAGAGCGCAGGGCTCCGCCGCGGCTCCTCTGACCTGCGAGAGGAGCTGTTACTCCGGCACCTGCGTGAACGGGAGCTGCGTGTGTGACCACGGCTGGGTGGGGGACCGGTGCCAACACTGCCAGGGTCGGTTCAGGTAAGTGCCATCCTCCCACACCTCTGAGACTGGTGATGTTTGCTTTGTAGATAGACAAGAGGAGCGCTACTTCCGAATATTATTACTTATATAGAAGTACAAAGTAGTGGTCCAAGTCAAAGTTATTGTGATACTACTACTCAAGAGCATCTTACAGAACGCATCATCATTTGTAATTTGAAGGACTAAGCATTACAGGACACATATGACACTATTGTCTGATCTCTTTTCTAATATTTCCTCATCACACACAGACCTGGACTTGTCTTTTGTTTCATTTATACATTTTTAACACACAAACCTGCACATTTACACTGAGTTCTTCTCTCAAACAGCAAACACTTCCACCTTCATGTGCTCCACAGTGTTTTTAAACTCCATACACCTTCACTAGAATCACTTGAATATCTTCAGCTCTGAAATTGCTCATCTCTGCTGAACGAGGAGCTGTTCACTTTAATACCACATCACAACATGACATCACAAGATGGAACAGAACATTTTGAGCCTTGTAGATGTAAACAGACTGATAATAAAGAGTTACTCAAACATGTATGAATGAAACAAAACACAACTGCAGATCTGTTTTTGAGGAGGGAACAATATTATAACATGACTAGACAGGACCTTTAATTCAGGTGTTCAGGGTGAGCACTTTTTTATTTATTTATTTATTATTCATTCATTTATTTTGCACATATATAACATATAACAACAAAAAAGCACACTAGATAAAAACGTAGGTGCCAGAAGAGGCAAAAACCTAAAAGATTAAAGCCTCCAGTTTATGAATACATAAAAAAAACTGAACATTATCTCTGTGCATTAATAATAATAAAAAATAAATAATAAAAAATAAATACATATATTCACTTTAGATTAAAAGCATTTGATTCAAACATGGATTAAAATACAATGAATCCACAATTGAATGATCAAACATTATCATGAAATATCAAACATTTCCTCAAACTCTTTTTAAACGACGTTTCTGATGCCTCACTAAACAGACGTGAAAACTGCTCCACAATTTCCCGCCTCTGGATAAAACAAAACTGAGCTCTGCCTGTGACACATTTTGGAACATGAAAAATACAATTTTGACCACTATTGTATCTATGAATCTCTACATTGGTTTGAAAGTAAAATGTGAAATGTTTGGGGATCATAGTTGAATTTTTGTACATAGAAATACAAATTTGATAAATATTAAAACCACTTCTGATCAGGGTTGTCAAAAATACAGAAACTAGTACAGATACTAATCAACACTAAAACTATTATCAAAACTAGATACTTATTTGAACAGGTGTTGTTACTAAAAAAGTCACATTGACAGCACAGAAATGAACCTTTCCTTAATGTGTGTAGAATGATGTTGATCTGTATGAGAACAAGTACCAGAGCACATAGACCAGTACACACACATGGACCAACATGAACCTACTGCACCACTGACCATCACACACATATAACACACATTTAATGCTGAAAATCACATCATATTGTGTTTCTTTTTTTATTTATTTATTTCATTCATGAAAGATGAAAACAAAATAATTCTGTTTCATGCATCAATGTGAATGAAAAGGAGCAGACACATGTTTAGACCTGTAATATCTGCTCCTTTTCACACAAAGTCAAACATTTCTAACACAACTACATTTATAAGCAACTTATTTATGTGACACACACAATATTAAATACTTACTAATTAACACAAAAAGACACTTCTTTCATCATAGTTTTTAGCACATCATGTTTGACATTTCTTTAAAACACTTGAATAGATTTTGAAGCTTTGAGTTTTTCATTCATAAGTTCCATATTTGACTCAAACACATGTTTTTTCATTGTTGTTGTTTTTCTGAACCTGGGTTTTTTAAAGATTTCAATTCCTTTCAAATTATTATGTCTCTCTTTCTTTGTAAATGTTTTTGGGGGTTGGAGGGCAAGATCTGCTGATTTGTTTTATACCTCATGTTAAAAATATGAAGTTTTACCAGTTCATTGAGTTTCAGGATCTTTAATTGTATAAATATTAGTTTTGTTGAGTCTCTGTATCCACTTCTGCTGATGACTTTAACAGTTCTTTTCTATAAAAGGAAAATTGGATGAACATAAGTTTTACAAGCTCTTCCCCAAACTTTAATACAACACATCAAATATCAATGAATTATACAACAAATACAATTCACTCCTATTTGTGCTCTTGAGCATCGAGTTTATTCCTTAGTACAGAAATAGAGTTTAGTATCATGTGAACAGGCCTACTACTTGTGATTCTATATATGATTCTATATATGGACAAGTGCAAGTTACTTCAAGTTACTCTCTTCCAGTTTTCCTCACAAGTCCCTTTTGTCCACACTCACAATAGGAGCCGTCTCTCATTATGACACTGTAAGTCTGCTGCTGCTCCACTCAACAAAACACAAGTGAGTTAGACCCAGCCTACTCTCTCTGTGTGTGTGTGTGTGTGTGTGTGTGTGTGTGTGTGTGTGTGTGTGTGTGTGTGTGTGTGTGTGTGTGTGTGTGTGTGTGTGTGTGTGTGTGTGTGTGTGTGTGTGTGTGTGTGTGTGTGTGTGTGTGTGTGTGTGTGTGTGTGTGTGTGTGTGTGTGTGTGTGTGTGTGTGTGTGTGTGTGTGTGTGTGTGTGTGTGTGTGTGTGTGTGTGGGTGTGTGTGGGTGTGTGTGTGTGTGTGTGTGATGAGCAAAAGAACAAGAAGTAGCTGGTGTCTATTTTTTTGACATTTTCTGTTTAAAGGTGCAATTCAACACATCCTGCATTTTTTGTAGGTGGGATAAAAACATGTTGCTGCTCTACAAAACAACAGCTTTGTGCGGTGATCTTTATGAACAAACTGGCACATCTGATCCAAACCAGCGCAGCGGCCAATCTCACTACAAACTGAGCTCTTTTCTTTGTCCTTTTTTGCTTCTTCACCCTCTAATCTAACCCCGGATGATACCACCTAGTGCCTCCACTCAATTTCATTTCTCAATTTTCATTTCAGGAATCAGAATACAATAGATGGTTTACAAAAACCCCAGAAGTGCCAGCCAATCAGTGAAGAGCCATATATTCTGTGTGAGATCGAGGATTTAAAATCAGAACAAAGAGAATGTCTGATGAATTTTATCAAGGGGAAAGACATTATTGTCCTTCTTCCTAAGGGATTTGGGAAAAGCTTAATATACCAGTTATGCCCGTTAGTGGTGCATTACATACATCACAACCAAATAACAGTGATTGATCGCCTACCGTCGAGCGAACGAATTCTAACACTTGCGAGGTCAGACATTTTTTATGAAGTGAAACCGGCTGATGAATCAGGCTACTCTCATCTAACACTGACAAAGAACAAGCAGCTCTTTTAGAATAGAAAAAAAAACACCCCCAGATTGTTTAATGTTATTTAAAATGACGCAGAGTGGAATACATATCTCTGTTTGATTGACAGCCTCATGAGTGGTGCTCTGAGGAGTCAAAGAAGGTTCAGAAATCTCCTCTGATGTTACAGACTTGGTAGGACTGGTGATAGCCTCCTCATTATCCTCAACCACTTGAAACAGCTCTCAAAAACATCTTGAGGAACAGACAGGTGTTCGGACCTCTGTTATATTCTCCTCTAGTTCGACCACCTCTAGTTTGATTTCCTCAAACTGAATCTGGTCCATTTGGATCTCCTGTAGTTTGATCTCCTCCAGTTGGACTTCCTCTGGTACAACAGAATATTCTGTTTGTTTGACAGCCTCATGAGTGATGCTCTGAGGAGGTAAAGAAGGTTCTGTGATTTCCTCTGATGTAGGTCTTGTGATGTCCTCTCATTATCCTCAACTACTTGAAAGCAGCTCTCAAAAACATCTTGAGGCTCCTCAGGTGTTGCAACGTCTGTATTATTCTCCTCTGGCGGTATAGAGTCCACTGTTGAACATACGGTTTCAGACTTCTGGCCTTGTCTGAAAATTCTGTGGGAACTGGTCCAGCCTGGGTCTCTCTTGGAAGTGACCTGGTCTGAGATTGTGGTGGAACTGGTTTAGCCTGGGTCTTTCTGGGAACTGACCTTGCCTGGAGTTCTCCTGGATCTGGACTAGCCTGTGATTTTGTGGGAACTGGCCTTGTCTGGGATTTTGAGGGTTATTGATCAGTCTGGGTTCCTGGGCTGGCATAGGTTAAATATGGACTGGTGTGGGTTCCTGGACTGGTCTGGGTTCCTGGTTTGGTCCTGGTTCCTGGACTGGTAATCTAAGTGCTCTGTGTCTGAAGCTCGTGAACGTAATGCTGGAACTTCTGTTCCTCGTGTGGCTGCACTGGTGGGTTATGACTTTTCATCAGCTCTTCAAAGCCCATCATCTTCAGCATTCTCTCTGCTACCAGGACCTTAGCCTTTTGTTTGCTGGGGCCCTGAGCCTGACAGGGCATTTGGCCATCTCTTACCTCCATAGTGAACCGTACCTTGTTACCAGTGCGGTGCAAGATGCGAACATCGACGGCCTGATACTCAGCCGCCTTTTGCTTTCTCACCATCAGGATTTCTGCCAGTGCACTAACAGGGTTTTTCTTGTAAAAGAAATATGGACACTCCAGTGGGTCCACCAGGTCAAGTTGCAGTTTGCACCAATACAGAGTAGTGTCCTCTGGCACAGAGAGCTTCTTCAAATCCCATAGAACTTTTGAGGCAGCGTGTAATTTGCTTTGTTTTTTTTTTGAGGGACCTGAGCCATGGGCAACAAAGTCCCCCACTTTCACTTCGATGTGGAAGTTGGACGTATGGTTTGCCCCTTTTGGACCCATTTAAAAAAACTGCACCTTTAGTTTGTGCAGCGAAGCCAGTTCATGCGACAGATCCGAGTCTGTTTTGTACACTTCCTCTGGCTCTAGCTCTCAGTAAGCGGCTGATCTTTTCAGAAGCTCCTATGCAAACAGTTTGCATAGGAACCACAGGAATGTGATTTTTTGTTTTGTGTTTTGTTTTTTAAACCTGTATGCATCTGTAAAAAAAACTGGATTAATTTGTTAAGTTAAAATACATTCAAACTTCAGAAAAAAATATTTTGGGAATAAATGAACAATCCCCAAAACGTCCAACATCTTTGTGTGTGCGTGTGTGCGTGTGTGCGTGTGTGTGTGTGTGTGTGTGTGTGTGTGTGTGTGTGTGTGTGTGTGTGTGTGTGTGGGTGGGGGGTGCGGGTGTGTGTGTGTGTGTGTGCGTGCATGTGTGTGTGTACGTGGGTGGGGGGTGCGTGTGTGTGTGTATGTGGGTGGGGTGTGTGTGTGTGTGTGCAGGTCTAAGTGTGTGTGGGGGGGCAGGGTGATACATCTGGAGGAGAGGAGGGGGAGGGTGTGTCCTGGTGCCATCTGTGCCGTCTGCTTAATCCTGCCCTGAGCGGTGAGTAGAGTGAGGCAGGGGGCACAGGCGGGCACACAGGCGGGCACACAGGCGGGCACACAGGCGGGCACACAGGCGGGCACACAGGCGGGCACACAGGCGGGTACTGGGCGAGAGGTGAGGGGCACACATGATTGGATCAGCCTCAGGATTACAGCAGTGGGATTGGGAATGATTAAACCTGAGATATAGACTGCCCATAAAATGAACCAAAATCTTTGTTTGGACAATAATAGAGGAGACTGTTCATGTTCTAATTATGCACATCTCCAAAACATCAATGATCCATTTGACTTTTGTGAGTGGGCAGAAGACTTGGAGTGGATGTCAACACTTTAATAATGACACTTTTTATGCAAACTACATTACAAATGAGTAGATTTATTTTGACCACATTGACTGCATGTATCCTGAGCCAATCTGGAGTCAAATGAGAGACCTACACCATATAGTTTATTTGTAAAAGGGACTGTATTTGACACCATCTGTACAAACGGGGCTATGTGTTTCTACTCCTACACCTTATTTATTCAGCTGAGCCTTCAGGGCAGTTCTTACGTATGTCATTATTATAATACCTCTAGAAACCACCTGAGTGACTGTGTACAGACGTGTGATGCACTTACAACACAACATGTACATTCATCAAGATCATAAAGAGAAACAACACAGTGCACTGGTCAGACAAGTGCACTGATAATACAGCCTAATGTGTCACAAACATCCCCTTAAACTGAGCCCTGCATTAGAATCATGAATCTATAACATGGTTAGAACAGTGTGTTATCACTCACCTCACACAGATGCAGAACTACGTTTTTCCTGAAGAAATATCTTGTACTTCCCTGAAGCGGATCAGGTCCAAAACACACACATGTTCCTCCACATGTGTGTAATAGTGCTGTTATTCCACAGACACTGTCGCTCCTTCATGAACACACAGACGAGACAAGCTCCTCTCCAGCCGCTCGCTCCACTGCTCTGTCCAGATCCTCCTTTTCACACAAACTCGCCCTGACACTAGATCACTGTTTCATTAAATTATGGCCTAATCATTATAAACACGGAGCTACAAACACTGACTTGTCGCTGCAAGTGGGTTATTTTTAGACACTTGTGTTGAAAGTTCGTGCTGCTCTTGTCGTCTCCTGCCGCACATTCCCTGGGAATTGCCGCACATCTCCAGTTCTCATGGATGATGATTTGGGTTTATTCAGTGTTGTTTGAGCCGACTATCATCCACAAGTACACATGCATAAACCTCTAAAACACCCGGCTGGCTTCTCCGGTTGTAAGAGCACATGAAAAAGCATAGACCATAATAACTGTAAGTTGTGCTCTCCACATGCACCTCCAGACCTCCGTAGAAAGGCAAAACAACATTGGGCATTCTGAACCGCAGTTGTTGCAGTTTGTTCAGTGACCAGAAGAGTGCAGTAAAGGACACCGCCATCACAACCATGTTTCAAACAGACACAAGTGAAGGGAAAACGGGATTATTTGGATAATTTGAAACAATTTAATTACACTTTTGACACGTGATGATTTTAGATTTTATTGGGCAACCACTGCTTGCCTTGATTCCTCTGACCTCACTGATCCACAGACTCACCACACTTCTTCAACACTTTACCATGATGTGAGTCTGGTCACCAGTGAATCTCCCTGATTTCAGAAATCATGATTGACAGGCGGATTATCCAGTCAGGGACACACGTGATCTGTCTGTATCAAAACAAATTTAGCTGCTTAGGAGGAAAAAAGAAAACAAACAAACAAACAAACAAAAAAATCACTGTTCATCTGAGGAGAGAGAAATGTGATTTTGTTTGTAAATGTTGATGACCAATGAGCTCCTTTGTTTCACATGCATCTCTGAAATAAACAAATCTGATTGGTCGGCCATGTTAGAGCCTGCCTCAATGTAGGGAGTGGGGACCAGGCTGATTTCCTCTCACCTCCATGTGCAAATAAAGTCAGCCTGTCTCTGTTTAAAAGTCCACTCTCTCATCAAGTCCCAAATGAGCGTCTGCACATGCACAGGCCTAAATCTGCTCTAATCTGCTCTGCTCTTCTGCTCTGCTCTGTGGATCCACATGAGCTCACACTAAACACTCCTGATGCTCATTTTCACTCGACTCTTGAATGCTATTCTTTGCAAATCTGGACTCTTCAAATTTTACAGGGTATCTTACTAAACGTGTGTGAGGTAGGGATGCACCCATACCACTTTTTTGAAAACCGATACTTAAGAGTACAAGTATAATTATTTCTGTACTCGCTGATACTGAGTACTGATACCAGTACTCCTCTGTGACAGTAGCTCTTCATTTACCACAAGCTGACGAGAATGAGCGGCACAACACAGACTATGGAGTCCTGCATCACTCATGCCCAGAATCATAGTTCTTGTGTTGTCATGAAGGACAACATGAATTGAACTTTTTTAATCCCCCAGAGCTGTAGCATTTCAAGGAATATCTCTGCTATGACTCGGTGTGGTGTCTCGAAATGGCTTTGTGTGGAGTATATCTTGATGACAAGTAAACACCTCATCCTCCACTGGGCTGTCAAATTTAAAACTGACATTGGGCAGACGTTGCTCCTCCAAATATCAGTCGTTAAGCTTATTGACTCGATGTCATGAATCACTGACCTAAAGTGAGTTTTCACAGCATGGAACACTTTAGGCAACATCACATCTGAGCTGTAGCAATGACTGGTCATCTCGTATCTGAGCTCTAGAACATCTATAAGACGCTCAAACCCAATATCGCTGACTACTGAACGTGGCTGCTCATCCAGCGCAGTGTAGTGGGTTAGTGCCTCAGTTATTTTTGTTGCCCAAGTGCTATCTTTGGACATTTTCTCTTGCTTTTTGAGCACTTTGATTAAATGTTACTGTTGACGGTTGGTGTGAGCTTTGGTGAACTCAGCATATTTATCACTGTGCTGTGGCTTCAAATGTTTGATTAAATTGCTCGTATTAAATGAGGTGTTTTCCCTTCCACCTCTCGGCACCTTGGCACAATATAATTTGTACTCCGCCTCCGAATTTGTCTTTTTATAAATCACAAACTTAACATGGAAAGTTTAGTCTGTGCCGAAAATGGAAGCACCATACTGACTGATGAATGTGCTTTGTATTGTGGAACTTTAAAGTTATTACAGTTTAATACCCATTTCAATACAGTACAATACAGTACAATACAGTACAACACAGTACAACACAGTACAATACAAGTTTTCCAGTTACACTTCTGTGGACATAAATCATTGCAGATATAAGATCTTTTATACAGACTGAACATTGTGGGTTGTCACTTAATTTACATTTTTCAAACCTTCATATCAAAAATAACCTTGCGTAGGCAATTTGTGCTAATGTGTCAAAATGTGATACTCTGGGTGAGAATGAAATCTGCCATTTATGAGCAGTGCTCAAGGACAGAGTCATTAACTGACACGTCCTGTCGTTAGCATGCTGGACCTGTGTACACTTGTGTCATACTGTCATTATTCTGTAGCCTGGAGCAGGGAGGCGGGGCTGGGGAGTTCAGTTGTGATTGGCTGACACTGCGTCCATAACTCATGAATATGCAAAAGTACTCTAATATCTCTGAACATATGAGTCTCTAAGCAGAACTGTTACACCACTAAATACATAAGCATAATAAATATATAACAAATGCATTAATCCATAAATTGAATAAGATGAGGGATTCCAGCAAAACATTGTGATTTTAATTTTCTCTGACATGCTTTGGCGCTGGTGTGACGTGTCTTAGGAGCTGTTCTTCAGACAGAACTCTGTGCTCATCAACTTTTTTCAAATCAAAGTCACTTTATTTGTCCTGAGGAACAGTTTAAGCACAAAGAGCAGTAAAATACAGTCATAATAGAAAAACTCAAACTAAAATCTCAGTGCAGCTCAAAAGATCGTTTCATTAGATCCATTGTCAGGGCAGTGTGAGGAGAGTAACGGCCCTCAGTACAAAAGTGTCCCTTCTCTGTGTCTTCTGTGTCTTGCAGAATCACAGCAGCCTCCAGGGGGAGCAGGTGAAGTCTAGACACAACAGAAAGCCTCTTAAGCCTCTCTTTGTTGTTTCAGTCGGTGAGATGCGACATTCCCTCTGAGCGTCTTTGACATATTTTTTGTAGAAAGTTTGTATTCTGCATTTCAGAGCCAGCTGATTAGCATAACTAGGTCCATGCAGGCTCACCATGGATAAAGGAAAAACAAACACAATCCAAAAGTCCTTTACCTCTGTCCTTTGAACTGCATAAACTGCACATCTTAGTTTGTCAAAATCCCTAAAGTTAAAGTTTAAGTTAAAAATGTGACAAAATAGTTTTAAAAGTTTAAAAACTGCTCAGTGTACCAGCCGGTCAGCTACAAGAGAATGTAGAGCTTCTTACAACTGAACTGTGAGTGTGACTTCGCTCACCTTGAGAGCCCACACCGTGTGTCTGTGGTCTGATCACAGCAGCTCATGTGTATGGATGATGATCCTGCTGTGGACATCTGGAGAGGGCATGGGACAGGAGAGGACAGGAGAGGACAGTTTGTAGAATTTACAGTTTACACTGTAATTATGAGAGTTAGCGTCTTAGTGTTGATAAGTTAACAAGAGCTGTGGGATAAGATGGATTTGCCCTCATCACCTCCACCTCACTCCACCCAAACGAGCAGACAGACTTATGCTCTGTGTCATTTCTCTTCCCTCCCGTCCCTGTGGACATGGTCCCGACTGCTACAGATCTGTACATCAGCCACAAGCAGAATATCAGTGTTCTGATCCAGGTGTAGATGTCCATGTTGTCGTCCTGTTATCTGCAGATAGGACGACTTCATGGCTTTGCATTTAGAGGACAGTGTGTGCAGTGTGTGGAGACGACTAATGACACTTTACAATCACATTAAAGCATTGCAGTGACATTAACGTTAAAAGGTTTTATCTGAAAACTCAAGAACAAAGTACAAAATGGTTTAAACAGCACATTTTCATGAGCCTGTGATCAGTCTGAGCATTCATGGTCCTGTTTTGTTTAAGAGCAATAATCAGCTCTCCTGTTGTACTTCATCTAAATCAAGTCTTTCTGGTCAGACTGTGTTCAAACATAAGTTTTCATGCAAAGGCAGAAAATGACATGATCATTATTTTCTTGATTTTCTCCTGACTTCCATCCAGTATAAGAAAACCTCACCAAGGTCCAGTCATCATGTGTTTGTTTAAATGATATAGAAGAGCTCTGGATTTTCTGTTTAGTTCTGATCAGGATCGTGCGGCGACACTTCCACAGTGAAACAGTTTGACACAAGTGACTTTGCAGTAGAGTGTGTACAGTATGAATAAATACACACATGCATTGAAGTATAATTGAATACAAAGGTTTATTTATTTCATGTGTTCAGACCCTGAGCCAAGGCCACAACAAAAAGAAGGAGGTGAGAGGTTGGATTTGAAAATCAAATCTATTTATGAACTAAATAACAAACAAACAAACATCTGCCTTTGGCCTTTGCATGAAAACTTATTTTTAACTCATGATACAAAGGCAGAGAACAGGAACTGACAAATAAGGTCAAAGGTCAATTTTGAGCTTAATATTTTTCACATATTTATTCACATGATAAAGGAGGACACATACAAACTAGAGATGCGTGGATGGGCTATTCAAAACTCATCATCCGCCCACTGTCCATTTGTACCCAAGGTTTTGACCAATTTTCAAAACCGCACTTGCCCGCCATCCGCCCATTGATTTTAGATTTTAGAACAATCATATAGCAAACAAACTAAGGAGCCTCGATAAAAATGCAAAATCTATAGCTCATTCATTCCAAAATTCGCTCAACGTTCATGCTCGCATTCTTAATTGTCCATAACAAAACGCCGCTCGTTGCTCAGGGTTTAACTCCCTGTTCGGAGCCTCACCATGAGTGCGTGGGCTCAATAAACGCACCAGGTCGTTGCTCAAGAATCGTGACTTTATTTGCTGTGATACACTAAATAACTCGCTTCGGTCGCCTTCCGACCGTTTATTTCACATACAGTAAAACATAGACACCTGTACACTCCGCGGGCCCATTTAAGAAGTGTGTGCCTCGGGGGCGCGCACGCAGTCACTCAGTCACGCTCACGCACACGCCACACGCCACTCTAAACACTGCACATAGGAGTAAAGACGCATCTTTCATAACACTTAACAATATATATATATATATATATATATATATATATATATATATATATATATATATATATATATATATATATATATATATATATATATATATATTTTTTTTTTTTTTTTTTTTTTTTTTTACCCGAATTTAATTAAAATATTATTTTTTGTCACATCATCCGCCCGACACCGCGGCTAAACCACAATCCGTGCATCTCTAATACAAACACAATGACATGAACTCATGTTGGACCAAACATGATGTTACGTGTTCTGTCTTTGTAGGGCAGTGTTAAGCAATAAGACAATGAAGTTGTTTCAGATCAATGTTCATAATCCACATGTGTCATAGATCAGAGCTCTACATCATCTGGACTTTATTTTATGAGCTTGTTTTGCTCGTTGCACACGTCCCTCACGGCTAATGCTAAAGCTAAGACTCATATGTCACACTGAGACTTGACAGTGATGAAGACGAGCTGTTTCTTCTATAGTTTTATGAGTGTTTTGTAGAACACGAGCATGGAGCTGTCAGAGAAAAACACTCTCACTGCAGGAGGGGGACGAGGCATTCAGCTAACACATGCTAATCACTAACACATGCTAATAAAAGCTAGCATATGTTGTTTGTTGTTATGGAGGGATGTCGCTGTCCCTGCTCTGTCACATGACCTCTGTCTGCAAGTACACACATATCACTCCTCTCCATTTGGCATTAGGACAGAGTGACCAAACTTCTGTTTTTCCCTGGACATGTCCGTATTTTGCGTCCGGTCCAGGGCGTCTGTTTTGTTTTTTTTAAGTGATGCAAATGTCCGGGTTTTCTTTACCGTTCATTGGGGGCATTAAACTGAGCGTCTCTCGTAGCGTCTGTGACTCAGAAGGAGCGAGACACATCGTTCTGCAACATACCGAAACACAAATATACATTTAACAATGACTTGTACAAGAAATTCTCTGTTTTCCGTCCCGGTCGGGACAAGTGTGAGTCCATGTGCACAGGTTGTGAGGTGAGAGTACAGTGTCCCTCGTTTATCGCGGGGGTTACGTTCTAAAAATAACCCGCGATAGGTGAAATCCAGGAAGCAGTCAACTTTATATTTTACAAATATTCTATCTGTTTTAAGTTTGTAAAACCCTCAGCACACACTTTGTACACTTTTTTTCAGACAGGACAGGTGCAACCCTTTTTCCATCCTTCTTAAAACACATTGCTGCTGTCATATTATTTTCCTCCTTCTTTATGTAACAAACTGAAGATTAATTTATTCTGTAATGGAGCCTCCAGCACAGAGTCCTGCACAGGTCAGTTTTTGGAGACCCGTAGTACAGCACCGCACCTGCCTGTTAACCCGAGGTTATATCAAACTTTTGCACTGCCTATGCCACGGACTGAACCAAGACTAAACCAGGACTAACCCAGGACTAACATAGGACTGATTCCAGGACTGAAGAGGAGGACTAAACCAGGACTAAACCAGGACTAAACCAGAACTGAAACAGGACTCACTGTCGGGACGGGCTTGGAGGTGACCGCAGGAGAAAGGACCAGCTCAGCTCCGCACTTCACGGAGGTAAACGCAGCAATTGCCTGATCGCGCTTTGCTGACAAACTGCTCGGCGTTCTCTCTCTTAAGTCTAAGATTAGTCCTGGTTTAGAACTGGTTTAGTCCTGACCCACCCGTGTGTAAAAAAAAAACCCAAAAAAACATGCAAAACTGACAGAAAAAAAGGAAAAGAAAAACAATCTGCGAAACGGTGAGAATGCAAAAGGTGAACCGCGATATAGCAAGGGACTGTAGCTCAATGTCGAGGCCCCACCTCTCACCCCCGGTAAGGTGTCCCGGTATGGTCACCCTACCTTAGGAACATACTGTCCATGCTGTACATACTGTACAGACTGTACTGTGTTATTCTGCGTCATTATTATTCACTTTACATAAGTTGTGTGGGACTTGTCTCCATAGGCCAAATTACAGGTGAGATCTGTGGAGCAACACTCACAATAAGAAATAAGAAATGTTTAAATGATTGACTAATTGCAAGACATATCATTTTGAATCTGTACCGTGGAACATTCCAGTCAAAGCGATCACATCTCCATGTGGACAACCACCCAAAAAGGTACAGAGTGCCCCTTTAAAGATGTTGTGCTTGTGTGTGCTCTATACTTATATATTTATTATATACTCATATACTATGACACAATAATTTGCATATTCATAGTCACAATATAAATTTAATAAACAACTTACCATATTTTCCAGACTATAAATTGCTCTGGACTATAAATCTCATCAGTCAGAAAATGAATAATGAAGAAGAAAAAACATACAGACTGTAAGTTGCATTTTTGGGGCAAGTTATAGTAACGACAATAGAAGAGAGAACAACAGACTGAACAGGCGTCTGTATGTTAAGGGAACATATTCAGTTCTTCAGCTAAACAACAGAACATAAGTTTACCAAACTCTTCATCTCACTGCAGAATCTGTGTATCATTCGTTCATTTGTTTTTCAATATAAAACCAAAAATAAGAAAACGAAAAAACAACACTTTTCTTCGTTATTTGTCTCCAAAACCAAAATGAAAAAATGGATAACGATTCGTTTTTTCAGTTTTCGATTTTGTGTTTAAATGAAGAATGGAAAAAACGTTTCTCGTTTATGTGACTTCTGTGACTGCGATGCCGGACTTTTGCACCGCGTACGGACTGAACCAGGACTGATCCAGGTCCGAGACCAGACCGTGACCAGAGCGGAACTGAGACCGGGACCAGAGCGGGATCAGAGCGGAACTGAGACCGAGACCAGCGGTTCCGTGTCATCGTCTCCGCGCTGGTTCCGTGTGGAGAAAGTGAGAATGTTCTGTTTTGTGGACTACAGATCTAGACGGGCTGCTCCGGTCCTCCGTGCTCAAGAACCGCAGCTGGTTCCGAGGTGGTGCAAAGCATCCAACTGAAGCTTTCACACCAACGAAAACGAACCGAACTAAGAGCTTTTGGTTCAAATGGACCAGGTCCGGGACCTGACTGGGACCAGAGCGCTACTGAGACTGGGACAGACCGGGACCAGAGCGGGCCTGAGACAGAGACAAGACCGGGACCAGACCGGAGGCTCAGAGCCCACGGCAGGGCCGGAGCTCGAAGCTGAGGCTTGGACCCCGCGGAGGCACGGAGTCAAAGCTTGGAGTCCACCCCAGTCAGTCCGGTCATTTGAGATCGGCAACTCCAGGTCTGAAATGATCCAAATGATTCAGGTGAAGGTGTATGGAGTTTAAAAACACAGTGGAGCTTCTTGTATTAACACATGACATCACAAAGGCTGTGTTCAGACTGCAGCCTGAAGTGACCCAAATCCTGACCTGACCTGACCTGTATCTGATCAGATTTTTTCAAATGTGACCCAGGACACTTGGATCTGTGCTCCTGAAACATATCTGATCTTTTGACATGTGACTTCAGTGTGAACGGTCAGGTCACATTCATCCATCTACATGTTATCAACAAGCGAAAAACGTCACTATTCTGCACTGAAGTAGGCAAAAATTGTTAATGAACTCTGTGTCACTGAAGTGAAGCACATCACCACTCACCACTCTTGGCTCCGTCTCCACATCCACACGTTCCTTTCAACGGACGTCGCTGCCACTGCCCCACAAAACACCACGACCAAAAACCTCGTCCTTCTGCTTCTCAGTCTCCTCCTTAAAACAAGTAAGTTGTTCATGTTCTGGCTCTGGTACGAGAGGAACTTTAAAATCTCCAGGTGCTCGATGCTGCGTCCATGTTTGGACAACTTCAGTAAACACAGAGACGCTCACTGTGGTTGACGTCGTCGTGTCTCCAGTCACATGTGGGACACTTTCGGGCCGTTTAACGTTCACACAGGGGATCACATACAAGTCACATTGAATTGGAAATGTGAACGACCTCGCAAAAACATCAGATTTCACAAAAAAATCGGAATTGAGTGTTAAGCCCTGCAGTCTGAACGTAGGCTAAGAGACAGACTCAGTGAATGAAGCAAAACACATCAAAACACATTTGTTTGTGATGACGGAACTACATTCAAACATAAATCAGAAAACAAGATGGAGCCAGGGACAGTCCCGGGGCGTCCATCAGTGTAGGAAAACCACAGGACAGGTCCTTTAAGAGAGCACAGTATGGACGTGTAATTTGGATTCCAAATTTAGATTTTGGTGAAATGATCCAATCAGCATGAGAGACTTTATTGTGAAACTAAACAGTTATTTACACTTTGACCTCCTGGGAGCATCACCACTCTCTCTCTCTCTCTCTCTCTCTCTCTCTCTCTCTCTCTGTGTGTGTCTCCAGTTTCTCTCTCTCCTCTCCTCCTCCCTCTCTCCCCTGTCCTCCTGTCTCTCTCTCTCCACTCATCTGTCTTCTACTGCATGTCTCTGTCTTTTTTAATCTGACGTCTTCTCTCTCTCCCTCTCTATCATCTCTCCTCTGCCTCATCACTCCTCTCTCTACTCTCTCTCTCCTACCTCTCATCTGTCTCTTGTCTCTCTCTGTCCTCTTCTCTGTCTCATCACTCTCTCCTCTCTTTCTCTCTCGTCTCTGTCCTTCTCTCTCTCTGTTATCTCTCATCTCTGTCCTTCTCTCTCTCTGTTATCTCTCATCTCTGTCCTTCTCTCTCTCTGTTATCTCTCATCTCTCTTGTCTCTCTATCGTCTTTCCTGTCTCCTCTTCTGTCTGCTGTTCATCATTAAACATTCATAATGTTCAATATTTCAACAGGTTTTGGACCAGACTGTTTGTTCATCTCTCTTCTCCGTGTCTCTCTTTCTGTCTCCTATCCTCTCTCTCTGCCTCCCCCCGTTTGTTCTCTTCTCTCTCTCTCTCTGTCTGCTCTCCTCTCTCACCCTCTGCCTGTTCTCTCTCTCTCTGTCTCTGTTTATTTTCCTCTCTCTCACTCTCTGTCTCTCTGTTTGCTCTCCTCTCTCTCACACACACTCTCTCTCTCTGTTTGTTCTCCTCATGCTCTCTCTCTCTCTCTCTGCCTGTTCTTTTGTCTCTCTATTTGCTCTCTCTCTCTGCCCATCCTCCTCTCTTTCTCTGCCTGTTCTCCTCTCTCTTTCACACTCTCTGTTCTCTCTCTCTCTCTCTCTCTCTCTGTATGTGTTTGTTCTCCTCTCTCTCTCTCTCTCTCCCTTTCTGTTTGTTCTCTCTCACACACACACACACACACACGAGTCATTCTTGTAGTCTGAATTTTATTTTAATCATGTTTTTGTTCACACTGGGATCAGTATTTCACATTTTATATTTTAAAATAATGTCTTCATTTTGAAAATACACTTTTTAGATTTCCCTTGTGTTTTCAGTGAGTCATGTACATGTTGGAGCGCCCTCTGCTGTCAGCAGTGGTTTGTAGAGTCTGGATTTTTACCTGTGATGCAACAATCCTGAGCATTTTTGAGATCTTTAGAGAGTTTGGATGAATGGATTAATGAAAGAGAATAGAACTGGAGACATGTTCTGGACTAGGGGACGAGTGTATGTGTCCTTTAAATGTGTGTTAGTAGGACACAGTTTGTCATTAGATAAGGACAAGCCGGGACATACTGTCATATAATCCTGACATGTAGCATTTACAGACAAGAACAAAATCAGATTTAAAAAGATCAGTCGTTACAGTATAATCCAGCACAATAATCCGAGAGAGAATATTGACAAAATATTTTCAAAAGCAGATAGTTGTGATGTAATGTAATCCTTTGCTTCTCTGGAGTTTGGATCATCTGTGACGAAAACTCAAGATTCAACGTTCACAGTTTACAATGTTTACAGTTTGGTTCTCACTTTAAATTCCATAGATTACAATTTAAAACCTGTCAATATACATTATCTTTATAAATAGATACATGATTTAGTCTCAATTAATCTTATTAAGTGTTTTTATTGTCTACGAACTAAACTGGAGCATTAACATACAGAGCATTAGTCATTCACTCTATACCTGGTGATGGTAAGCTACTATTGTAGTCACAGCTGCCCTGGGACAGACTGACAGAAGCACAGCTGTCATGCCAATCCGCACCATCAGTCCCTCCAACCACCATCACTCATGCACACACCACTTTCATACTAGGCAATGTGGGTGAAGTGTCTTGCCTAAGGACACAACAACAGTTATTCCCACTGGCGCCCCACTGTGGCTCCTGATTTTCCCAGTGGTCTCCCATCCAAGTACTAACCAGTCCCGGCCTTGCTCAGCATCTGAGATCTGATGGGATCAGAATTTACAAGGCAGTATGGCCACACATAGACTGTATACACCAGGGGTCTCCAACCTGTAGCTCGGGAGCCACTAGTATCTCTCCACCCCCTTCCAAGTAGCTCACCAAGACATTTCAGAATGAGACCATTATGCTGCAAAACTAAAATATGGTAAATTCCATACCCATTACCATTTTGAATATATAATATTGAAGCCCAACACTAATAAATGGACAATGGTTTATGTTTTATAGGCATCTAACTGCACCCAAAGACTCACCCTCTTTCTTATGATCGTCTCAATTTCTTGTGGCTGCTAAAATGTGTACCTCTCTGGCATTTTTGTTTTATAAAGGTGGAGGAAAAAGGTTGGACACCCCTGCCATAGCCGTTACCCCTTACATCACAATGGGTAAATTTATTACCAAATCATGCTCTGTGTGAGAAGGCTACCAAGGCCATAGGGGTGAAAGGGCTATAGTGACTGAACTATATCATACTTGGAATCATCATCGTCCATATATTGGTAGTTGTAGGCAGGCTTGACTGGAGATCTTCTTTGTTCACCCTTACATAGTTATGGATAAAAGCTTAACAAAAACATGCCCTGTGTGAGGATCGAACTCACGACCTTCAGATTATGAGACTGACGCGCTGCCTACTGCGCTAACAAGGCCACAGAAATAAAATGTATATGGTAAATGAACTATATCATATTTGGAAACTATAAGAGTAGATGATTACACAAGTATGGCTTGGTGAATGAACTCTACCATATATTGTAGCTGTAAAAGTTCACTGCACTGGCTTGACTGGAGATCTATTTTGTTACACCTTACATGGTCATTGGTAAAACCATCGTGAAAACATGGCTCGTATGAGGATTGAACTCACAACTTCAGATGATGAGATTGACACACTATCTACTGCGCTAGTAAGTCTGAAAAGGTAACTTGGTTACTAACCAGAGTATAGCTTTGTGAATGAACTTTAACATATTTAGTAGTTGTAAAGCTACTTAATGCTTGTTTGACTCCTGCTCCTGCCCTGATGAAGCAAGAGTTTAAAGATCTGTGGTGAATGAACTATATCATATTTGGTAACTATTAGAGTATATGATTATAAGAGGTTGGTGAATGAACTACACCATGTATTGTAGTTGTAAAAGTTCATTGGACTGGCTTGGAGATCTACTTTGTTAGCCCTTACATCACAACAGATAAATTCATTTCCACACCTCCTCTTTGTGAGAAGGCTACCAAGGCCATAAGGGTGAAAGGGCTATGGTGATTGAACCATATCATACTTGGAATCCATGTATTTGTAGTTGTAAGACTACATATATACTGGCTTGACTAACACAAACATAACTTTGGTTATATTAGATCTAGTTTATTCGCCCTTAATTGACTATGGATAAAAGCTTAACAAAAACATGCCCTGTGTGAGGATCGAACTCACGAACTTCAGATTATGAGACTGAAGAGTAGATGATTCCAAAAGTATGGCTTGGTGAATAAACTTTACCATATACTGTAGTTATAAACGTTCATTGGACTGACTTGTCTGGAGATCTACTTTGTTCGCACTTACATCACAATGGGTAACAAGGCTAATAAGGCCATAGAAGTGAAAGGACTGTGGTGATTGAACTATATCATACTTGGAATCCATGTATTGGTAGTAGTAAGACTAACTTTGATACTGGCTTGACTAATAAAAACATAACTTCGGTTATATTAGGCGGGCTTGACTGGAGATCTTGTTTGTTCGCCCTTACATAGTTATGGATAAAAGCTTAACAAAAACATGCCCTGTGTGAGGATCGAACTCACGACCTTCAGATTATGAGACTGACGCGCTGCCTACTGCGCTAACAAGGCTGGAAAATTAAATTACTGTGGTGAATGAAGTATATAATGTGCAGAAACCATAATTTTGAAACTGAAAGGCTACCGTACTTGGTTTAACTAAATACCTAACTAACTAACTTTAACATATTTGGTTGTTGTAAAACTACTTTGTGCTTGTTTGACTCCTGCACCTGCCCTGATGAAGCAAGAGTTTAAAGATTTATGGTGAATCAACTTCA
The DNA here is from genome assembly GCF_026225935.1 of Boleophthalmus pectinirostris. NCBI lineage: Eukaryota > Metazoa > Chordata > Actinopteri > Gobiiformes > Gobiidae > Boleophthalmus > Boleophthalmus pectinirostris. The sequence goes on from NW_026571404.1 coordinate 39,448,643, forward strand.
TCATATTTGGAAACCATATGACAGGTTCTCCAACCTGTAGCTCAGGAGCTACCAGTATCTCTCCACCTCCTTCCAAGTAGCTCACCAAAGGATTCCTGAATGATACTATTGTGCTGAATAACCAAAAATGTGGTTAATTCCATATCCATTACCATTTGAAATGTATAATATTGAAGCCCAACTTTATGCACTAATAAATGGAGAATCCTTTATGTTTTATAGGCACCTAACTGTACCCAAAGACTCATCCTATTTTTTTATAATTGTAAAATGTGTAGCTCTCTGGCGTTTTTGTTTTATAAAGGTACCTCACTGGTGGAAAAAGGTTGGACACTCCTGCCATGGTCCTTACACCTTACATCATAATGGATAAATTCATTACCAAAGCATGTTCTGTGTGAGAAGGCTACCAAGGCTATAGGGGTGAAAGGGCTATGGCAGGGGTTGGCAACCCAAAATGTTCGAAGAGCCATAGTGGCCCAAAAAAACAAAAACCATACCTGCCTGGAGCCGCAAAAAATTAAAAGCCTTATATAAGCCTAATATGAAGGCAACATAGGCTGTCAGTATATTAGCTATATAAGCCGACTATTAAAATGACTAAGTAGGCTACAAATACAAAATGAGCATTCATGATTACACAAACCCCTTTTGTGACCTCTCAGGTGCACTCAGTGCACCTCTGTAGTCACTGAAATCAGGTGGTTAGTGTTTATTCCTTTGTCATTTAGGCCCCGTTTACACGTACACGGGTATTTTTAAAAAATTGAGACATTTCCCTTCGTTTGTTCACATCGTTTACACGCAAACAGTGAATTCGCCTCTGAAAACGAATCTTTCTAAAAACGAATCTTTCTAAAAACTCCGGTTTCCCGTTTGCGTGTAAACTGAGATAAACGGAGTTTTAGGAGCTGACACGCTGAAAGTGCAACCGACGTTTACCTGTTGCTGACCGCAGCTGGTTCCGAGGTGGTGCAAAGCATCCGGACAGAAGCGTGAATGGTTCGTTATAAGTTGTTCTGAGCGGTCCATCTGCGCACGTGGTTTTTTTTTATATGTTCATTGGACTGGCTTGACTGCAGATCTGCTTTGTTAGCCCTTACATCACAATGAATAAATTCATTTCCACACCTCTTCTTTGTGAGAAGGCTACCAAGGCCGTAGGGGTGAAAGGGCTATGGTGATTGAACCATATCATACTTGGAATCCATACATTTGTAGTTGTAAGACTACTTTTATACTGGCTTGACTAACACAAACATAACTTTGGTTATATTAGATCTAGTTTATTCGCCCTTAATTGACTATGGATAAAAGCTTAACAAAAACATGCCCTGTGTGAGGATCGAACTCACGACCTTCAGATTATGAGACTGACGCGCTGCCTACTGCGCTAACAAGGCTGAAAAGTTAAAACACTGTGGTGAATGAAGTATATAATATGCAGAAACCATAATTTTGAACCTGAAAGGCTACCGTACTTGGTAACTAACTAACTTTAACATATTTGGTTGTTGTAAAACTACTTTCTGCTTGTTTGACTCTTGCTCCTGCCCTGATGAAGCAAGAGTTTAAAGATTTATGGTGAATCAACTTCATCATATTTGGAAACCATATGACAGGGTTCTCCAACCTGTAGCTCGGGAGCTACCAGTATCTCTCCACCTCCTTCCAAGTAGCTCACCAAAGGATTCCTGAATGATACTATTGTGCTGAATAACCAAAAATGTGGTTAATTCCATATCCATTACCATTTGAAATGTATAATATTGAAGCCCAACTTTATGCACTAATAAATGGAGAATCCTTTATGTTTTATAGGCACCTAACTGTACCCAAAGACTCATCCTATTTTTTATAATTGTAAAATGTGTAGCTCTCTGGTGTTTTTGTTTTATAAAGGTACCTCACTGGTGGAAAAAGGTTGGACACTCCTGCCATGGTCCTTACACCTTACATCATAATGGATAAATTCATTACCAAAGCATGTTCTGTGTGAGAAGGCTACCAAGGCTATAGGGGTGAAAGGGCTATGGCAGGGGTCGGCAACCCAAAATGTTCAAAGAGCCATAGTGGCCCAAAAAACAAAAACCATACCTGCCTGGAGCCGCAAAAAATTAAAAGCCTTATATAAGCCTAATATGAAGGCAACATAGGCTGTCAGTATATTAGCTATATAAGCCGACTATTAAAATGACTAAGTAGGCTACAAATACAAAATGAGCATTCATGATTACACAAACCCCTTTTGTGACCTCTCAGGTGCACTCAGTGCACCTCTGTAGTCACTGAAATCAGGTGGTTAGTGTTTATTCCTTTGTCATTTAGGCCCCGTTTACACGTACACGGGTATTTTTAAAAAATTGAGACATTTCCCTTCGTTTGTTCACATCGTTTACACGCAAACAGTGAATTCGCCTCTGAAAACGAATCTTTCTAAAAACTCCGGTTTCCCGTTTGCGTGTAAACTGAGATAAACGGAGTTTTAGGAGCTGACACGCTGAAAGTGCAACCGACGTTTACCTGTTGCTGACCGCAGCTGGTTCCGAGGTGGTGCAAAGCATCCGGACAGAAGGGTGAATGGTTCGTTATAAGTTGTTCTGAGCGGTCCATCTGCGCACGTGGTTTTTTTTTTATATGTTCATTGGACTGGCTTGACTGCAGATCTGCTTTGTTAGCCCTTACATCACAATGAATAAATTCATTTCCACACCTCTTCTTTGTGAGAAGGCTACCAAGGCCATAGGGGTGAAAGGGCTATGGTGATTGAACCATATCATACTTGGAATCCATACATTTGTAGTTGTAAGACTACTTTTATACTGGCTTGACTAACACAAACATAACTTTGGTTATATTAGATCTAGTTTATTCGCCCTTAATTGACTATGGATAAAAGCTTAACAAAACATGCCCTGTGTGAGGATCGAACTCACGAACTTCAGATTATGAGACTGAAGAGTAGATGATTCCAAAAGTATGGCTTGGTGAATAAATTCTACCATATACTGTAGTTATAAACATTCATTGGACTGACTTGTCTGGAGATCTACTTTGTTCGCACTTACATCACAATGGGTAACAAGGCTAATAAGGCCATAGAAGTGAAAGGACTGTGGTGATTGAATTATATCATACTTGGAATCCATGTATTGGTAGTAGTAAGACTAACTTTGATACTGGCTTGACTAATAAAAACATAACTTCGGTTATATTAGGCGGGCTTGACTGGAGATCTTCTTTGTTCGCCCTTACATAATTATGGATAAAAGCTTAACAAAACATGCCCTGTGTGAGGATCGAACTCACGACCTTCAGATTATGAGACTGACGCGCTGCCTACTGCGCTAACAAGGCTGAAAAGTTAAAACACTGTGGTGAATGAAGTATATAATATGCAGAAACCATAATTTTGAACCTGAAAGGCTACCGTACTTGGTAACTAACTAACTTTAACATATTTGGTTGTTGTAAAACTACTTTCTGCTTGTTTGACTCTTGCTCCTGCCCTGATGAAGCAAGAGTTTAAAGATTTATGGTGAATCAACTTCATCATATTTGGAAACCATGTGACAGGGTTCTCCAACCTGTAGCTCGGGAGCTACCAGTATCTCTCCACCTTGTTCAAAGTAGCTCACCAAGGGATTTAGGAATTTAATTATACCAATGTGCTGAAAAACTAAATTGTGGTTAATTCCATACCCATTACCAGTTTAGTATATAATATAAGTATATAATGTAAGTATATAATATTGAAGCTCAACTTTGTGCACTAATAAATGGACAGTAGTTTATGTTTTATAGGCATCTAACTGTACCCAAAGTCTGCCCTCTTTCTTATGATCTTCTCAATTTCTTGTAGCCGTTAAAATGTGTAGCTCTCTGGCATTTTTGTTTTATAAAGGTAGCTCACTGAAGGGAAAAAGTTGGACACCCCTGCCATGGCCCTTACCCCTTACATCACAATGGGTACATTCATTACCATGCTCTGTGTGAGAAGGCTACCAAGGCCATAGGGGTGAAAGGGCTATAGTGATTGAACCATATCATACTTGGAATCCATACATTGGTAGTTGTAAGACCACCTTTATACTGGCTTGACTAACACAAGCGTAACTTTGATTAGACTGTCTTGACTGGAGATCTTCTTTGTTCACCCTTACATAGTTATGGATAAAAGCTTAACAAAAACATGCCCTGTGTGAGGATCGAACTCACGACCTTCAGATTATGAGACTGACGCGCTGCCTACTGCGCTAACAAGGCTGGAAAGTTAAATTACTGTGGTGAATGAAGTATATAATGTGCAGAAACCATAATTTTGAACCTGAAAGGCTACCGTACTTGGTTTAACTAAATACCTAACTAACTAACTTTAACATATTTGGTTGTTGTAAAACTACTTTGTGCTTGTTTGACTCCTGCACCTGCCCTGATGAAGCAAGAGTTTAAAGATTTATGGTGAATCAACTTCATCATATTTGGAAACCATATGACAGGGTTCTCCAACCTGTAGCTCGGGAGCTACCAGTATCTCTCCACCTCCTTCCAAGTAGCTCACCAAAGGATTCCTGAATGATACTATTGTGCTGAATAACCAAAAATGTGGTTAATTCCATATCCATTACCATTTGAAATGTATAATATTGAAGCCCAACTTTATGCACTAATAAATGGAGAATCCTTTATGTTTTATAGGCACCTAACTGTACCCAAAGACTCATCCTATTTTGTATAATTGTAAAATGTGTAGCTCTCTGGTGTTTTTGTTTTATAAAGGGTACCTCACTGGTGGAAAAAGGTTGGACACTCCTGCCAGGTCCTTACAACCTAATCATAATGGATAAAAATTCATTACCAAAGCATGTTCTGTGTGAGAAGGCTACCAAGGCTATAGGGGTGAAAGGGCTATGGCAGGGGTCGCAACCCAAAATGTTCAAAGAGCCATAGTGGCCCAAAAAAACAAAAACCCATACCTGCCTGGGAGCCGCAAAAAAATTAAAAGCCTTATATAAGCCTAATTGAAGGCAACATAGGCTGTCAGTATATTAGCTATATAAGCCGACTATTAAAATGACTAAGTAGGCTACAAATACAAAATGAGCATTCATGATTACACAAACCCTTTGTGACCTCTCAGGTGCACTCAGTTGCACCTCTGTAGTCACTGAAAGCAGGTGGTAGTGTTATTCTTTGTCATTTAGGCCCCGTTTACACGTACACGGTATTTTTAAAAAATTAGACATTTCCTTCTTTGTTCACATCGTTTACACGCAAACAGTGAATTCGCCTCTGAAAACGAATCTTCTAAAAACTCCGTTTCCGTTTGCGTGTAAACTGAGATAAACGGAGTTTTAGGAGCTGACACGCTGAAAGTGCAACCGACGTACCTTTGCTGACCGCAGCTGGTTCGAGGTGGTGCAAGCATCCGACAGAAGCGTGAATGGTTCTTATAAGTTGTTCTGAGCGTCCATCTGCGCCACGTGTTTTTTTTT
>NW_026571404.1:39459415-39481915 GCF_026225935.1 Boleophthalmus pectinirostris
CCCCGGGCTGTATGTGCATTAACCTGTTACCACCCGCCTCATTTTGGTGTGTGCACAATGGTAAGACATACCCAAATGTCATAGCTTATTAAAAAGAAAACCTTAGAACCCACATGCTTGTGTGAGGCACCATTTTAAAGCTTAGGCCTTCTAGTTTCTGTAGATATGTACATGAAGACTGTGAGTGCTGCCTAACCTACTGTACAGTCAATTAAAATTGAAAAAAAAAAATATTTTTTTGCTTCAAAAAAAAAAATAGAAAAAAAATAAAGGCCTTAGCTTGGGCATACTTCATACTAGGCATTTGTGACTCACTACACTCATTGTTCAAGTTGTTGGCAACAACTGTGTAGAATTTCAGATCTCTAGGACAAAGGGTTTTGATGCTGTGAGCCTTTGTGTATACAAAATGACAATTCGGCACAAGATTGCTAAATTTGTGCCAAAATAATAATAATAATATAATAATAATAATAATAATAATAATAATAATAATTGTTATTATTATAATACTAATTCTTCTGAGCTTTAGGCATGTTTTCTCAAGAAAAAAAACTAAAAGTAGCCAAAATTGTCTTCCAAGTGGCACTTCTGCACTGCCACACTGCTCTCTGTGTCTCTCTCCTGGTCCCTCTCGGCTGCGCGTATAAACACCGCGTCCGTTTCAAATACTATCTGAATGTCCCACCCACCGTTTGAAAGCTCTGGTGATAGGCTAAAACAATATGTCAATCACTTTCTGGAAGATCCAATGACTGAAGAGATTTCCCGTAAACAAACTGATGACGCGTGCGTAAAGCCAGGAAGTACGTGAGTGCGTTAGCTTCTTCAGCGGCTTGTCCCACCTAAACCCCGCCACCGACAACAGCGGGGAGGGTCTCATTTTGAAGCTAAGAGTGTGAGGAAAACAAGCGTACTCAAGAGCGGGAGAGAAAGGGAAGTGAGAGCGGGAGAAGAGGCGGAGAAGAGACATAATATTTTCATTCACGGATTCATCCACTCATACGGACGACGATTTTCTGGATTATTTCCCCACATGGAATTATTTTTTGGAAAAACAACTTGATATTCTTTTTCTGTGGATTATTACGGATTTATTGAGTACAACTTTTCATGGATTGAACGCGTTTTGGACCGACAGAACCGGCTCAAAGGTAAGAAACGCGTATCTTATTCTTTGTTTATGATGTGAATTTTTAAGTTATAGCGTTTTGGGCTCGTTGTACGGCATAAAATGAATGATATGGTTGTTTTATTGATAAATTAAGCTTTCAAACGATGTATGGCATGCCAGTAGTGAAAACAATAATGAAGGTGAATATACAGAGTGAACATTTTTTATTGGAAAATCGCCCGCCGGCGGGCGGGTGGATGGTAAGGTTAAAACCTTGTAACTTCTTTCCACGCTGCTCAATTCACACTTGCATCTTGGAGTCTTAAATAATATTACAAAGGACGCCACCTATGACATCACAAGGAAACAAGGATTTCAAACACCGGAGATAGTTTACCCAACTGTACACAAATGATACAATTCACAACTCCTGGCACATGGTCAATTCACACTCTGTAAAAATAAGTAAATAAATAAAAATCTAATACTAATTTTGTCTATGTATCCGCCACTCTTGATCCAGCAGGTTTTACATTCCTGTTCTTCCTCCCGACATTCATCGCTCACATTTATAACCCCTCTTATAAAGCGCATGTACAGGTGTGACGGGGATATAGCGCACCTCTATCTGTATGTCACCTTGTGGTCTCCATGGCGACAGTTACACGTGTGACATGATAATAGAGCGTGTCTCTGCTCTGAGCTCGACATGAAAGATTTACATCCTTCTGCTGGACTGAAGTGTGTTACGCTCAGGAGAGTGACAGTACTTTCAAACACGAGCCAGCAGAGAGTGTAGAAGTATTACTGCTACTGTTGATAGCAGTAAGAGCAATAGAAGTAGAAATATTAGTCTTAATAGTAGTAGTAGTAGAAGTAGAAGTAGCGGTAGTAGTTGTAGTAATAGTAGCCGTGGTAATCATAGTAGTAATGGCAGTAGTAGAAGTAGAAGTAGCAGCACTAAATAGAAAAAGTAGTAGTGGTAGTAGTAGTGGTAGTAGTAGTAGTAGTAGTAGTAGTAGTAGTAGTAGTAGTAGTAGTCTTAGTAATAATAGTTGTAGTAGAAGTAAGGGTCGTAGTCATAGTAGCTGTTGTAGTAGTAGAAGGAGTGGTAGTAGTCATAGTAATAGTAGTCGTAGTTGTAGTAGTAGATGTAGTAGTAGTAGCCGTAGTAATAATAGTAGTAGTAGAAGTAGTGGTAGTAGTAGCAGTAGCAGTAGTAGTGGTAGTCGTAGTAGTAGTAGTAGTAGTAGTAGTAGTAGTCGTAGTAATAGTAGTAGTAGAAGAAGAGGTAGTGGCAGCAGTAGAAGTAGCAGTAGTAACAGAAGTAAAAGTAGCAGTAGTAGTAGTGGTAGATGTAGTGGTAGTAGTAGATGTACTGTTAGTAGTAGTAGTAGAAGTAGTAGCAGCTGTAGTAATAATAGTAGTAGTGGAAGTAGTGGTAGTAGTAGAAATAGTAGTAGTAGTAGTAGTAGTGGTGGTTGTAGTAGCAGCACCATTAATTTTACACAGGCAGCAAAAAAAAAACAAAAAAACAACAACATAATGCTAGATCTTTGTAGACCATAAAATCATATATGTGCTGTATACCAACAATAAACTTGAGTGAATCACTCAACTCTGTTCATCTGAGGAGAGAAATATTTTTGTTTGTAAATGATGTTGACCAATGAACTCCTTCATTTCACCAGACGTTTGACCAGACTGACACTCCTCTGTACACAAACACACACATATGATTCTAGACTTGGCAGACATGACTAACATGAGTCAGTCTAGTCACATTGTCTTTGTATTTTCTGTATTTTACCTAGACAAATGACAATGCGTGTCTCTCTTTACTGTTGTAGGATCAGATTGGTTCAAAATAGGGACACCTGGGACATTTCTTGTACAAAACTGGGACAAATGAGTGGTTTTGTATAATTCTGTTGGGACAGGGGACACAGGCTCAACACTGGGACTGTCCTGTGTAAATAGTGTCTGGTCAAACTACATTAACAACTGCAGTAATAAAGTAAACTTAATGTTGCTACACATACTTGTTGTTTTCCAGCTCTGGTGTTTCTCACATAAATGACTGTCAGTCTCCAAAACATCTCTGGTTTACATCACATGTGATGTTTGGAGGCTAACGCTAACTCACCCATTGAAAATGCATTGGAGCTAAATATGAAATGACACCAGACTTTAGAGAGTATTCTGTTTGCAAACTCTGAAAGGATCTGTGGTAGCAGTGACAGAAGTAGTATTCATTATTACTGCAGTAGTGGTGTGAAGATGGTGTACAAGTCCATGCCACAGGGAGATGAGTGACACTACATGTGCTTCAGTGGATGGAGATTGTTCACTGAGGTTGATGGTTTGATTCCTTATACTAGCCATGCATACCACCATCCCTGAGCAAGACACTTCATTCAGCTTGCCTTAAATGCCTGGAATTTTACAATAGGGTATATGATTGTCTATCATCTTGATGACTTAAAAATACCTTGCTTCTCCATAGATCTATAACTTGACTTTACCTGCTTGTCTCCATGGAGATAGAATAGAACATCTGTAATAATAATAATACAGATATGATGTTATAATGTTGTATTATTCATACATAACAGTCATTATTATATCACTGAATCAACTATAGATTTATGTGGGAAAGTGTAAATAAAAGGGATGTTTTTGAATGCAACACATTTTCTCAACTCATCATACAATTAAACTCAGTCATCTTCACAACAGTGTTCAAAATTATTTATTACAGTATTTCTGTAAAAATTATTTTTACAGAAATACTTGTTGATAGGCTCTCTAGTTTAACTCTAAAACTGAGGTTATATATATATATATATATATATATATATATATATATATTAGGGGTGTCAAATTATCGCGTTAATTGCGATTAATTAATTACAGTCATATTTAGCGCATTATGTTTTTTAATTGCGTTAATCTCATTTTTAATCTCTAACTTTAGTGTTTCTGTATGTGAGTTTCTTTATTATAAAACCTGTTTTTATGTGTTGTTGGGACAACAACAACACACAAAAAAAACACATTTATACATTTGCCGGAAACCCACCCAAAACGCGCACAGTAAGAGCGATGTAACAGAGTCAGCAGTGCACAGGTAAAAACGCATTCGTGTCTTGGAAATTATTCTCCCGACGTGAAATATAAAAGAAAATAACAAATATAAAATCGCCTACAACTTAAATGTCACTGGTGAAAACAACCTGCATAGGCTCATGATGTCTGCACCATCTGTCCTATAGTGACCTGCCACATGAGGGGACACGCACACAAACACACACAAACACACACACACACACACACACACACACACACACACAAACACACACAAACACACACACACACACACAAACACACACAAACACACACAAACACACACACACACACACACACACAAACACACACAAACACACACCTTCATCATCGTCATTAACCTGAGAACGTGCGGACCACGTTTCCTTCTGTAGTTACTGCGCGGACACCGACGTGCTCCAGTGAGCTGCGTGTGGATCGTGTTTTCTCGCGTACGCTGCGTAAACCGCGCTTCCTCCTGTGCGCCTCTAAACCAGAACTAACACCAAGACTAAAACCAGGACTAAACCAGGACTAAACCAGAACTAAAACCAGAACTAAAACCAGGTCTAAACCAGGACTAAACCAGGACTAAACCAGAACTAACACCAGGACTAAAACCAGGATTAATCCATTCCAGGACTAAACTAGGACTAAAGTAGGACTAAAGCAGGTCTAAACCAGGACTAAAACAAGGACTAAAACCAGTGATTTCATATATAAAGCATTTCTCTATCAATAATATTTTTAATATGGTTAAGGAAAGACTGGACTTTTTATTGTCTTTAAGTAGACAAAAGTTGTTATGTTCAGATTTCCTTGTCTTTGCTACTTTACAGCAAACAGTTTCTTATTCATGGAGACTTGGGCTAAACAGCCAATTTGGAGAGATTTGTTAAACAATAAATGACTTTATAAAGTCACTTTTTTAAATCTATATCAGTCTTTTGATCTGCCACAATAATGTAATAATGAATTTAAATGAAAATACCTCAAATTGAAGGCTTTTCTCAGCAATTTTTAGGTGAGATTAAAATGAGATTAATTAGATTAATTAATTACAGATAAATTTTTTTAATCGCATGACAGCACTAATATATATATATATATATATATGTATATGTATATATATATGTATATATGTATATGTATGTATATATATATATATGTATATATATGTATATATATGTATATATATGTATATATATGTATATATGTATATATATGTATATATATGTATATATATGTATATATATATATATATTTATTTATTTTTTTTTTCTTCTATGTAATAAGACTCAGTATTTTTACATGTCATTTACAGATATACATTTCTTCTATTATTGTCAGTGAGCAGCATGACATCTGCCTCATTTCATTTCTCTTTCCTCGCTTTCTTCTCCTTCATTCTTCTCCTTGAACCTCCATTATTCAGCTGTCAATCAAATGTGTCATATTAAGTGGTGTCCCAGAGAAAACCACAGAAAGAAGGAATAAACCTGAGGGAGGCTTCAGGAGCAGACACCAGAGAAAACAATCAAAGTGTGTTGGTCTCAGTGAAGAGTTTAGATCCTCTCTCCTCGCTTTGTCTCCTCGGTGGGTGGGGCTTCCTCCCTCATTTACTGCACAAATGAGGAGAGAAATCAAGGAGAAGGAAGCGAGGAAAGGGAAATGAGATGTGGCCAATATAAGCCCTTCTTCTTGTTCACCTGTGATATGTGTGTTTGTGTGTTTGTGTGTTTCAGGATCACAGAGCAGTCAGGTTCTCTCACAGACGGACCACAAAACTACAAGTACAAGACCAAGTGCACCTGGCTCCTGCAGGGCGCGTGAGTCTCCTCATGTTGTCTACAACAGAAGGGTCAAAGGTTTGATTCTATAACATGGATCAGATAGTAGCACTTCATACAAAATGGATTTAAATAGTTCATTTTCAGGAGGCTGTGATCAGTGTGAACGTTCATGGTCCTGTTTAGGAGTTTGATTTTGAACAAAAAGGTGAGAGTGAGTGACAAGCACTTGTTTAACAGCACAAATCAGCTCACCTGTTGTAGTTCCAGCTGAGTTATTTCTCTTTGGTCAGATTGTGTTAACATCAGTGTTGGGAAGGTTAGTTTTAAAATGTATTCCCCTACAGATTACAGATTACATACCCCAAAATGTAGTTTGTAACATAATCCATTAAATTACTTAAAGTGAGTAACGTAATCTGAATACTTTGGATTACCTGATTTGCTGTAGAGAAACAAAGACGAGGAAATCGTAACATAAGATGTTTTGTCTGATAAAAGAAAATGAAAAGCCCAGACATTACCGAACCAAATTAAAAATATTATTGATTGATGATTGTAACTGTAATCCAATCACTTAAACAGTAACTGTAACCGAATACAGTTACTCATAATTTGTACTCTGATTATGTAACTCCGGTACATGTAATCTGTTACTCCCCAACACTGGTTAACATAAAGTACAGATTAAAGTCAAATAGAGCCTCAGACAGAGCAGAACCTACAGTCAGAATCACACCCCAGAGACTGTTGATGCCATCAGCTGCAAACTCTCAGCACATGAGTTTGATTCTGATAAACACTTATTATCACACTTGTGTTTCTGTGGTGCAGGCCAAACTCAGTGCTGCGTCTGCGCTTCACTCACTTTGCCACAGAGTGCAGCTGGGACCACATGTACGTGTACGACGGAGACTCCATCTTCTCTCCGCTCGCCGCCGTCTTCAGGTGAACACAACGATGAGGAACAACAAGAGACGGACATTTTGTATCTTCACAAATACATGCATACGATTCAAAATGCTTTACAGAGGAAGGGAGACACATACATATAATTAACACATTAACATAAGTAATATAAACAAATAAAAACATAAAAAACATAACATTTAAACGTGTCTGACAGTTTTTGCCGATTTTAAACATTTTGACTTTATTTGGTGGGATGATGCTTGTTATAAATATAAATGATAGTTTTATACCAATCAAGAAGCAATCAGTCTTTGTTTTAGTGCTCAGTCAGAGGATGTTCCCCAGGCTCCTTCACGTTCGTCCATGTCAGTCTCAGGTGCATCTCTGGATTCATCACCGGTTCATCTGTGCAAGGCCTCTGATAATGAGCTGTGACAGAACACAGAGGAAGAAGAGCTGCTATTCCTCCATGTCACTGTTTAGACATTGACGTCTGATTGTTATTTTTCAAATGTCCCACTTCGACATTTTTTTTTTTTTTTTTTTTCATTGTAGTGACACTTCACTCTTTTTCAAACATTTGGCTTTTCCGACATGGATAATATTAATGTGATAAGATAATATACTTTTCGCTTCCATATATCATAAGATGTTTGGACCTCTGCAAAGCTCTTGATGAGAGAAAACTTGGGGCACAGAGGAGATCAGACAGTAGGAAAATCAAAAGAAGACTTTAATATTCAGCTCTTGTAAAATGGTGCATTTAAAGTGCATCATCTCATCCTCATAGAAATTGTCCTCCACAAATAATGAGCCCAGTCCACAAAACTGTGACATTAATCCAGTTTGATGTGTTCTTTGAAAGTAAAAATGCAAAAGTAGCAGGTGTGTCTGTTTACATCCACACAGCGCACGGATCAAGGTGAAGCTGCAGATTAGTGATAGTGACTCTACTTCCTGTGTAGTAAGTAGAGATTTATGCTTTGAAAATCCTGTTTCTGAAATATTGCACCACATTTCACAAATAATAATAACACAGTTTTGACTTGTATCTAAAATAGAAGTGCAGAACTCTGATCTTTTGAACAGTTAAGAGTCTCAGAGCGACAGGAAACAGTTGATGTCATTGCGTTCACAGCTTCATGTAGGGGGACAGGAGTGGGATTCTGTGCTGGTGAAAGTGAGGACAGGTGGGAGGGGAAATTTCGTGCAGGCAAGGATTCACGTGGTGCCCCTGTAAGTGCTTGGTGCCCTACGCGCTGTGTGTAACAGTTATCTACGGTACTGTACCTACCTCTATCTATCTGCTGCATTCAGCACCATGGACAGCGAGAGACATAAACTATGACGTGTTGGAATAGTGATACCAAAAGCTATCAGAAAACTGTCATGTCTAAATATAGAGATGTTGTAATGAAGGGATGTCAGAATAGACTGTGGACCCCAGGAGGAAGAGGGGACAATGGTTCTCAAGATGTGGTGCAAGAAACACTGTTGATGCACAGGCTAATACTAACACTGAAAACCTGTGGAATCTGTGTAAATGTGTAAAATGTCTTTAACTAATTTAGATTCAGAAGAGAAGCAGAGGTGAGAGATTTATAAATGTATAATTTTATTAAAAAAATTAAATTAAAAAAGTACTATGTCCTAAGTCCTATCTCCTATCTCACTGTGTATATATCTATATATCTATATATAGATATATAGAGCTATATAGATAGATAGATATAGACAATATTTATTAATAATTTTACAATAGTTGTTTTTGAGATATGCAGAATGTGTATATTGAGTATTTCATGCATAGAAAACTGCAGTGTTGTCTTGATTTTGAAATAATGTACAGTACAGGGAGAAGAGGAGTGGACTACATAAACCAGGAATCGCTTTATTTTATTCAGCTCTTTAGAATTTTGACATAATTTGAATGACCCTCCTCAGTAACCTGTGGGATCATCACTGTGATAATAATGTGAGAATGGGAATTAATCTCCACCTCTTAACATAAACACACTGTAATCCATCTTTTCACTGTTTCATTAAATTAAAGCTGTGTCTTCTTCTCATAACCCTCTCGTCACCTGTCTCTCCACAGTGGCCTGGTGGTCCCAGAGAACCGAGGGAACGAGTCTGTCCCAGAAGTGGTCACTACCTCTGGATACGCCCTACTGCACTTCTTCAGCGACGCAGCCTACAACCTGACTGGCTTCAACATCCAGTACTCGTAAGTCCTACCTCACTGTGTAACTTTGAATACTTGTAAGTCCTACCTCACTGTGTAACTTTGAATACTTGTAAGTCCTACCTCACTGTGTAACTTTGAATACTCATAAGTCGTACCTGATTGTGTTGTGGTTAGAGGTTGACTGATATGGGTGATGTTTGGAATTCAGGGTAACTGAAGCCAGGGCCAGTTTGAGTTTACTGAAAACTCAACTACAGCCCTGTTTTACTACAAACTGGATAAGAAAGCAGTCTATAGTAACATTTTGTGCAGTGTTATTTTCAGACTTAAAAAACAAAAGAAAAACAGCGGTCAGCAGTGATAGCACTCTGAAGGGGGAGTGACTTAACATAGGGAGCAAAGGAAAGAGGGAGGCTGTGTTTCAACAGCATTGTGTGATACTCAGATGATCAGATCAGCTCTTGAAATCTAAGTTCTTCTCTTCCTAATGACTCTCCTCTTGTTCAGATATTGGACACAGGAGGAAGATGTGATAAATGACCAGAATGTGATAAATGACCAGAATTTTACACGTCTGCACTCTGGACAGCTTCAATTAAACTCTTTTATTGTATTATATTAAACATGGATGGTGTTGCTCAGGGGGAGTGGCAGTTCTGGAGTTGAATAGTTGACAGTTCAAGTCCTGCTCCTGCATGTTCATACACTGTATGTATTTGTGTGTGTAAATATGTGACGTGGATGAGGCCTTAAGCTCATATAAACAGACAGCACACTGTAAACACTAAGAATATTCCTTACAACAAAATAGTAGTTCAGTCACCTGGCAGTGTGCACCTGTCTATGGACCTGTCGGCTCGCAGCCTCTTCACTACTCGAGTACATTTGTTCAGCACATTCACTTGTGTTCATAAACACGTTTTTCTGCATTGAAAGACTTTGTATTATTTTAATCGGCCAGTAGTGAGTTAGTTGATCAAAATGAATTTGTTGACTATAGTATAAGGATTTTTATGGGACAACAGCAGAAAGGAGAAGTTATTCATTATTCATTCATTCATTCATTATTCAGTGCGTGAGGTAGATTTGGTGTTGTTTGTATTTATTTGTAAAAAAGCAGATTAAACTCATGATCACAAATACAGTGTTTTCTAGTAATAGTTCTCTGCATAAATGACAGTTTGTACATGTACTTTCCTGCAGGTGCAGTCTTGTAGTGAGTGCAGTTTGGGTCAGATACAAATCTGATGATGTAAAAGAAGTTGAGCATCAACTGTCAGATACTACCTATTATCAGAAATTGGACAGTGACCCTACAACTAAATATAAGGCTGAAATTAATACAGTACATTACACATTTGACTGGAAAAAGGAGAAGTCACAAAGTTGGAGGTGAACTATATGAAGGTCCTGTATCCTTTATACACTGTTAAAAACACACAAAAGTTTGACAAGTCCTCCTGGCAGACCAGTAGTCTCGGCCATAGGATCCCTCACTGAAAATATGTTAAAGTTTTGTTGGCTTCTTTATAAAACATTTTGTTATAACTTGTTGCAGAAGGTTTTTATGGGAGTGACTCACAGACAGAACTATAGTTTTTTGCACAAAGCTCAAAGCTGCTCTGTGATTGGTCAGCTGTTGGGCCCTAGCAAGCGCCAAAATGGATTCTTGTGAGTTTGTGAACTCACAAATATCATGAGGAGAAACTTGCTGTTCAAGAAGCGAGTGTTTTAAAATGCTGAGGATTATATAATGGTGGACTCTGGTGGACTTCTTTCCCCGGCTCAGACTAAGTCATACTTCAGCTCTGACATTAACTGGAACATTCCTGGTGGATTCTCATCATTGTCTGAGAGTCAAACCTTTGTCCAATCACAGCGGCTCATTTATGTCACGTGTCTTTCAAATGCAGAAGACGTCTCCTCCTAATCATTTACAACTAAATCTCTCACTTCTTTTACTGGAGAGAAATAACAGTTTGGTGATTCCACTGCCAATTCTACAGAAATCTGCTCTTTCTCAGTCCTCTCTGTTGTTGTTTCCCTTTTTTTTTACACTTGAACCTCCACGTGTCTTTCAGGATACAGTTCTAGACCCACACGTCTTTGTAAAGTTTTGTCAAAAGTGTAGTTATACGGTGCGTTGGTATATTTTGGAATAAATATTAAAGGACATCTAATCACCTTAAATCAATCATTTAGATACATTTTTTGATAAAATTCACATGTTTGAGTTTAGATGTATAATTTCTCTTTTACTTATAGGTTGATAGTTTGATCTGAGCTCCTTAAAAAGCAGTCCTTGGGCAAGACACTTCCCTCAGCTTTATTGGTATGAATGTGATGTGCCCCAGGACTTTAATCCAGCACAGACAAAGTCATTTAACTCACAAACTGCAACATGTAAACTAATAATCCTTTCACAGCTCATAATAGCTCTTTGTCATTTTAAATGTGTGCCCAGGCTGAACTCATGCCCTTATAACTGCTCTGGACGTGGGCACTGCAGAGTGCTGAGCCTGGGCACAGGGCGGGTCTACTGTGACTGTGAGGAGCACTGGAAGGGAGACGCCTGCCACATCCCCTACTGCCCCAACAACTGTGGCAGCCCCGAGCACGGCTACTGCGACCTGACCGGAGAGAAGCTCTGTGTGTGCAACGACAGCTGGCAAGGTACTCACAACAGACGGGTACTCACTCACACCGACAAGTTACTCACTCACACCAACAAAGGACTCACTCACACCACACAGGTACTCACTCACACCAACAAAGGACTCACTCACACCACACAGGTACTCACTCACACACACAGGTACACACACAACACTCACTCACAACACACAGGTACTCACTCACACACAGGTACTCACTCACACACAAGGACTCACTCACAACACACAGGTACTCACTCACATCAACAAAGGACTCACTCACACCACACAGGTACTCACTCAACAACACACAGGTACTCACTCACATCAACAAAGGACTCACTCACAACACACAGGTACTCACTCACACCAACAAAGGACTCACTCACACCAACAAAGGACTCACTCACACCAACAAAGGACTCACTCACAACAGATAGGTACTCACTCACACCAGACAGGTACTCACTCACACCAACAAAGGACTCAGTCACACCAACAAAGGACTCACTCACAACAGACAGGTACTCACTCACATCAACAAAGGACTCACTCACAACACACAGGTACTCACTCACACCAACAAAGGACTCACTCACATCAGACAGATACTCACTCACACCAACAAAGGACTCACTCACATCAGACAAATACTCATACCAACAAGGTACCGGACTCGCACTGCCAAGTACTCACTTCAACAAAGTACTCATTCTCAGTGAACTCACTCACACCAGAAAGATACACGCTCAGATAAGGTACTCACAGCCCTGTCCACTGCTGCTGTGACCTGTCCAGAGAGAAGCTGTGTGTGTGTGTGCAAAGCTGGCAAGGTACTCACTCACAACAGACAGGTACTCACTCACAACAGACAGGTACACACTCACACCAACGGAGTACTCACTCACACTAGACAGATACTCACTCACACCAACAAAGGACTCACTCACACCAACAAAGGACTCACTCACACCAACAAAGGACTCACTCACACCAACAAAGGACTCACAACAGACAGGTAACTCCAACAAGGAGTGTGCTCAACCGCAACAGACAAGGTACTCAGACTGACAGAAGGTGCTCACTCACTCACGTAGTCAAGATGATCAGAATGAACTGAATTAGTGATCACACATTTTGTGGAGTCGTCACAAATGGAAACTAAACATAGTTACAGCTAATTCCTTTTAAAACATCAACTTAAAAATATAACTTACTGAGGTAACTCATCACCGGATCACAAAAGTATGGTCTGGTCAAAAAATGTTTCACGGTTTGTGGTTTCAGTTTGTTAGGTTTGTGGAAAATAGACAAAAGAAAGCCGTGTCACTGGAGCTGTATCACTGTGTGTGTTCACGATATCAAGAGAAATTGTCATTATCGTTTATGATATGATTTATATTTATTAAGAGAATATCTGATTTTACTTTCAAATTAATAGTTTCCTCATGGGCAGTGTGGGGTGTACTTGTGGGTGATGACTGCCCCTGTGTGGAGAGAAGGTGCAAGTGCAGGAGACTGGCCAGAGGGTCCCAAACGTTTCTGTAAACTGTCCTGCAATAACACTTAATACAATATAACATTTATTTAGATGATCTTTTATTGAGTTCTAACATAATGATAATGATTAAAAAACATACATAATAATATATTTCCCATCCTATGTAAAATGTGTTTAATCACAAAAACAAAACAAAAAAACCCCAAAAAACAGAGGAACAGAGGAGCTCATTCTCCAACAGGCTCCTACAGCTCCACTAAAACAGAGAGATACAGGATTACATTCATACTATAATACTCCCTACAACTGTACAACAACTCACCCTTATGGAACAGATAATACTCCCTACAACTGTACAACAACTCACCCTTATGGAACAGATAATACTCCCTACAACTGTATAACTATACACTACAACTTCACCCTTATATAACATATAATACTCCCTACAACTGTACAACTCACCCTTGTGTAAGAGCTAAAATTTTGTCCTGTCAATCATCATATCATTGTTGCACTGACCTGTTGTATAAAGCTGTGATTTTATATTTTATTACTTATTTTTCTATTTTATTTAGACTTGTACATTTACATTTATATCGTTACGTCTTACTTCATACCCGTCTCTTGCTCTTTTTTGCTACTTATTAAATTATATATATAATTTCTCTTTGTTATTATTATATTGTGATGTGTGAACTCCTTTGTCCAAATCATTTCCCTTGTGGATCAATAAAGTTTGTTTAAGTCTAAGTCTAAGGGAGGAGCTGTCTACACTCAAACTAACACACCCTAGTTGTTTACAATATGATTTTAAGCCCAAAAGCTGTTTCAGATTTACACCATTTCACCTTTTTATTTCTCTATTTAGTCACTTCTAACACCCCTATAATGTAACAGTGAACTTATTTCTCCCACCAGAGGGCGCTGTTGTTTTATATATGACGTACTGTTGTTCTTGTCCTGTCCTCTTCAGTCTGTTTGTGTTCAGGTCCAGACTGCTCCTGTCTGTCCCTCCAGCTGATACATTCTTTCACGTGTGTTTGTGCTCAGGTCCAGACTGTTCCCTGCCCGTCCCCTCGGCTGATGCATTCTGGGAGCTGCCCAGCGTGAAGCCCTCCCCCCTGTCCCTGGGCCGGGCGTCCCATCAGGCCGTGCTGCACCGGGGGCTCATGTGGGTGGTGGGGGGTTACTCCTTCAACTACTCCAACTACCACATGCTCCTCAAGTAAGACTCTAGACAGTGTTTGTGACAGTTTTGGATTCATATTTTTGTCCTCTGCTCCTGTCTGTCAGGTGAAATGACTCGGTTAAAATGTAGGTGCCACCTTTTCATAAGTAATGTATGAAGAAAAGAAAAACTGAATTTATAATCAGCAAATAGTTTATTATGGATTATTCGGAAAATACTGTGAGGGAATGAACATTTTCATCACCAAATGAAACACCAGAGGGGAGCAAGAACGAGACCTTTCCTGTTGTGTCCTCCTGGATCTGCTGACCCTCCCTGACCAGTCCTCCTGCTAAACTGACCTGAGACCTTTGACTGACAAAAGGGACTGAGACGTGTAAATGTTGCTGCAGCATAACTTGAATTTCCTTAGGATCAATAAAGTCTCTCTCTCTGTCTCTCTGTCTCTGTCTTAGCAAAGAGGTTATGGTTAGAAGTTAGGGTCAGGATATTAAGCCACAGTGCTTTTTTTTTTGTTCCCCTAAAAATAGACTTAATAAATCTCCACAAACCTTCTTATTTGACCTGGATGAGGGCCTCCTCCTGTTTGTTCCATGGAAATGTTCTACCTTTGGCTGTAATATTCCACAGTGTGATATAAAACGTATCTTTCTCCATGGAAAATGTTCCAATGTATGGTTTTAGCTTTCTAGTTCCATGGAATCATGAATTTCCACTTTTTTCCCCACACAATTTTTAATTTTTTATTTTTTTGCATATAGGTTATCTGTTACTGTTCTCACTACCCTCAACCAGTTAGATTATAACATTATATTATTATTTTAAGGTATACACATTCTGCATGCAGTTGTGTAAGATTACATTGTGTGTAAACCAGTTCTACTCATGATGTGTATTTGTCTGTGTGTGTAGTTATGCTGTGGACAGTGGGACGTGGGACATGGTAACAGTCGGCTCTGGTCCTCTGTACAGATATGGACACTCTCTGGCCCTGCACCAGGTACAGCTCTTTACTCTCTCATCACTTTGTGTTTATGCTTCAGTGTTTTACCTGTCATCATCATCATTATCATCATCATCATCATCATCATCATCATCGTCGTTGTCTCCAGTACCATAGGTGTCTCATCCCTTCTATCAAAATCTCTTCTGTGTTGATCTCTCCTCTTCTTTGATTCTGTTTCTTCACATCAGCCACACACCTGGACTCACTCCCCTTCTCCACCCGTCACATATTACAACACTTATTGACTTACTTTTTGCTGTACTTACAAAATGTACTAATAAATAAGAAACACCGGGATAGTACTGTGCTGGTTCACTTGTAGTGTCATGAAATATGTTTATTGAGTAGACCCATGGACCATAGGTGGTAAATCGAGAGCTTTGGCTTTTGGCTCAGCTCCTTCTTCACCACAACAGTCCAATACAGCGACCACATCACTGCAGACGCTGCACTGATCCACCTGTCAATGTCACGCTCCATCCTCCCCTCACTCGCGGACAAGACCCTGAGATACTTGAACTTCTCGACTTCACACAGAGACTCTCCACTCACCCGGAGAGGACAAGACAACTTTTTCCGGTCAAAAAACATGGCCTCAGATTTGGAGGAGCTGATTCTCATCCTGGACACTTAACAATCTGCCCCAGTGCTGCAGGTCCTAGTTTGATGAAGTCAACAGGACAACATCATCTGCAATCAGCAGAGATGATCCTGTGGTCCCCAAACTCTGACTGCGCCTAGAAATGATGTCCATAAATACAATGAACAGAACCGGTGACAGGACACCCAACAGGACAGCCATGACGCAGTCCAACATGCACCGGGAACAGGTCTGACTTCCAGCAATGAACACAGCTCCTGTTCCGGTCATACAGGGACCGGAACAGCCCTTAGCAAAGGGCCCCAGACTCCAAACTGCCAGAGTACCTCCCACGAGGGACACAGTCGAATCCCTTCTCCAGATCCACACAGCACATGTGGACTGTGGTAATAGTTAAAATCATTGTATTTAAGATTTAGCTATAAAACAAATTGACACTTTTTCCCAGTTTGGAAAATGTTTAGGTTTAAATGTTACTTCCTGGTTGGAATTGATGACACCTACGGTGCTGCATTGTGACTTAAACCTGCATAACACATGGCTCTGCATTAATGTTTATAAATGATAATGAAGTATTTTTAATCTAATCTAAATGACAAACATGATCCTACACCTGCTGTCTCCATGGAGATGTTATTGGTTTGCCTAGAAAGTTCCACAGTATGGTATTACACTAATATATCTCCATGTAGACAAGCATTTTATGTCTCCAAGCCAAGAGTGGTAATATTAAGATAAAGATATTATTTAGCAATAAAATAAATAAAAATAGAAATAAAATACCTGTAGTTTAATTTAATGTCTGCAAGATATTTGCTGCACTGTGGAACATTTCAGACAATAACATCTCCATAGAAACAAGTCTATGTTGGTCCTTCTGTCTGACACGTGATGTGCGGCTCTTTTAAACAACGATGTTTCATTTAGACAGTATAGTTAACATATGGTTGCTGATGTTAACTGGTGCATCATGTACAGGTCCATGTGTGATACTGGAGCATTGATTAGTGATAATTCTCCCAGAGCACTGACTCATGAACTGCTACATGAACTACACAAGTGAACTCCTCTCATTCTTTATAAAGTTGTTGGATTGTCTTCAAACTTGGCTCAGATCAATAGGTTTTATAGCAGCTATAATTCCTGTGCTCATAAAAGTGTGATAATGACTTATGGATTCTTGTTTTCACTCCAACCACAGAGAACACGTGCACATGACTCTACCATGACTCATACATGACTCATACATGACCCACACATCACCCACCTATAACCCACCTATAACCCATGTATGACCCACACACACCCCACACACAACCCACCTATAACCCACACATGACCTACGCACGACCCATGCACGATTCTACCATGACTCATACAGAACCCACATATCACCCACCTACAACCCACACATCACTCACCCACCTATAACCTACACATGAGACATGACTGTACCATCACCCAGACTCATGTAACACTTCCATGTCTGATATCAACATAAAGACAGACCCAGACTCACCTGCGCAGACAGACCCAGACCCAGACTCACCTGCGCAGACAGACCCAGACTCACCTGCGCAGACAGACCCAGACTCACCTGTGCAGACAGACCCAGACTCACCTGTGCAGACAGACCCAGACTCACCTGCGCAGACAGACCCAGACCCAGACTCACCTGCGCAGACAGACCCAGACCCAGACTCACCTGCGCAGACAGACCCAGACTCACCTGCGCAGACAGACCCAGACTCACCTGTGCAGACAGACCCAGACTCACTCAGACAGACCCAGACAGACTGCAGACAGACCCAGACTCACCTGACAGACAGACCCAGACTCACCTGTGCAGACAGACCCAGACTCACCTGCGCAGACAGACCCAGACTCACCTGCGCAGACAGACCCAGACTCACCTGTGCAGACAGACCCAGACTCACCTGCGCAGACAGACCCAGACTCACCTGCGCAGCAGACAGACCTGCGCAGACAGACCCAGACTCACCTGCGCAGACAGACCCAGACTCACCTGCGCAGACAGACCCAGACTCACCTGCGCAGACAGACCCAGACTCACCTGCGCAGACAGACCCAGACTCACCTGCGCAGACAGACCCAGACCCAGACTCACCTGCGCAGACAGACCCAGACTCACCTGCGCAGACAGACCCAGACTCACCTGCGCAGACAGACCCAGACTCACCTGCGCAGACAGACCCAGACTCACCTGTGCAGACAGACCCAGACTCACCTGTGCAGTGAGAGCCAGGCTGCGCAGACTGAGACAGGAGAAGGCATGTGTCATTGATATTAAGTGGATCCAAATGGCCACAAACAGAAAGTTTTGCTGTGACTCTTCATGTTTGTGATCCAATTCTAAACATAATACTGTCACCGCTGACTGTACAAACATAAATACAAAAAGATATATAACTGAGCATTCTCTAAATACAAACAAAGATCTAATGAATTACCTAGTGTGTCTGTTACTATTAGACCATGAAGTGAAACTTAAACTTGTTACTGTATTTGATTATACTGATCTGTATTTCGTGCAGGACGATCTCTACATGTTTGGGGGTAAGCTGGAGCAGGGAGCGGCGAACGTTAGCGACGAGCTGTGGGTGTTTAACATCCCCAGACGTGTGTGGACCCCCGTCAGGCCGACCCCGGGGCCCCTCTGCCCTCTGGAGGGACACAGTGCCCACATAGTCTCCCGGGAGGACGGCCAGACGGTCATGCTTGTGTTTTTCGGCTACTCTCCGGTCTGCGGCTACCTCAACCAAGTGCAAGAGTACCACATCGGTGAGTGAGGACTTTATAGGTTGTGTTCATGTTCATGTGGTCGAGTTGTTGATGTCATAATTTCAGGGGGGGCAGGGGTCTATCCATGAGCTTCAGAATTATGAAAAATGAAGGTTGCCATAGTGATTAACTGATTTTCTTCTGAGCAAAATTTGTCTTGTCCCAGTACAGATACAGAATATTATAGACCAATGTGTGCTGTTTGCATCAAATTATAAAGCATATTTATTTGGGAATCATGTGTGCCGCTAGAGTGGTAATACTTGTAAGCTTTACTGTGAAGACAAACTCTGGCCTCTGAAGTTTGGAAAAGTGCTTATTAACTCTTTGCAGTGAATAATTAGGAGCCTCAGTGTAGTGGACCAAACAGAAAGGAAAAGACAAGGTATAAAAGTAAGTTTAAATTTATTGAAGCCAAAAAAAGATATAATTTAACAAAGGCTCAAATTAGGCAAATTATGCACAAAAAGCCGGGCCCAACTGGGGAAACTCAAAATCAAACTGAACAGAACAAAACTAACCCAACCGGACAAAGAACAGGGTGTTTAAATACTTGAGGACCAACTAAAACTAAACACAAAAAGAACAAGTGTAAGTAAATCAAACTTATATTGACTAAAATGTGTGCACCCAAATTAGAATACAAGTCTAAATAAAGGAATTAAATTATGTAATGTGATTAACTTAATGTAAATAATAATGAAAATAAAATAATACTGACACTATGGAGTGGTGGCAGAGGGATCCACCACACTCCAAATGCTTAAGGTAAGTGAGGAAAAATGCTTAACTCTTCTGGGGAAATCGCCAAACGTCTGATTTACAAGTGCTGAACCTTCTCGTTGTTTGTTTATATTAATGTTCTGGTCACATCTTTGAGGTTGAATAATGAAAATTTTCTGAAGCTTTTGTGAAAAAAATATCTGACTTTAGTTTACTTCTCCTGACAGAGAAGACATTGAACTTTGTGCCAGGTTTTGTTGCATGTGGCTAGGCACAGTAATTACAAAGATATGAACCATAAACCACATCAACAAATCTGCAACCTGACAGTTCCACAGCAAACTCCACCTGAGAACTGCGACCTGTCTCAGATCAGGTTAAACAGGGAGTTTTTTCCCTCATCAAAACTGTGCCTGAAGAGGTTTTAGATGTCATCCATGCATCCTTGAGTAATCTAGTGATCTCCCCCGGCCCCTGTTTGAACTAGAGCCCTGCAGCGGGACCCTCGGGACCCAACGCAAACCAGTGCGTCGCGGGTCACATTTTGAAAGCTCACTGTGGGGGCGGGCGGGAGTGGGACTAATCAACGCGGGCGCAGGCGGGTGGGATTATAAACTGTAGTCTCGCAAACTAAATATGAGTGTAAAGTAAAACATACAAAAGATGAATGTAAGCATATCATGCATAATTTGTGCTGGAGATTTAATTTGGCATTAATAAAAAACATCCCGTACGCTGCGCGCAGACTGACCCACCCATCCCATGCACCGCGCAGACAGTACCCCCGCTGCCCCTACGCTGCGTGGACAGTCCTTCCTTTCAAGTACGCCACGCGAACAGTCCCCCCCAGCCCCGTATGCCGTGCGGACAGTCCTTCCTTCCAAGTACGCTGCGCAGACAGTCCCCCCGCGTCCCGTACGCGGCCTGCACCACTAAACCAGGACTAAACCAGGACTAAAACAGGTCTAAAACCAGGATTAAAACAGGGTTTAGCCAGGACTTTACCATGCCGCTGGATCGCCCACCACACTTCCTCCCATACGCAGCCCAATTCCTTTCTCTTCTCCGTGTTTGATAGAGTTTAAGAAAGCAAAGGTTCCCATCCTGTGGGACATGCGGGCAGGCGCGGGACAAAATATTGCAGATGAGGGCGGGAGCAGGACTGAAAATTACAATTCTTTGCGGGAGCGGGCGGGTGCGGGATTGCACAGAGCGGGATCAGGCGGGCGCAGGACTGAAAATTCTGTCCCGCGCAGACCTCTAGTTTGAACCCTGTTACGGTTACCATGCTTCTGCACAACAGTTCTCCATAAATATACAAAAAACATGATACAAAACCGAGCAAATCAACTTGACGTGATTGTGATAGCGCTCTGAGGGGGGAGTGACTTAGCGCAGAGAGCAAAGGGAGAGGAGACTCAGAGTAACATGGTGATCTAAATATGTTTTATGTTGGTAGTTAATAGCCCATAAAAGTAAAATGTGGCATCTTTAAACTCTTCTACAGTGTTGTGATTCCATGTGAACACAGACTATTGATGGGTGTAATTGGGTTTTATTGATGGAAGTGAAAGTCGCGGCGCTGGGAGAAGCTGACATTTCTACAGGGCGCGGTCGATGTGAGCGGGCACCGAGTTTTGGGCATCCATTCATAAAAATCATTTACAAAGGTGATACTTGATAGTTTTGTATTCAGACGTGGTTGGCTCGGTGGCGTTATTTACACTGGAGTTATTTGAAAAGCACCGATCCAAATCAATCCAAATGTCCAACAGTCCAAATCATAGTTAAAAAGTCAATTTCACTTTAAAGGTGCACTGTGTCACTTTTCTGGTGGAGAGTGGACTTTGTGTTTGTGTTACTTTGCTCAAAATATCTCACAGTACGGCGGCAAAATCCATTAAAAAACATGCTTATCTTCTTGTCTCCATGGAGATAGATCAGTTTAATGTCGTACTGTGAAACATTCCGAGCAAAGCAATAACACGTCCATGGAGAAATGTTAGATCCTGCATCTTGAATAATAAATGAATAGCAATTGTGTGTTATTAATGAAACAAAGTCATTAGACCTAATTACCTCATGACACACACGAGCTGTAATTGTGAACCAGGTGTAATACAATTTTACATGAGTGTGTGTAATATTATTAACTGATACTTTGCAGAGACATCATGCTGGGGGTGTTCTACATGGTTCTCTATTGGCAGGATGTTCAGTAGTTACCATGGTGACACAATACATACATTAGCAAAAAAATTAAAAAAGTGTTCACGGTCCTGCTCTAGGAGTTTGATTTTCAACATAAAGGTGGGTCCAGTCAAGTGGTAACGGAGGGAAACAGGGGCAGATTTTTGACATTCAAATGTCTCTTATTCAGAAACTAGAGGGACTATTGAAATAAGTAAAGTATCAGAATGTAGGAAAGAGTTAACACTCCAACAGGGTCAAGTTAAACCTGTGATATTCTTTCAAGTTGTTGACAAAAAATTTTAAAAACTCATGTCAGTAACGGAGGGAATGAAATATGCAGCACTTTTTGGGCAATAAATCCAAACAGTGATAACTCTTGGTTCTCACTTCCATATCCTTAACAAACTGGTTAGAATATTTGCTTCATATAGTTTTCTACCATATGGTACAAGATTAGGTTGAAAAACCTCTTACTTTTTGACTCATGAGATTTTTTATTAAGAAAGGTCATGGTAACGGAGGAAAAGTAACGGAGGGAAAATTGTAGATGTAGAAGGTGCAGGATTTTACATCATTTGTCACTTTAATATTACTTCAAAATGAAAGGAAACTATTTCTATCAAATTTGTCAGTCCTTCCAAGCTAATTTTTATAATTTTAAATAAATTTTTTTTGAAAAATCATGTATCTTCATCAACAGTTCAAAGATGGAATAACAC
>NW_026571404.1:39486915-39659415 GCF_026225935.1 Boleophthalmus pectinirostris
AAGCTCTTTAAAACTCTGTAAGTTAAAACCAATATTTTAAAACCATCATGGCACTTAACAGGAGCCAGTGCAGTGAAGACAAAACTGGTGTAGTGTGAGTTCGTCTGGTTGCTCTTGTTAAAAACCTTGCAGCCGCGTTTTGAACAAGTTGCAGCCGCGTTTTGAACAAGTTGCAGCCGCTTAAATGTAGAAGTATTAAAACAACTAAAAAGAGAATTAAAATAATTTAAATGAGATGAAATAAAAGAGTGAACAATCATTTCAAGATCAGCATTTGATCAAATTGGTCTGAGTTTAGTGATGTTCTGAAGCTTTGCTCAAAACATCTTTGAACCTCTTGGCTGCAGTGCCCCTCCAAAGACACAGATCTGTCCCACAGCACTCCTGGATTAACACACAACATAATTATAGTCTATATATTTATGTCATATAGAATTAATGCTAGTATTTCATATCAAAGTTTAGAATTCTCACAATTGTCAACAAATGATACAGTTCTTTAATTCCCCAGTGCCACCAGCAGAGGGAAGTGTCTGCTCAGTTTTGAAGCCAAACTGAACCAGAGCGCTGCACCCACATCATCTGTCTGACCCTCAGTGTTACTTTAGGTGTGAAATGTTCAGGTTTAATCAGATTACTCACATCCTGTTTTACTGTTTACACGACACTGCAGCAGTCTGGTCATGTGAAGATGATCACGTGTTCCTCTGAGGCTGGATTAGAGGGAGACTGAGACTTTGGAGTTGACCCTCTCCCTCAAAAATGTTGGGTTATTTTTTTCTACCCAGATGCTTGTGTAGGGCTGTTGCATCATTGTTTTGGGGGGTTATTTTCACAGAGTTTGATTGTTTTTCTAAACTCAAACGCTGGGTCAACAGGCTGGGTCATTTCACATCTAACATAATGATAGACATTTTCCCGCTTTTCCCCGGTCTTAACATTCTGAGTCAAATCGTCTCAAACAACCCAGAGAATTGGGTCAAAAACAGACTCTTGTACTGTCAACGATGACCATTACTCACCTCAACTACTGCATCAGACAAACAGCTGGTAAAAGGTAAAACATGTTTATTACTTTAAATTTGTGATTTTATCAGAAACTTTACACAATTCAATAACTGTGTGTCAATTAATGTTAATGTCACTAAATAAATGTTTGACTTGTGCCTGCTAAGCCTCTACATGACACAAATAACTAGTCTTTAACTGTTGGTAACACCTGCTTAAAGAAATGAACACTGTGTTTTTCTTATGGATCTGAATGTGTCTTAAAATTAAGAATCCACATTTGGGTTTGATTTAATATTTCCCAAGCTTCATTTGTGTGTTTATATGTGACCTCTCTGTGTTCTTCTTCTTCAGTGGAGCAGAGTCCACAGAGTCCACAGCCCTGAACTCTGACTCAGACTCAACCCTAAAGCTTCTGTTCAGTCACAAATGGAAATGTTACATTAGGGTTTGGCTTAAATGTAAGTGTTATATGTTTATATTTTATAACGTGTGTGTAGCCAGATGTATCTGACCTGAAACATGACCCTGTCTCTCTCTTTTGTCACAGTGGAATCTCCTTCAAACTGAAGCTCCACAATCTGAGAGAAAACAACTCAGCGCTTAAACGTCTGTCAAAAGTACAAACTACAAAATGGACAATTTAAATGAACATTTTACTGCTGAATTCATAATGTGATGCTGTTAATGGTGTGACATGTTTTAAATGAAATGATTTATTTAAATACATGTTTTTATAAACAGCACTGTGGTGGTCATGATACACATTTAACCCATGTGTTTGGTAGAATGAACCCAGCAGAGCCGTAAAATACAACCCAGAATTAAGTAGAAAAAACAACCCACAAAACTGGGTTAAAATGATAACCCAAACTGTTGGGTCAAAATAACCCAGAGTTGTGTTAGTCCAACAGTGAATCAGTGCTGGGTTATTATTTTACACAGGTTAGGGTTAAACGTGCACTGTGCAACTTTTCAGTAGTGGCTCTGTCACCTTCTTGTTTCCATGGAAATGCCATTGCTCTACTTGTAATGTTCCACAGTATGGCATT
Source organism: Boleophthalmus pectinirostris (assembly GCF_026225935.1). Classification (NCBI taxonomy): domain Eukaryota; kingdom Metazoa; phylum Chordata; class Actinopteri; order Gobiiformes; family Gobiidae; genus Boleophthalmus; species Boleophthalmus pectinirostris. The sequence continues at coordinate 39,488,976 of NW_026571404.1, forward strand.
AAACAGCTCTACTTCCCATGTATTCAATATACAGGTGGTTTTATAGCTCAAAAATATCTAGAAAAACAGACATTCAGATCTGACCGGTATCTTGTTCTGGTTTGGTCTCCATGGTGATAGAAAGGTTTAATGACATACTGTGAAACACCAGAGATGACAAACCTGTGAGCCAAGCGAGCGACTGTGTGTGAGAGAGAATGTTCTTTCACATCAGTGTGTGCAGGTTCATAAAGAGCATCATATTCTAATACATTTAGCTCGTGCAGCTTGAATAGACTGAATACTGTTATTAGTTATTCGCACTGTATTACATTAAATATGCCACAATAAATGTACTGCACGAGCTCGTGTTCGTGTGTGGCCCCTGAGCAGAGGCTAAACAGCTCACAGAGTACTTCATAAAATGACCCAGGGAACATTTACAATACAACAAAAACATCAGTAGAGAGCAGCTCATCAGCACAAACACACATTTTCAGATTGAAATATTTACATATACATTTATACATTACTCCTACAGGCAAAACACACTCGAAAACACTCCGTAAAGGTCCTGTATTACACACAACTGACTCCTGTCAGCTTTAAGACAAGTTACAATGTTAGAAAACCTCCTCAAAAACACACCTGGAGTTGTGTTTTGTTTCATTCACATGTTTGAGTAACTCTTTATTTTCAGTCTGTATACATGTCAAAGCTCAAAATGCTCAGTTTCACTTTGTGATGTCATGTAGTGAGTGCATTTTCAGGTTAACAGTATCTTTATCTTTAGTTCAGTGGAGATTGGCAGTTCCAGGACTGAAATCATCCAAATGATTTAAATAAATGTAAATATTGTGTGCATGTTGGATGTCATCAACAGTTGTTCCAAGTCCACTGACTTCTGTGTTAGAAAACCCAATGGGAACTGACGTCGCCGTAAACATCATCACAACAAAGCATCACATTTGTACTAAAATGCCGATGCGATGCAGCCTAATCCTACATGTATCACTGATTAAAAAAATAAAACTGGATAAAGCAGTGCGTCACCGCGGCTGTGAACCGACGGAGCTGAAAACACGAGTTGATTGGCAATATGCCATCTTGAACATAAACAATAAAAAGATGACAAACATGCACAGATTAATTTATTTATTTGAGACAGGGACAGCGCACAATTTTTGCATTAACCTTAACAGGAGAGATGCATTGTTGTTGCAGGTTGTAGCATCAGTGCTAATTTCCACCTGTCGTCCCTCGGCAGGTTCATTGATTGAATGTTTTTAACTGACCTTGACTATCAACTGTTCTGGAGACCTGTAACATGTTTTGGGTTGATGGGGGAATGGCTAACCACTCAGCCACCGTACCTCCTCAATCACTCCAAATACAACTTCACAGGGTCAATGAGGAGAGAACAGGTTTTACTAAACAACTAAAGCTTGATTTTGCAAAACAGGTTTGCTTTAAGTTCTAAAAGATGAAATGCCAAAGCAAAGCTGTTCAAGAACATGTTCAGGCCTAAGAGGAGCTAAAGACACTTAGAAACTTTCTGGTGAGATGTCCCAAGTTTGTTCCAGTGGGAGGAGCACCCTGAGGAGGACCTGAGGCACTTGAAGCTGTGGAGATGATTTTTGACGTCTGTATTGTCTTCGGTGTGTGACTTCTCCTGACCCTGTCCCCTCTGAAGGAGACAAAACACAATTTAGAGGAAACTTTAGTGGACAAACTTGTTCCGGGATCAATAGTGAAATGTTGTTGTGCTCCTGTGTATAGCGGGAGCACACGTACAGGGACTCATTAGGAGCAGACAGTGATAAATCTGCCTTCTCCCTCCTCCACTGGCCTTTCTCCATCGCTTTCTCTTGACTCACACTCCTCCTCTTCCCCTCTCTTCCTCTGCTCTCTGCCTTCCTGTCCTCCCTCCCTCTCCTTCACTCCCCTCCCATTCACTCATTTGTTTTTCTCATTTATTTGTTTTTATTGCTGAAAAATCTATGATCCAGATTCTAAACCTTTTAAATAATCGCAAATAAGTTCAGAGCTGTGGGCGGAGATAGGGGGTAGGGGAAAACAGATTTTTTTGGAGCACACAACAATCAAATGCAGTTCAATACAGGATTATTCAAGCAACAATCAACATTGAACTTAGAGCCAGTGAATTATGACGAAACATGGTTAAAAGTTCACAAATGTCGATTTTATATAACGTCCCTGAGTCTAGACAACTTTTGTATGAGAAAAGTTACTTAATGCACCTTTAAATCCATGAAAACACAATGAAAAGCGGCTCTTTCCTCCATCTGCGAGGTTAGCCTGACCTCGTCACACTGCACGATCCAAAATCCACAATTGCAATATCTGAAGTTATGAAACCAAAAGTATTATAAAAAGGCCAGAATAAAGCTTAAAATAGTCTCATTATGGCTGTCAAAGGTGTGTGTCAGGAGGTGTAACAAGTCCACGGCCTGCACATGAACACATGGAGAGTGAACTGGTAAAAGAGGAGTTAAAAGACCAAATAAAAGAACAGGTAAAAGAAAAAAATAAAAGAACAGGTAAAAGAGAAAATAAAAGAACGACTTAAAGAGGAGTTAAAAGAACAAATAAAAGAACAGGTAAAAGAATGGCTTAAAGAGGAGCTAAAAGACCAAATAAAACAAGAGATAAAAGAACGAGTTAAAGAACAGTTGAATTATTCTTAACTAATTAGAGAAGTAAAATCACACGTGTGCATCTGCTGGAGTAGAGTTTTCTTTTATTTTACTAATCTTCTGAGACCAAGTACCCCATGGCATGAGGTTGATTTTAGGAAAGTAACTGTATTCTGAATGCAAATGAAAGAGTAGTGGAACACAGGTTCTCAAAATATATATTTTTTCAATCCCCTTTCATGTCCTCTCTTATGTATTTTCAGTTCATGGATCACTGTTAGTTATTTCTCAACACTGAGCCTAGACCACTACAATAAAACAAAGAATACAAATGTTCAAATCCTTCAATATTCTCAATGTAAATCTCTTCTAGACCCATGAAATGGTTCATTTGCTCTAAAGTATTTCCTCTAGAAGGTCTTCTACCACCTTTGCTACCACATATGGTGTAAAAAGCATCTCAAAGGTCCAGAGTAAGAGTAGGCTGTTGTTGTACGGTCAAATAGACTAGGCCCATACTCAAGCATAAGGTTTGAAAACTAATTTTATGATAAAGCTATCCAGCTGTATTTGAATACATGTAATGAGTACTGTCCACCTCGGATGATAATGTAAAGAGAGCAGCAGACCTCTGAGGTGATACAATGTAGTTGATGCTATAATAACAGCATTATAAAGACTTCACCTGCTTATAAACCTGAACGAGTCATTCAGGTCTTCATCTCCTGACTGGACTGCTGTAACTCCCTGAACTGTGACTGGACCAGGGCTCACTCCACCAAAACACTGAGACAAGTGTCCACAGGCACCAGGAAATACAAGCACATTTCTCCCATCTCGGCCGCTCTTCTCTGGCTCCTGTCAGCTTCAGGACTGATTATAAAATTCAGTTGATGATTTTTAAATGTCTGCGTACATGGCCCCTCCTGTTTCTCTGTGAGCTCCTGTCTGAACATGTTCCCTGTAGAACCTTGAGATCAGCAGACCAGATGATTTTAGATGTTCCAAGGTCTTGGACGTTTGCTCTAGCTGGTCTCAGACTCTTTAAAGCGTCTTCAGTATCAGTAGCTCAGTTGGAATAGTGTCTGTCCACTGTTCCAAAAGTTGGCAGTTTGAATCCTGCTCTTGAAGTAAAATTAGTTGAGCTGTCAGATGAAAGAAGAGATGAATGCTGCAATTGTGTCCTTGGGCAAGACACTTAGCCCCCTTGCCCCCAGTGTCTGCATACACTGGTGTATGAATGTGTGTGTGAGGGTGAGTAGTTTGTTGATGTAAAACGCTCTGAGCCTCGAAGGTGAAAGGCGTTATATAAAACTGTGATCATTTACCATTGGAACAGGCCCATCTTGAAATATTTTCAAATCTTTGTCTCTGCACTGACTTTTCAAAAGAAACAGAAAACGCACACCAAAATTCTTGTAGAGGTGTAAATGCAAGGAGCAGCCAGGCAAGAGTGAAAAAATGCATAACACACTCTATAAATAAATAAATAAATAAATATATATATATATATATATATATATAAGTTTTTTTTATCTATACATTATTTTGAAAATAAAATAAGTTTTTGGACATGGGCCATCTGAGTGTGCTATGCATTTTTTCACTCTTGTCTGCACTGACTTTTAACACATTCTAAGGGGACATTTGTGTTGTTTTGTTTTGTTTAGTTTTATAAAATTACACTTTATATTGTCTTTGTCCAGCACTTTAGAGCGCTGTGGTTGTACTTTATATTTAACTTCAATGAATGCAAACTGGACATTATGAATGAAACAAACGTACTCACCCCTTCTTATGTTTAAGGACATGATTCTTCTTCTTCACAGTGCTCTCTACTCCCCCTTGTGGACACGGTGGGACTTATTCTCCCACCTCCACACACTCCAATAGCTCTTTCTCTTTTCTATTCCGTTTCATGTCTTTTCTTCGCTTTGATCTTTATGCACCTCTCCTCTGCGCACCGTCCTTTGTTTATTTGTTTGTTATGGCGCGCTGCTCGGGTGATGTAATATGAGCTCCCTTTTGCATACATTAATTTGTATTCATTGTGCTGTTTTAATAAAGCTGGATTTTAAATGGAATAAAAGCTCATTTCCTCCTGTGCCTCCCCTCTCCGCTGTACCTCTTACCTAGGGCCATTTCTCAAAGCCTGTGTTTTTGGCTCAGAAAGAATGAGTGGAGCAAGCCAAGACATCAGGAAGTTTAGAAAATCATCAAATAGAACTTGTGGGCATTAAAAAAGGCACGGTCAGCTAAATCTACTCTGTGGAGCTTTTAGTAATGGTGTAATTGTTGAGCTTCAGATGACGTCACAGCATTCTGTAGGCTGATAATATTATATAATAATACTGATAATACTAATAATGATAAAACAGCTGGGCAGACAAAAGGAATATTATTGTAACACAAGAAGTTCATGGATCTAATGGGTCACTGACACTGACACTACAAATGCAGAACACCGTAACATCATGTTCAAAAATCATGGTCAAAAATGAGTTCATGTCATTTTGTTTGCATTTGCGTCCTCCTTTATCATGTGAATAAATATGTGAAAAATATTGAAATCATAATTAACCTTTAATTCTTATTTGTTAGTTCCTGTTCTTTGTCTTTGTATCATGAGCCAAAAATAAGTTTTCGTGCAAAGGCCAAAGGCAGAAACAGTGTGTGTTTTTTTTTTTTATTTGTTTGTGATTTAGTTCATAAATATATTTTATTTTCCAATCCAACCTCTGGCCTCCTTCTTTTTGCTTCGTCCTTGGCTCAGGGTCTTAACACATTCAATAAATAAATCTTTGTATTCAATTATACTTATCCATCCAGTTTCTTCCGCTTACCCGGGGCTGGGTCATGGGGGCAGCAGTCTAAGCAGGAACTCCCAGACTTTCTTCACCCCGGACACTTCCTCCAACTCCTCCGAAGAAACCCCGAGGCGTTCCCAGGCCAACCCACACACATCGCCCTCCAGCGTCCTGGGTCTTCCCTGGAGCCTCCTCCCAGTGGGACATACCCAGAACACCTCCAGAGGGAGGCGCCCAGGAGGCATCAGAACAGATGCCCGAGCCACCTCAACTGCTCCTCTCCATGTGGAGGAGCAGCGGCTCTACTCTGAGCTCGTCCCGTGTGACTGAACTCCTCACCCTATCTCTAAGAGAGCGCCCAGACACCCTGCGGAGGAAACTCATTTCGAGCGCTTGTATCAGTCAGTCTCCCTCTTCACCACAACGGTCCGATACAGCGACCGCATCAACCTGCCTCTAGTGGAGGAGTTCAAGTATCTTAGGGTCTTGTTCAGTTCTACTTCAATGATCTTTAAAGTAAAAGTATTGTGTGTATTTATTCATACTGTACACATTAAACTGCAAAGTCACTTGTGTCACTGTGGAAGTGTCATGATCCTGATCAGAACTAAACAGAAAATCCAAATCTCTTCTGTATCATTTCCAACACATGATGACTGGAGCTTGGTGACGTGTTTTTCTTATAATAGATGGAAGTCTGGACAAAATCAACCAAATCATGATCATGTCAGTTTCTGCCTTTGGGCTTTGCACCAAAACTTATTTTTGGCTCATGATAAAAAGACAGAGAACAGGAACTGACATATAAGGCCAAAGGTCAATTTTGAGTGCAGTATTTTTCATATACAAATATTTCTTCATTAGGGCAACTAGTTGTCACATTTTGGGAGTTCTGCCTATTCTACTTTTGTCTGGACAAAACACAAACTTGAAGTCATTTTTCTTAGTTTCACAGTCTGGAGAGTTAAACTCTTTTACCTTTGTAGGGCAGAATAGAAATGATCAGCATGTGTGCATTTTCCTGACAAAATATGATGAAATTAATCTGTAATAATTCCCCATTTGAGAGCACAGGTCAGAGTCTCAGGTGGAGTTTGCTGTAAATGTCAGATTGCAGATTTGTTAACCTGGTTTATGGTTCATACCTCTGTGATTACTGCACTTATGCACATGAAACAAAAACTGAAACAAAGCTCAACATCTTATCTGTTAGTATAAATAAACAAAAAAAAAAAAAAAAAAAAAAAAAAAAAAAAAAAAAAAAATATAATATATATAATATATATATATATATATATATATATATATATATATATATATATATATATATATATTCTTTTTACAGTAGTTCAGAAAATGATTATCCAGCACCACACGTGAGTTGTCAAAAGCTCCACAAGATTAATATGGCAAAGAAATAATGAAACTGTTAAAAATGCATAAATACCTTAGAAAGAAATAGTTTAATGTTCTGTGGAACATTCAAGGCCAAACTGTAACATCTCCTTTGAAACAAGATGTCAGTCCAACCTCCATAAACCTTCAGGTGATACGCAGATCCTTCTCCAGTTCAATAGTTCAATTTGCTGAGTTAATTTAATCCACAGTTCTTCGTCAGTCCTATCTTAGAAGCAGTAATGTAGACCTATTTTAAGTTTGGTTTAGACCTAATTTATCCTGGTTTAGTTTTGATGGTATGGAAAGTGACATGTTTTTTAGGTGGCACTTGATGTGAAATATTTGAGAACTTCATCTGTGTGGTGGTAACTAATGACCACAAAGCCAACAGAATGCCAGAAAGCCAAGTAGAATCTTATATTTTCTGTATGTCTTACATGTACAGTTATCAGAATAAATAAACAAGAATTTTATATCTATCTATATCTATATATATATATATCTATATATATAGATATATATATATTTTTTTTTTCTACAGTAGTTCAAAAATGATTATTCACCACCACATGTGAGCTGTCAAAATATTAATATCGCAAAATAAATAATGAAACGGTAAAATCCATAAATACCTTAAACAGAAATGGTTTAATGCTCTTCTGTGGAACATTTAAGGCAAAGTCGTAACATCTCCTTGGTCCAATTCCCATCAGAAAAGTTGCAAAGGTGAAGGTAAAGGAGTCATATTGCATTGCATATTGCAACTTCTCTCCTCCAACCACTCAACGTTATCTAGAACAATCTGTGCACGTTCATTCTCCACTGTCCCTTCAGAACTCAACAACTGTCCTGCTCACTCTGTCCTCCCAACCTCAACTTCACTGTTATTATTTATCTTTAAATGCATTCATCTCAGTTTTCCTAAATATCTTAAACAGTATTTAATTCCATTCTGGTCCTCTTACAGTTTACGTCACACAGATCAGATATTTTTTGTCGTCCCAAGAGTCAAAAAACAAACAGGAAAACACTCATTTAAATATAAAGCTCCCTCTGATTGGAACAATCTTCCTTCATTGATTTGTGCATTAACGTCAGTCCCTTCATTTAAAAATGCTCTTGTTCAATATTTACAGAACCCATGTCATTGTTTTTGATCATTTTGTTGAATTTTTGTTGTTCATCTTGTTGTGATTATCTATGAACTCTGTTTTTCCCCCCTCAAACTTGTTTTATTATATGTCAAACAGTCAAGTATGATTGAGTGTGTGTGAGTATGTGTGTGTGTGTGTGTGTGTGTGTGTTTGTGGTTGTGTTGATTTTGCTGTTTTGATGCGTTTTTAAATTTCTGTATCTTACTGTCTGCCCTACTGTATCTTTCTTTTGTTGTTGTATTTATGAGGACTCCCTCGAAAATGAAATGGGGAGACATCTCAAGGGGTTTATCCTCCAAATAAATACATTCTAAACACAATTCTAAACATTGGCTTGTGTCTGCTGTATGGTGGTAAATCATGACACCTCTGGATCATTATGTTATGTGCCTTCAAAATAAGTGTTTAAAGATTGCTCAAAGATGCAAAAATCACTCCAAATACAAGGTCAATGTTGAGGGAAGAGACATAAAACATGATTAAAAGCTCTGAACGGTCCATTTTAAATAACAGATCCACTTTAAGTAAAAAAGCAAACCAACAAAACATTTACAGTGAGGCAGTTTCATCGTTTCCAAATCCATTTGTTTTCAAATACTTGACATTTCATCCATATTGATAAAGTCTTCCTAACCTTCCACTGCCTGTGTGTCTCTGTTGTGTGCTCCAGGTGACAAGTCGTGGCGGGTGCTGTCCACTCGGGGCGCCGTGGTGCGGGGCGGGTATGGCCACAGCAGTGTGTACGACGAGGGCAGTGGCAGTGTGTTTGTGCATGGAGGATACAAGGCTCTGGGACACAACAAGTACGGCCTGGTGGACCACCTGTACCGATACCACGTGCCCTCCAGGACATGGTAAGACGCAGCACGCATACGGACGCTATCATCCAGAACACGCCGAGAGACATAGGGTGTCAAATTATCGCGATTAATTAATTACAGTCATATTTAGCGCGTTATGTTTTTTAATCACGTTAATCTTATTTTTAATCTCTACACTGAAAAAAAAAGGTTGCTGGATTTGCATAAAAAAGTTCTGGAAAGCGGTTGCATGCAATAAAATGATGTTTAGGCTTTGAAACTTATTTCGATCCCCTCTACACATATTTTTCTCAGAACATGAACGTCACTGTTTCATGTTGATGAAATTTGATCAAATCATGTTGAATATGCAGATTTATCTTATGTTACCTTATCGTGAAATGTATAAGTCTGTATAATTTAATTTAATTGATCTAATTCTGTAAAAGAATACAAAAACAGTCTTCAGTTTTCCACAGTTCTGTATTGTCTTAAACAGAATCAAACACAAAGAGAGCACAGGGACAGAGACACACAGTTTGGAGCTGGACAGTGTGAAGATTTATTCCAGTGAAGAAGCTCTGGTCTCTGCCTGTGGACACAGAATAACACATGATGATCACATTCTGATGATCTACTCTGTTGTACATGTTTAAATACATTTAAAGTACCTATAATGGACCAGAACAGAAGAACAAGAACATTAGAAGTGTATCTGCAGAAACTAAACTCACCGTGTGCTGCTTTTCTTCCTCTAAACACAGTAACAGGGAGGGCATCTGGTATAAAGTCTCCTAGTGCCACATCACCCTGTAGAAACACGATAACTGTTTCAATAGAAGTACATTTTGAAAAATTATTTTAAAATCATTTTAGTAGGTTTACTTACTTTGTTCATCTGTGCTCTGTGTTTTGTTGGTTCTTAAACATCTTCTTTTTTTCTAAAACATCAACTATAACATTGATGAACTTCCCCACAGCTCCAGCAGAGCTCTGGACGTCACTCTGTGTTTGTAGACGACTCTGGAAGCAACACATTATCTTACATAATCTTAGTACAACTGTCACACTCTTGTAGATTGACAGTCAAATTCAATTTGTTTCATGGAAACAGTCCTTACATTAACTCTAATTTCAAATAAAACACTACAAACTTGTTTTATCAATGACGACATTCTAGGCCAGAGAAGCAAATAAAATCTTTAAAAAGTCTCACCTCCAGATCAGTTCTCATAATCCTCCTGCTCCACACTGTGTGTCCTCTGCTCCTGGATCTGTCCTGTGTCCTGCTACATTTGAATTTTCCCTCCAAAAGTTTTGGGGAGGAGGATTCCAGAGGGAGGAGCCTCACCAGAGATTGATAATAAAGTCATGTTTCCTCAACCTGATTAAAACCTGCAGGTCTCACATCGGCCACAATCAAGTGACCTTTGTAAGATTTAAACATGCTGGACAGAGAAATGTTAAAAGTCATGTTATTGTTGTCAAATTAGTTTTTGCAATTTGAGCAACCCCCCTCAGACCATTTTATCAGTATAACTTTACTGTTTCTGTATGTGAGTTGCCTTATTATAAAATCTGTTTTTATGTGTTGTTAGGACACAGTTGCACTGTGCAGTCCTGCTCCGCTCACTCCTGCAAAGAATTGTAGCCTAATTTTCATTCCCGTTCTGTGATAAACCTGTACACGTCTGATCTCTGAAAGCATCACAACACAGACACAGAACAGACTCACCTTCCGCAGAACATCCCTCTGTCACAGAAAGAACATCTATATTCCACTGAGTCGTGTCCTTTAGTAGAAGTTGAACCACATCATTTTCTCCGCTTAGTTTATGCAAATTAGCCATGTGGTTTTAAGTTTTGTTTCTGTGAGAGTTGTGCAAAGCTGCATTAAACACATTCTAATGTCAAACGGGCTGATGTGGCTCTAGAGTGGTGATGTTTATATGTTGTAAAGTTGAATTTATTTATGCAGATTAGTAATAATAATAATGATGATACTTATATAAAAACGTTAATGATAGTATGAAAATAATGTAATAATGAATTCAAATGAAAATACCTCAAGTTGAAGGCTTTTCTAGGCAATTTTTAGGTGATATTAAAAAAGAGATTAATTAGATTAATTAATTACAGATCATAATTATTTAATCTCTCAATTGTTTTAATTGCTTGACAGCACTAGAGAGACAGTACCTCTTCTGTGAAATAGTGGGGAGATTTTAGATAATTTTAAGATTTGAACTGTAGAGAGAAGACAGGCTTATATCTCGATAGTGCACTTTTGATTCGATACAATTCAAAAGGATATATTTCAAATCAATTCAATACGGTTCAGTAAAAGTCAAAGGCTTTCGGACCCTTACTTAATACACACACACACAAAACCTGAATGGTGTATTTATCGGCCATTTACTCAACATGCATGAACAGAACAAAGTGCATTTGTTTAGTGCATGTGACTCAGCATTAGACCACGTCAAACTGTTGCCATGGTCAGTGCTGATTCATCCACAGTGTACACCAGCTCCACATGTACTTTACAAAGACACATGTGATATTGAACTGCTCTAAATGCTCTTTTAAATCAACACTTTTAAATCATGTGCTACGTCATGTGATAAGTCTTTGTTAAACTATGACCTGTGCAAAGTGAATATGAAATAATGTGATGTTGTAATAATTGAACAGTGAATATGTCAAATGTCCTGCATAAACATGGTTCCTTTCTCTAAATAAGCAACACAACTGCAATGCTGTCACAAAATAATTTGGCAAAGTAGAGCAAAAATACAGATATATACAGCAGCCCATGATATCGATACTGACAGACTAAAAACGATGAAGACAGACTAAAAACAAGAGCAATCAGAGATCTCAACCTGGTCCCCATGAGGCATTGGTGGGGTCAGTTCATCACCACGGAAGCAGTTTATGAGAAGTCCAGCCCATATTACATGATCATTATATCCACAATGCAATGTGTGTATCTGTACAGGCCCATGAACATCTGTGTGATATTGGTCACACATTTACTAGCGTGTAACCAAAATGTCATTTTTCATGAGTTGTGTAAATGTTGCTGTATATGTGTTGTGTATCACCAGAAAAAGAAGAAATGGAAATTATTTTTATTCCAAATAGAATTTTAATGGTTACACTGAAAGAGAAAGAAACTGTTATAATTAGTGATTATCTGGAAAACTATTAATATTTGACTATACAAATGCATAGAATTATAAAGAGATAATAATTTTTCTGAGATTTTGAGACACTCCCGTTGCTCGAGCTTCATCCTTCGTGGAGTTACGACCAAAAACGCATATTTGACTTTGGTTACTTTGACCTTCAAGTGACTTTGACCGGTTTCAACCTGTAACATCCAGTGGACCCCGGTTATGTGTGTGCCAACTTGTGTGATGATTGGGTGAATTTGCCGATCCTTTATAATGGGGTGACCTTTCAAATGACCCGTGTGACCTCAAATACGGCATTTTTGCATCATTGAACATGGGGGCTTGACCTATGTATCAAATTTGGTGACAATTGGTCCATAAATGGCGGAATTATCGTGGGTGGACAGACACACACACACAGGGTGAGTACAAAACCTGGTCAAGCCTTTGGAGACCAGGTAACAAAGAGTTACTCAAACATGTGTGAATGAAACAAACACATCTCACTCTGTTTTTGATGTGGTCACAACATTATAACAAGTCTTAAACCTCACAAGAGTAAATTTTGTGCAATACAGCCCCTTTAAGTTACATCCTCCTTGAACTTCAAATTCCATTGTTATTTTACAAATAAAACCGTGTTTAATATTGCAAATAACTAAACAGACCAATACATAATAAAACTGTTTTTCACATATTTTTTTTCCAAATACTGAAATTCTTCTTCTCCCTTCACACACTACACATGAAAGTAAAATAAAAGTTTTATGGATATTAAAACTAATTTGCAAAAGCTGAATAAAAAACAAACAATAAAACAAGAGCTCATTTATGAACCTGGTGAATCGTCCAAACCCACTGAAACCAATATGAATGAATAAACTTTTGTCAAGTGAATCCATGAAATGTGCAACAGAGACACGACTAGTTTACTACATTTGTTATTCTTATTTACAGACAGCACCATCTGCAGGCCCATTTCTTCAAAGAGTTGGTACACCCCCTCATCCTGGTTTACAGTCTGGTGGACGTGTTTCTGAATCTCAGTGGACATATAATGGAAAAAATACAATGGGCCATGATCAAACGTAAAACAAATACCCCAGTTAAACAGCACACAACATTACTACAGCTACAGCCCAAGGACAAAACAGACCAAGAGCAATGGAATATATGAAATATCTTATTTATCATGCAACAAGCCATACACAGGGAAAAGAGGTGGAGCCATTAACACAAAAAAAAACCACAAAACAGAATGTGACAAGAAAACAACCAAAACATGCACACGAGCCTCTAAGGCTGCGTTCAGACTGCAGCCTGAAGTGACCCAAATTTGATTTTTTGGCACCTGTGACCTGTATCTAATCTTTTTCAAATGTGACCCAGGACACTTGGATATGTGCTCCTAAAACCGATACATATCTGATCTTTTGACATGCGACTTCAGTGTGAATGGCCAAAGCGCATTCATTCAACCTACACATTATCAACAAGACACAAACGTCACTATTCTGTGCTGAAGTAGGTGAAAATTGTTAATGAACTCTGTGTCACTGAAGCACATCACCACTCACCACTCTTGGTCCACATCCACACGTTCCTTTCAACGGACGTCGCTGCCACTGCCCCACAAAACACCACGACCAAAAAACCTCGTCCTTCTCCTTCTCAATCTCCTCCTTAAAACAAGTAAGTTGTTCATGTTCTGGCTCCGGTACGAGAGGAACTTTAAAATCTCCAGGTGCTTGATGCTGCGTCCATGTTTGAACAACTTCCGTAAACACAGAGCACGCTCGCTGTGGTTGACGTCGCGTCTCCAGTGCACATGTGGGAACTTTCGGGCCGTTTTCACACTGGAGTCACATACTCACATTTAATTGGAAATGTGAATGACCTGCAAAAACATCAGATTTCACAAAAAAATCGGAATTGAGCGTTAAGCCCTGCAGTCTGAACGTAGCCTAAGTGGCAAACCCAAGAACAACTGATGTCTGTCAGTAACACTATGTATACACCCAGAACACTGCAACAGAGCACAGACGACTGGGACAACACTTAGGTCACAGGCACAGAGAGCAACATGTACCATGGTTGGATCATCAGGAAGGACACTGAGATTCAGAAATGTCCCCAAATGTGGGACTGTAGATGGAGCTGTCGTCCTCCTGCTCCAAGTCTGAAGACAAAATCAAAATCAGTACAAATGAGCTGAGCAAATGCATTAGATCAGGGGTGCGCAATACATCGATCGCAATCTACCAGTTGATCGCCAAGGTCGTGTGGGTAAATCGCCGTGTCTCATCTCGGACTTGTGTTTGGACTCGGTCTTGTCTCTCACTCAAGGTCTGACACTCAACAAGTGCGATCATATTTCATTCCGGCCGCTGCTGTTGGTAATAAACTTGTAGCGGGTGCAGGAGCGTGTGGGGCGTCTCAGTGCAGCCTGTGCGCTCATTTGAAACCCGCGGAGACTCTACGGCGCATCACAAACACACACGCTCCCTATGCACGGCTCGTCTGCAACAGCGTGTGCCCTCGTGTACCAGCGTGCATCACAGGGCAGGTTCAACTTCCTAAACATCCTACCTGTCCATCTGCCTCACGTCAGCACGCCGCCCCTCGCCTTTTCACGCTCTCGCTCCTTCCTGCGTACAGCGAACACAAGCCCCTCCCACAGTGCGGCTGATTAGAAGAGCAAGACCAAACGTGAAGCAAAAACCAGTCTAAATTTGTGTTCCAGTGTTGGCACAGAGCAGGTCTACAGCATAGAGCAGATCTACAGAACAGACCTACTGCCACATTTGGCTGAAGTTTATCTAACAAAAGTGCACAAATGCATCTGTGTTTGTCACGATGTGCATTTGGTTTGGTAAACGTGCAAAGGCTGGTAAATATCACTGCAAAACCAGAAAAGAATGTAACTCCAGTTTGGAACTTTAAAAAACAGGTTTAAAAATCTTACCTACTTCATTTTTTTTTTTTTCACAGTTTTGTGTAAAGTGCCAGAGGAAGTTCTCTTAAAGAAGGGGTTCTCAAACTGTGGGTGAGGGTCCAAAAAAGGGCCACAGAGTGTTTCAGTGCAGTTTGCTTGACTTTGTATTAGGTAGATCATTTTGACTTGATCATTTTGTAAGTAGCTCACATGCTGAAAAAATGTCAGCACCCTTGCATTAGAGCAACATCACGAGACACTAAAGAGGAAGGAGCAGAGTGCAGCCCAAACTGTCCAGGTGTGAAATAAACACAGTACATAAGAACTGAAAGTATAGTCAGTACAGAAGACCTAATGAACCTGATCAGACTTTTAAAAGATGATTTTGTCAAATTTTGTGTACAAAAGTAATTATTACTTTTATGTTTCTAAAAATAAACTGCTCCTCATTTTGATATTAACATGTTTTGGTGTTTTTATTCTGCTTTTTTGTACATAAATAATTCATTCCTAAACCTATTCCTAATAACATCACTATAACTGCACACCTCCATGAGCTTTCTTTGACTGGAGCCAAACTGGGTGTCATCACACTCCCTTAGTCCACTTCTTTTTACAGACTGTGGTCACAAATTAAATAAAGATGATGTTTTTGTGCAGCCAGTAAATATATTGTACTGCAAAAAGTACTTCATCCAACTTGAATGTTCAGCTCTGAAGTGCGTTAGTGACATGTGACAGCTCCTCGCAGCCTCAGTCCATCACAGACAGCGGCTCTGTGATGGAGTGCACTGTGACTGAGTATATGCTTACACAGGGGACAGATTAGATGACCCCTGCTGACCCCGTGAACTCTGGTGACCCCTACAGGCAGGGGAGTGTAACAGGAGCTGGGATGTCACACATGCTGCTTTCAGCTCATCTCTCACTCTCTCTCTCTCTCTCTCCTCTGATGTGGAATCTGCTGTTACTGTGCTTCTCATTTCCACACATTCTCTGTAGATGCAGAAGGTTTTGCCCAAGGATCCTCACTGGCTGCTGGTGCTTCCTCATTACACCCTGCGCTCTTCCTCTCCTCAAACTGACCTCACCAGACCTCGTGTTAAACTGACCTGACCTGAGACCTTTGACTCAGACACAAAGGACACTGAGAAGCACAGTGGAAATGTTGCTGCAGCCAAACTTGAATTTCCCTCTGGATCGATAAAGTATTTCTCTCTCTATTAAAAGCTCATAACAAGAGCCCTTGAGTTTGTATGAACCATGCGACTGACTGTCTGAGTACACAGACCTCAAACCGTGGCATGTGTTCCCCTTCAGGTGCTACGCTCATTCTTCTCTAGTTCAATTTGTTGAGTTAAATGAATCCACATTTCTTCCTTTGGGTTAGTCCTTGCTTGGAACCAGTAATGTCGACTTATTTTAAGTATGGTTTAGACCTAATTTAGTCCTGGTTTAGTTCTGGTGGTATGGAAGGCTACATGTTTTACACCAGGGGTGTTCACACTTTTTCAGCATGTGAGCTATTTACAAAATGACCAAGTCAAAATTATCTACCCAATACAAAGTCAAGCAAACTGCACTGAAACACTATGTGCCCTTTTTTGGACCCTCACCCATAGTTTGAGAACCCCTTCTTTAAGAGAACTTCCTCTGGCACTTTACACAAAACTGTGAAAAAAGTGAAGGAAGATTTTTAAACCTGTTTTTCAAGTTCCAAACTGGAGTTACATTCTTTTCTGGTTTTGCAGTGATATTTACCAGCCTTTGCACATTTACCAAACCAAACGCACATCGTGACAAACACAGATGCATTTGTGCACTTTTGTCGCTCCCCCTTCAGAGCGCTATCACAACAGAATCACTGTGCGTCCCTCTAATGAAACTACTGTGGTTTTCTGTCATGTTTTTGTAATATTTATGGAAATTTTTTGTGTTTATTGTCGTATTTATGGAGAAATCTCATACAGAGAGATCGCTAGATTACTCAAACATGCGTAGATGTCTCTAAAACCTCTTCAGACATGTTTTTTTAGACGATGGAACGTTCCAAAAATACTCCCTCTTTAAGCACAGTTCTTCATTCATCTCGACAGAAATTCTAATCTTGGTAAATGGAATTTCAGTTTTGTCCATCGTTATTGGTAATTTCTTACATTTTAAAACTTTCGTGTAGGGAGGGTGTGTCTGTCGCTGGATTGTCGGCGTGTTCGCAGTGACTCAGTTATTCAGTTGTGTCTAGAAGTGGCACATTGCACTCGCTTTTCAGTTCGTTCCTCTGTTCCGTTCCTCGTCGGCGTGGAGTGATGAGTGTGTCTGTGGGTGTGTTTCTCTGTGTGGTCGCTGTCTGCTCTGTGTGTGTTTGTGTGTTCTGTGGGTGATGCGGCTTTGTAGTTTACTGAAGTCGTGTTGGGACACCCTGAGTGGATTTGTGTATGGGGCGCTCAGGATTGTGGGGCGCAGTCGTTTTTTGATGCGGTTGGAGGCTTAAGAGCACGTCTAACAGCCCAGAAAAAAAGGGTACATGTTTTTTAGGTGGCACTTGGCATGAAATATTTGAAAACCTCATCTGTGGCGTAACTGATGACCAAAAAAAAAACAATATTCAAATGCAGAATCTTATATTTTTTGTATTTCTTATATGTACAGTTTCATAGATCAGAGCGATGACAACTGTCTGAATGATAAAAGTCCTCAAAATGGAAAACAGAAAAAAAAAAAAAAGATTATATAACTGATTATCCCTCATCAAGCTTTTCAAATTGGAACATTTAATTTTCCAAAAAGGCAGCAGGAAACAATATGAGGATTTGCCCTCCCACTGCTGAGCTCCCTGGCCTCGCTCTCCTCTGTAACACTTGGCTTTTTAATTAGGCTCTGTTTTAACAGCCACAGCTCCGTTTGGTGCATTTGCTGAGATGGGAGCACAGATTACAGAGTAATTGTGTTCTAATATTTTATGCAAACACAAGTGAGCGCTGACAGTAGACTCATTCACACCTCTATAGAATCCCACAGAGGTAATATCAGGACTGTCTCTGCTAAAGGTCACCACACACAATTCTTATTAAAAAGCAGCTCTGTTGATAACTTCTTTGATGAAGGGTCCACCACCTGCTTGTCTCCAGTAAGAGTTGGTATTACTTTGTAAGATCTAGCTCCATGGTGACAAGCAGGTGAGACTATCAGGCTAAGTTACAGATCAGATCTAAACTAAATATTACAATAGGGCCCGGTGAAGCAGAAGTAAACAGCAAGGCCAACAATTCAAGTTAATGCATCTGATATAAAAATGTATTGAACAGATACATATGTACTCTAGTTTATGAAACTGTTGACCTTTTTTCTGTACCATTTTTGGTTCTAAAGTTCCATACGTTTTAAACAGACCATGTATGAAACATGAAACAAAAATTATTTCCCAAATTTCATAGACCTGCAAATCATGTAAATAAATGGATGTATTTCATCATATCTTGTGTTATTCCATCTTTGAACTGTTGATGAAGGTACAGGATTTTTCAAAAAAATGTATTTAAAATGATAAAAATTTGCTTGGAAGGACTGACAGATAGACTGATAGGACTGATAGAAATAGTTCCCTTTCATTTTGAAGTAATATTAAAGTATTCAGAAGAAAAAAGTTGACAAATTATGTAAAATTATGCACCTTCTACTTGTTTGCACAATTTTCCCTCCGTTACTTTTCCCTCCATTACCATGACCTTTCTTAATAAAAAATCTCATGAGTCAAAAAGTAAGAGGTTTTTCAACCTAATCTTGTACCATATGGTAGAAAACTATATGAAGCAAATATTCAAACCAGTTTGTTAAGGATATGGAAGTGAGAACCAAGAGTTATCACTGTTTGGATTTATTGCCCAAAAAGTGCTGCATATTTCATTCCCTCCGTTACTGACATGAGTTTTTAAATTTTTTGTCTTGAACTTGAAAGAATATCACAGGTTTAACTTGACCCTGTTGGAGTGTAACTCTTTCCTACATTCTGATACTTTACTTATTTCAATAGTCCCTCTAGTTTCTGAATAAGAGACATTTGAATGTCAAAAATCTGCCCCTGTTTCCCTCCGTTACCACTTGACCGAACCCAATAATAGAAAGCTTTTTTTTTTTTTATTCTGGACCTTGTTTCAGACTTTGAAGTTGACATGGAAAAGGTGAATCTATTCGCTTATACATTCCTCTGCGTCCTGTTGGATCCTACATGTCATCACAGATCAGCACAGTTGCCCCTCTGTGGTGACCCTTGACCTCTGACCCCTGTGATCTATGCTCAGCTGAGGGACAGTTGGCAAGGAGGATGTCCATAACCCACACATATGGCAGCATTTGTTCTATATCTGATTGTACATTTATTTTGTCTAAAACCCCCAGTGTGTGAGCTTTATCCAATCTAGAACTCTCATTCTCATAGAACAGGGGTTACATGAAGCTCGTGTCTCTGTGTGCAGGTGGATTCTTAAAGAAAGCGGTCTGGCGCGGTACCTCCACAGGATGGCGCTACTGAGCGGGACTCTGCTGGTGTTCGGAGGAAACACTCACAATGACACGTCCCTCAGCCATGGAGCCAAGTGCTTCTCTGCAGACCTCCTCAGCTATGACCTGGGTAAGGCATGTGCACGGGTGGACTCTGGAGCCGGGTGCTGATGAAGAGGAGGAGATGATGCAGGATGTTTGTGTGATCATTAATTGAGACGTGCAGTGAAGAGAGATTTCAACCACAAGAGCCACTGGCAGTGCATGTTAAACTCCGAGCTCCTGTTGTGTGACAGAACTCCTCACTCTGTCAGGAACACTTTGTTTAAACTCAATAAGGATGGGCATGTAATCTGACTCTGTTATAAGAACTAATGTCCTGTGGAGTGTCTTTGAACAAGGCAGCGCAGGTTCACATGGATTACATCAAAACACAGAATTTACAAGTGTGTGTCTGGGCCCTGAGCCACAACCGACTGGCATCATGTGTAAACCTGACATAAGGGAGCACCCTGCCACCCACTCATGTGGACCACTTATATCCACAGTCTTGTCTTTTGGTCATTTCTCACAGCTCAGCTCTTTACCAATTTGGGCTGAATTCCAAAACCCAAGGACCTAGAAACATAATGTAATTTTGTCATAAAAGTTCTGTACAACACAGTCATGTCTGATTGACACATTTCCCTATTGAAAGCGTTTGTTCAGACTCCATTTCCCAGGTGTCTTTGCTCCTCCAAAAGCAATATTCACTTCACTGGGGAAACTGAATAGAAGTATCTCTAGAGGAAATGAGTCCAAAGTAGTTCTGACAGAGCTGCAAATCAAGTGTAAAGTAAAGTACTGACCCTCTGAGCAGTAATTTCTCATCAGTTTGTGTACAGGCTCACCTCAAGGGTGTCATGGCTGATGAGTTTATCACCTCTCTTAGATTTGGTGGTTTATGATTCCAGCTTTGACAAACAAGTGAACTGTTTAAAAGTCTGTACACAGCATTGGCCAGTATTGCAGAGGGTGAAGCTGTTGCTACTGTAAACACGACTCTGCTTCCTGTGTAGTTTCTCTGCAGCCTTCTGTGCATTCAAATCCTGTATCTGAAGTTTTGCACCACATTTAACAAATAATAATAAACACCACACTCTTTGACTTACATCTAAACCAGAAATGCAGAGCTCTGATCTTTTGAACACTTCAGAGTCTCAGAGCGAGTGTCTTTACTGTAGACTGGAGACAGCTGACGTCAGGTGAACTCAAAACATTTATCTTGTGCTTGTGCTTGGGCCTTAGTGTTTGTTTAAGACCCAAAATCATGTAGTGTGTGGCGCTGGCCTTTACTTTCAGGAAAAGTCAGTTTTAAACCAAAATCATTTTTCTTGCCTCGTCCCCTCTCAGCATCTCATACAGTAGTTCCTCTCCTCTAGCACCTGTAGCACCCCTCTCCCCTCTCCCCTCTCCCCCTCTCCCCTTCTCCTTCCTCCCCTCCCTCAGTCTTCATTTACTCAGGAAGGAAGCTGTAATTTGTTTGTGCCGGTCTCACCTTGGAGGACTGTCATGGCGGTGCGGGTGTTTATTAGCTGATTCGGGTCGACGCGGCGAGGCACTTTTCATTTGGATTTCATTCTCCTGCTCCCTCCTCCCCGTACCCCCTCCCCCCTCACCCCGTACACCTCTAATTAGATTTAGAGGGAGGGAGACGCAGTGATTAAAAAGGCTCTGCTCTCTCCCCTCTCCTCAGTCCACACACACACACACACACACACAGGCCTACAGCGGCGATGCAGACGAGATGGAGGAATTATTGCATTTGGTGATGAAGAGTTGCACACAGATTCAAACTAATGTGTGGATGTTCACAGTCAGTTTGACAGTTTGCAGTCATTCGTCTCCTGCTGATTTGACCAAGTGAGGGAGGTTTGGGCTTTGGTTAGGTCATTATTTATCCATAAATACGTTTTATTTAAAGGGAAATCAAACTTTTATCACATCAGCACAGACATCTTCCCCTCTCAAGTGTTTTTCATCAACATAATAGTTCATATTTTTGCTTTTGAGAGCTGGCTTCCACCCAAACTACAGTGCTTCTGTGTGATTGGTCTGGTTCAGTTGTTTCAGAGCAAACGCAGACACAGGAGAAGTACAATCCACAGTATTTCAAACACAACTACCTGTAATATCTACATCTATGTCTATTCCATGCCAGGCTCTAATATTGGTGTAAATCTCCTGGTTTTATACTAAACACTGAATTTTACAGCCCCACACTGTGGTTCCAGCTCAGACGCAGCTGTCAGTCACGCTGTGATCCGCTCCATGATACTCAGTTATGAGCACACAGTCTCATATCCTGAGAGGAAATGAAAATCACCCTGATGTGTGTGTGTGGGTATGTGTGTATGCGTGTGTGTGTGTGGCTGATCATATCTAAGTCTGACAGCTCTGCAGTGATCAGATCCTCTTCTGTCTTTGCACACGCTACTGCGTTTGACCACAGAGAACATTTAATGGACAATTTATGTAAACAAAGACAGAAATCAGATCTTCAAAAACATCTCAGATGATTTATTAGAATAGCCCCACTTACATCTTTTTCATCAGAGCTTTTTAGATGGAGTCAGTAGAAACACTGCACTCGATGGTGCTTTTTGAGCAGGCTCAAATGTGCTCAATGAAGACTACTCCTGTTTTGATTCCCAGACCACTTGAAGCATTCTTGTGGTCCTCTGTGATGTAGTCCAGACCAGGCTGAAGACTCAAGAGGACCTGCTTGACTGGGTTGAAAACAGCGGCAGACTTTTCATATCAGGACAGTAAAGTGTACCTGACTGCAGTCATAACACAGTTATATGAATTAGTGGTTTGGAGTGTTGTGTGTACGTTGTGTAATTGGAATCTATACGACTACTGAAAAAAAAGTAGCTTTAACCATCCAGCGAATAGGAGACAGCATTAGAACTTTGGAAGAACAGTAAGATCTTTGTGGCCAGAGCTCCTTGTCACAGCCTGATCTCATCAGATCTCCTTCTAAGCAGGACTGGGTCTGATTAGGACTTGGATGGAAGCCCACTGAGAAAACCAGGAGCCACAGTGGGGCAGCAGTGCAACAAGACACTTCACTCAGCTTGTCTTGTAAGAATGTGGTTTGTGAGTGTTTGTGGTGTTGGAGAGGATGATGGTGCAGATTGGCAGCCTCAGTCTGTCCCAGGGCAGCTGTGGCTACAATAGTATCTTACCAGCACCGAGTGTGGAGTGAATGAACAATGCACCAAACTGTAAAGTGACTTTGAGCATCTGGAAAACTGCGGTATAAGACTAAAGCAATATAAGAATGAAGAGCATTATTGTTATAAGATGAACCAAAGAAAATCCTTCAAAATCTGACCTTTGTGAAAGCTGTAGGTTGACGTGAGCTGAAAATGGCAGTTTGATTTCAGCAGAAATACAAAATACAGCTCCATGGAAGTCTTTCTCAGGTCAGATTTTAGATCCATGACAAGAAGCCGCTCCACTTATCACCTGACCTGTTCACAGCCCTGCTCACAAGGCCGAGCAGGTGTGAAGAGTTTTTGGGGTAATGCAGAGACGTCTTGTGAGTTCTCCTCAGGCTTGTGTTCAGTGAGTCTATTTCAGTGATAGCACAGATGCTCCTGAGAGCTCCTGTGAAAAGAGGTGAGAATAATTCACAGTTCTAACAAAGAGAACAGTCATTTATAGAAAGGTTTCATATGGGACAGCCGCTGTATAAGGTTTACAAAAGTCACTGCTAATAATGCACATAACACAACTGGAATAACAGTATACAAGTTAGACATGATGTATTCCAGGATACAGGAGAGGAGAATCTAACAGTCAGACCTCTGAATGAGGAAGGAGCAGTTGTTTATCCTGGTTGTGGAACACTGGACTAGCTCTTTGCTCTCTGTTGGGTGCTGAGTGCTCATGGGAGTTTGCCACAGTCCACACGTGCTTTGTGAATCTGGAGAAAGCATTCAGCCGTGTCCCTCAGTGTGTCCTGTAGGGGGCGCTGTAAGAGTAAGAGCTGTCCGGTCCCTGTATGACCAGAGCAGGAGCTGTTTTGACGTTGCCAGCGGTAAGTCAAACCTGATCCTGGTGCATGTTGGACTCCACAGGGCTGCCCTTTGTCACCGCTTCTGTTCATTGTCAGTCAGGGGCCGGAGGGGGGCCGGTCTGGGGACCACAGGCTCTTGTCTCTGCTGTTTGCAGATGAAGTTGTCCTGATGGGTTCATCCAACCAGGACCTGCAACATGCACTGGGGTGGTTTGCAGCCGAGTGTGAATCCAGCTTCTCCAAATCCAAGGCCATGGTTCTCTGGAGGTGGAGAGTCTGCAAGTGGTTTAGTCCTGGTTCAGTGAGGGAAGAATGGAGCGTGAGATTGGAGGGTGGATTTGTTGCAGGGATCTCTATACCCTCACCTATGGTCATGAGCTTTGGGTAATGACTGAAAGGACAAGATGGTGGATACTAAAGTGCTCCTTTAGAGATGTGGTGAGGAGCTCCGTCACACAGAAAAGTTACATAATGCTCCTTTTAGATGAAATCGTGCTTTATGTATTTTACTACATACAGCGCTCACAAAGTGAAACGCTAAACCTTGATCTCCCCATCTCCTTAAATCATCTCACATTGACATTTTAATCTGTTTAACCTTTAACCGCTACAGTAATAGCCTCATCGTGGTACCCTGCATTTTGACCCCTCCCACCCCTGCCCTGTCTCATCTCCTCCTCCTCCTGCTCTCCAAAACAAGCGCTCCCAATTAGCACAGCGCTAACGAGGCCATTACCAACCTGTGCCCCCTCCCCCGCAGCTCGCCCCCGCATTTAAAGGCAGTCCCATCTCATCGCGCTAAGTGACAGTTGACGCTAGCGCGCGCTCATTTGCATATTAATACGCCGGGAGCACAGCGGGGGCATCAAAATATCAGCACGTCATAAAAATCAAACCCAGTTAACATCCCGCAGAGGAGCTTTATGGAGGCGCTCGGAGACGACAAGTGCAAAGTCAATGTTTCCTCGGCCCCTGTAATGAGGCAGAGGGTTACTAAAGAATTATTTATACTGTAGTATAGTGGAGTATAAGTACACACAAATATACAAATACTACAGCAGAGTAGAGTACAAGTACACACATAAACACATATGACTGAGCACTAAAAGAGTGTGATTAAAGAAACTGTAGGTACAATTTTGAAATTTCATAAATATGTAGCTTTTATTGACACCAGCTGTAATTTAGTAGTAGCAGTTTTTGTTTATGTAACAATTTGGTGTTTTGGTCCTCAAGATGATCCAATCAGAAAGCAGAATGAGCAGCATATGAGCTGAAATCCAGTAGAACTAAAAAACCCAGCACCTGCAGCCATGAATCATGTCAGTGCTAGTGCATCCTCTGCAGCTCAGCGTGTAAATGGAATGTCTCTATATTGGGAATGAATAATAATGAATAGGCTAACTGAAACACTTTTGAATCCTGTAACAAAGTAGTTAGTTTTTTTTCCCCCCTCATCATTATGTTACTCAGATGCAATTGGATTTATTTACTTATAGGCCAAAGAAACAGTTGGAGTTGTATCCTGGAATACATCATGTCTAACTTGTTGTATACTGTTATTTGTTGTGTTATGTGCATTATTAGCAGTGACTTTTGTAAACCTGTCCCATATGTCTCTCAGTCATCTCAGTCTGTGACTGATGGTACATCCTCCACAGACCAGGACAAACAGAACTTTCATTTACATTACACTATATTATCTTACACTACAGGACGTTACACTACAGGACGTTACACTACAGGACGTTACACCACAGGACGTTACACCACAGAATGTTACACCACAGGACGTTACACTACAGGACATTACACTACACAACGTTACACTGCAGGGCGTTACACTACAGGGCGTTATGCTACAGGGTGTTAAGATACAGGGTGTTACACTGCAGGACGTTATACTACAGGACGTTACACTGCATGATGGTACACTATGGGGCATTACATGACATGACATGACATTACACTACAAGACCTTACACCATAGGACATTACACTACAGGGTGTTACACCACAGGACGTTACACTACAGGACATTACACCACACAACGTTACACTGCAGGACGTTACACTACAGGATGTTATATTGCAGGGTGTTACACTACAGGGCATTACATTACAGGACATTTTTATGTTACACTACAGGGCATTGCACCACAGGGCGTTACACTACATGATGTTACACTACATGATGTTACACTACATGATGGTACACTACATGATGGTACACTATTGGGCATTACATGACATGACGACACACTACAGGGTGTTACACTACAGAACGTTACACTACAGGATATTACATTGCATGACGTTGCATTGCATGATGTTACATTACATGATGTTACATTATATGATGCTTCAGCCCTTATAATGCAGTTTTTGTTTGTGTGCTCAGCCTGTGACCAGTGGACTGTCCTCCCCACACCAGCTCTGCCTCTGGACGTCCAGCGCTTCGGACAATCGGCTGTGGTCAGCAACAGGTCAGTGTGTTCCGCTACACAACACTTCATATTTGTATATGGATCAAATATTTCATTAATGTTATTGGGGTCTATGTTTAATTACATATGATTACACCTCTACTCCCATGTGTTCACTTAGACTGTAGTGTGTGTGATCTTCTCCACCGTCCTTCACATCTCCATATCTCCACGCTGAAGAGCTGCTCATGTTTAAAGCTCAGAAGTCTTACTTTACTCCTCTGTTCTGTTGCATTTACTTTTCTTTCACATCGTCTCCTCCTCATCTCCCCCATTCTCCCCTCCTCCTCCTCTTTCCCCCATTTTCCCCTCCTCCTCCTCTTCCTCCTGCTGTGTTTATGCTCAGGATGTAGAAGAGCCATTCACACTCACTTTGTCACTAACTTGTCAGTCTTCTAGCTCCCCTCACAGTATTAGACATTGCACTATAAATATTACAACACGCACAGTTTCTGTTGCTGAAACCTAATTCTATTGATATTCACAGCCAAAAAACAGAGTAAGGTGGTTTTCACACGTTAGTTCGCTCTTTGGACCCACCCCAGTGCACACTAGATTTAGTTCTGTTTACTTTTGGATTGGCTTTGTTCACATCCACCTGCATCATTCACCTCAAACATGAGTCCTGAGCCACGTGAGAGTCCATCAAGTGGACAGAGCTCCATGAATATGCACACGCTCACTTTGCTGGTGCTGTACACAGTGACCTTTCACCTGAGGCTAAATACAATGTGAAGGATTTACGACCTGGTGAGGGCTGAAAAAACATTTTGAGAAACATGCAGACAGACCCAGACTCACCTGCGCAGACGGACCCAGACTCACCTGCGCAGACGGACCCAGACCCAGACTCACCTGCGCAGACAGACCTATATGACCCGAGCAATTTTTTGCCCATTTCCAAACACTGTTACTTGCACCTTGGAGGTGGTTGTGCTATTTCAACAGACTGGTTTTCAAAATGAGTAACTCTTCACTGTTGCCAGCAGAGGCCTGGTGTCCACCATCTGCTTGTATCCATGGAGATGTTATTTGCTTGAAACATTGCACATTACGGCATTAAACTTGTCTTGCATTTATTTCATCATGTTTACTGCTGCAAAAGTTTTTGCAAAAGAAAAGCGATGGGTTTAATGTTATTCTCATGGTTGTTGTGATGTTTTTGGTGAGGTGACTGCTCAGCGACGCTCGTCGTCATATTTACAAAGGAGAAAACTTTAATAGATAGTAATGGGCAACTTCACTCAACTCATCAAATTCTGTCAAAATAATGCCACAAATGATTTCAAATGACACACAACAATACAGTAAATCACAACTTTAGGAAGCAATACAGTGCTCACACTGACAGGCCTGGCGGTCGTACAGCTGCATATTCAAGTGTTTTGGTTGTGTAGTATTTTCAGACCGTCTGTCTGTCTAAAGTGACCACACTGTGTGGATGTGGGAAAGTCCCTCCATACGAATGATCAGGAGGTGCACATTCATACTGTTGGCTCTAGCACTTGTATCCAATGTGGTTCTGTTTAGTTTAGCACACAAATGCAGCTTCAAGAGACAAAGTTGTAGAGGAGACTGTCACTGTTAGTGTTTCAAACCTCTGCTGCTGGAACAGAGGAATAAAAAAGTACCAGTGAATTTCCCTGGGAGGACCTGCTGTGAGGATACACAGCGGCAGCTTTACTTGGAGAGATTTGCAAAGTGTTTTCTCACTTTTGTGTCCTGCATTTGTGATAAGTCTACCTTCAGACAGGGTTACTACTCCACATTTCCCCTTCGCTGTGGCTGCCAAGCTGTGCAAAGCACCACGTGATGACTGAATACCCCAGTGCCATGGAGACGAGCAGTTGGCAGAGTTTCCACCAGAAAAGTTACATAGTGCACCTTTAAACAGTTCAACTTCTCACATCCCTGTCTTCACCTGTTTTCACTGTCTTCACCTGTCTTCACCTGTCTCTCTGTCCTCAGCTCTATGTACATCTTTGGTGGATTCTCTGGCGTCCTGCTGAGTGACGTCCTGCTCTACACTGCCCCCTCCTGTCTGGCCTTCTCTGACCCTGCCCGCTGTGCCAGGGCTGGACCGGGTGTACGCTGCCACTGGGTCGAAGGGTCGTGTATCGCCTGGCAACCACAGTCACATGACCTGAGCACCCGAGCTCCGTTCTGCCCGCCCCGACCAGGTACAACACAGAGACCATGTCCCTGATGTGTCTGATCACAGACAAAATCACATGTGGGTCATGTGTCTTTAAAAGGTGAAAAACAGACCCAGTTCATCGGAGCGGTTTGAGGAGGTTTGAGGAGGTTTGAGGCGGTTTGAGGCGGTTTGAGGCGGTTTGAGATGGTCCAAACTCATTTCTCACTTTCCTAACACATCCCCAGCATTCTAAATCCCCACAGCAGTAAGTTTATAATTGCTTTTCTCTAGTTTTAGAAACCAGAGTTTTGGATCATGGTAATGCTGACAACAACCAGCATGCTAATGCACAGTTCCTGACTTTTGGACATTAAAACACTGTCTGTACTGCGCCAATACACATTTTACTCAAAAAGATGGATCACAGCCAGTTTCACATATTTTCATATCAACTGTACTGAATAGTTTTTTCACTTCCTCAGTTCAGTAGAGATTGGCAGTTCCAGGACTGAAATGATCCAAATGATTCTTATAAAGGTGTGTGGAGTTTAAAAACATAGTGGAACACTGCTTGTGTTATGTTATGACATCACAAGTTGGAACAGAGTGTTTTCTGTTTGAGAGAAGAACTCAGTCTGAATGTGCAGGGTTTGTGTGTTAAACAAAACACAACTCCAGGTGTGTTTGTGATGAGGAAACACCAGAGATCAGAACATAGTGTCATATCAGCTCTTTAACTGGATTGGTAATATCAATCACATTTTCTCTGTACTATTCTTACTACAGAGTAAATATTATAAAAAAGAAATAATAATAAAATAAAATAATGAGTGCAGTCTAACAGTATTTAGTGAACTCTCACAGTATCTTTACATTGTATTGTAAGTGTGTGAGACGTGTCAGATGTTCTCTGCCCTCAGCCTCTCTTTCCACCAGCATCCACACACTCCCAGCTGCACGTCTGTCTCTCACGCGCCTAAAGCCTGTCTGTATTTATACTCTAATTATAATATTGGCGGTTCTCTCCAAAGCTTAAATTACATATTGACAGATCCATTTGTCAGGCTGGTTTCATAATCAGTGGAACACCTGGGACTGAGAATCGGCACTAAACTTTATTGTGTGTGGAATAATGTTTGACCCATCCTTCACCCGGTACCTCCAGGCCCCTGTCAGGAGACGTGTCCTTCAACGTCCTAGTCAAAGAGGACTTAGCTGAAGGAAGGGTGTTTTGTGTGGTTTTTGGTTCATGGGTCACAGTGAAGCACACAGACGACACCTAGACACAGGGAGAACATTCAAAAAAAATCAAATTTAACCCAAAATCTTTATTATAATTTTTTTTAATAATGGACCATGAAAGTACCAAGAACAAGAAAGAAGAGATCCCTAAAATGGTCCAGACCCTGGTTAGTCAGAGGAAGCACCCAGTCCCCCTGCTCACGTTCACACAGCAGCAGTGACTCACAGTGGGTGTAACTGGCTTTAACTCCAGCTTCTGTGTAGGGTGAATTTTTAATTAAATTAATAATAATAATAATAATAATAATAATTATTATTATTATTATTATTATTATATTTTTAATTAGACTGTTAACTGAACTGTTCTTCCTCAACAGTGTTGGTTTGCTTGTCACTCATTAATTCTTTAAAAAGTAATCCCTTACTTTACTTAGTTACTCTCTGTCACCCTCAGTGGAAAGTAACTTTATACATTACTTGTTACTTTTTGTTAGTAAACTCTGTCTAAGGCTAAATATGTCATGACTGATATTCAACAAGAACTGTGAGGGAAAGTTGAAAAGAACTTTGAAGAGAGAGTTCAAGAGGACATAAAACTATAGAGGGGTACTTGGGTGGGGTCCGCACAGTCTGCCCAGGAGATTCAGTGGGTGAGGGACAGCTCCTCGGAAGAAGTGTGATGGCCCTTGCGGAGCACACTTCCTCCGAGGCGGTGTGCCTCGACCGGCTCCGGCTTTACACTTCCTCCCACTCAGACATCAGTGTCCACTGTGCTAAATCGAAAAAAAAAAGAACTATGATTTGTTACCAGATTTTCAGTAGTAGCACATTACACAGTTTTTACCCGGAAAAAAGTAGTTATGTTACTGTGTACTTTGTTACTTTCTAACGCGTTATGTTACTGTTCCTGTTCCTGTTCATCACTTACCTTCTGCATTCACCACGATGAGCAGCTCTTACAACTTTCAGAGACCAAAGTGGAGTTTTGCTCTGGCTGCTAAATTAACAACAACTAGCATGCTAATACACACTGATTCTTGGAAAATAAAATGTTTTATAATCAGCTGCAGACAGTCAGGGACAGACTGGGACCAAAAAAACAGCCTGGGCTTTTCCCCCACAAATAGGCCTACCATGGGGGAGGAGGGGTGATAATTGATCATTAATAATGAATCATTTCAGTAAATCAATAATGAAATAATTGAAGAACACAAAGATGAATTACTTCTGATTGTTTATGAACAAAAACACCTAAATCTCTTTATTTCAAAGTGACTCAGCTTTTCTGTCTTTAACCTTTTCCCATCCTCCTTTCTCCTCATGGTTTCTGTTCTTTGACATGTGTTGAAACCAAAGAGTGACCCACTCTTCTTTATCGCCTTTTAGGCCTATGCAGTTTATGCTGGACAAATGGGTGAATTATCGTATTAGCGCCCTCTGCTGTTAGTACAGCCGACAGCCCGTACATCAGATGGCTGTTCTGGAATTTTCCAGAACACACAGATCGCCAGTCCGCCCCCACAGACAGAACACAGAGGATTTATTTTGACTTCAAGAGCTGCTTATATCTGTGCTGGGACAAGACCCATTTTACTCAAGTACATGGGGAACGTTTGGGTACAGCTCTTAAATGTTTTCCTTCATTCTACTTTGATTGTGTATTGTAAAAACATAACAAGAAATTATTTATTTAAAAAAAGAATTATACCAATTAAAAATAAAATAATTAATATTAACACTGTTGTTCAGATCGATTAATTACAAACAGTATTTTTCGGTGCTGCTGTGTCCAGCTCATTTCACTTGTGGATCAATAGTT
The DNA here is from genome assembly GCF_026225935.1 of Boleophthalmus pectinirostris. Classification (NCBI taxonomy): domain Eukaryota; kingdom Metazoa; phylum Chordata; class Actinopteri; order Gobiiformes; family Gobiidae; genus Boleophthalmus; species Boleophthalmus pectinirostris. The sequence goes on from NW_026571404.1 coordinate 39,520,132, forward strand.
TGTCCTGAGGCTGAATTAAAAGTGTCAGTGTTAAACTTGGCCTCAATGGAAAGCAGCAGACTTCTAATAGTGCATCTAAAGTGGAGCAGGGTTTCACAATAGAGCCGCTGCAGCTGCTGTACCCAGTGGAGGTTTGGAGAGACGGTTTGCCAATGGAGACTGGTTAATACTTTAGGTTAGGTCAGTTTATTTTCCATTATGCTTTACAGTTAAAGATCCTCTATTACACAAAGTTCACTCTTGTGAGCTTTCAGTCATGTTAAAATGATGTTACCTCCTCAAAAACAGACCTGCAGTTGTGTTTTGTTTCATTCACATGTTTGAGTAACTGACTGTTTACATCTCCAAAACTCTAAACACTCTGCTCCAAAATACTGTAGTTTCCAAGTGAACATCTCCTTTTAGGTTTAGTTCAGTAGAGATCAACAAATCCAGAGCTGAAATTATCCAAATGGTTCTAGTGAAGGTGTATGATGTTTAAAAACACAGTGGAGCACATCCTGTATTACCACATGGCATCACAAGGTGGAACAGATAATTTTTTTTTTCAATTTGAGGGAAGAACTGAGGCTAACATGTGCAGGGTGTGTGTGTTAAACGTGTGAATACAGTGATCCCTTGTTTATTGTTGGAGTTCTAAAAATACCCACGATAGGTGAAATCCGTGAAGTAGTCCACTTTATATTTTACAATTATTTTATATTATTATTTAGCACAAACTTTATACACTTTTCACACAGGACACAACACTTTTTACATCCTTCTTAAAACTTATTGCTGCTGTCGTCCTTTTGTTATTTTCCTCCTTCTTTATGTACCGAACCAAAGATTAATTTATTCTGTAATGGAGCCAACAGCGCAGAGTCCTGCACAGGTCCATTTTTGAAGACTCGCACCCGCACAGTACAGGACCACACCTGCCCGTTAACCCGAGATTATATCAAACTTTAGCACTGCCTACGCCACAGACTGAACCAAGACTAAACCAGGACTGAACTAGGACTAACCCAGGTCTAACCTAGGATTGATTCCAGGACTGAAGAGGAGGACTAAACCAGGACTGAACTAGGACTAAAACAGGGCTAAACCAGGACTAAACCAGAACTGAAAGAGGACTCGCTGTCGGGACGGGCTCAGTGATGACTGCAGGAAAATGGACCGGTGCATCTCGGGGTTCACTCTCTTATGTCCAAGATTAGTCCTGGTTTAGATCTGGTTTAGATCTGGTTTAGTCCTGGTTTAGTTCTGGTTTGGTCCTGGTGTAGTCCTGGTTTAGTTCTGGTGTAGTCCTGGTTTAGTTTCTGGTGTAGTCCTGGTTTAGTTCTGGTGTAGTCCTGGTGTAGTCCTGGTTTAGTTCTGGTGTAGTCCTGGTTTAGTTCTGGTGTAGTCCCGGCGTAGTCCTGGTGTAGTCCTGGTTTAGTTCTGGTGTAGTCCTGGTGTAGTCCTGGTTTAGTTCTGGTGTAGTCCTGGTGTAGTCCTGGTTTAGTCCTGGTTTAGTTCTGGTGTAGTCCTGGTGTAGTCCTGGTTTAGTTCCGGTGTAGTCCTGGTGTAGTCCTGGTGTAGTCCTGGTTTAGTTCTGGTGTAGTCCTGGTGTAGTCCTGGTTTAGTTCTGGTGTAGTCCTGGTGTAGTTCTGGTGTAGTCCTGGTTTAGTTCTGGTGTAGTCCTGGTGTAGTCCTGGTGTAGTCCTGGTTTAGTTCTGGTGTAGTCCTGGTGTAGTCCTGGTTTAGTTCTGGTGTAGTCCTGGTGTAGTCCTGGTTTAGTTCTGGTTTGGTCCTGGTGTAGTCCTGGTTTAGTTCTGGTAGTCTGGTCCCTGGTGTAGTCCTGGTTTAGTTCTGGTGTAGTCCTGGTGTAGTCCTGGTGTAGTCCTGGTTTAGTTCTGGTGTAGTCCTGGTGTAGTCCTGGTTTAGTTCTGGTGTAGTCCTGGTGTAGTCCTGGTTTAGTTCTGGTGTAGTCCTGGTGTAGTCCTGGAGTCCTGGTTTAGTCCTGGTGTAGTCCTGGTGTAGTCCTGGTGTAGTCCTGGTTTAGTTCTGGTGTAGTCCTGGTTTAGTTCTGGTGTAGTCCTGGTGTAGTCCTGGTTTAGTCCTGACCTGCCTGCATACCCGCCCAGAACATTAAAACTCGCCCGTTTCAGTAACTATTTGCTCGTACCTGACCCGGTGCTACAGCGTGTAACTTCTCTCTTCCTTCAGTGTGTCCAGAAGTTCAACTTTTTGTGTGATGGTTACATCTTCCTCTGTCTTTTGAGTGTGAGCGCAGGAGGTCTTTGTCAGTGCAGAACGTTTCATCGATATTGTGGGTTTTGTCGGGGAGAAAACTTACAGCACTTCAGAATCACACTGATTGAACATTTATTTAAATTTGGCAGCTGATCTCAGAGTGATTGACAATAGTCTGGACAGTCAGGACGCAGGGGGAGGAACACAATGCGCTTTCATACGCTGTAAAAAAATACAAAATTGCACTAAAAAATCAGCGAAACCGTGAAAAGTGAACGGCGATATAGCAAGAGACCACTGTAAAACACAACTCCAGTCTGTTTGTGATGAGGAAACATTAGAACTAAGGATGGGCATGATTAGTCGATTAATTGATAATTGATCATTAAGAATTTCATCGATTCATTTTTAATCGACAAACCAAATGTAGGTTGCTATGCATAGCGTAGGGCGACCAAATGTCCTTTTTTCCTGGACATGTCCGTTTTTCACGTCCTGTCCTGGCCGTCCAGGTTTTTTAAAATTTTTTTAAATAAAATGATGCAAATGTTCAGGGTTTCATTACCTTCCATTGGGCCATTGAATCGAGCGTCTCTCGTAGCTCTCTGCACTCAGAAGGAGCGAGACACAAACAGTGTCAGTCTGCAACCTGCCGAAGCACAAACGTCCATTTAACGATGACTTGTACAAGAAATTCCACGCCTTCCGTCCCAGTCGAGACAAGTGGGAAGTCGCTCAATGTCGATGACGAGTCCCCAACCCCTACACACAGTGTCCCCCTACACACAGTGTCCTGGTTTTGACAAATGGAAATACAGTCACCCTAACCTGTATTCCACTGAGTCATGTCTTTTAATTTGACAGAAGTTGAACCGCAGTTTTTGTCTTCGCTTAGTTTATGCAAATTAGACATGAGGTTTTAAGTTCAGTTTCTGTGTGCTCTAGAGTGGTTACAGTTTATATGTTGTAATGTTGAGTTTATTTATGCAGATTAGTAGTGCAGATAGTAATAATAATGATGATCATTTTAATATAAAAACGATAATGATTAATTGATCGTTAATTCTCACGACTCCCCTAATTAGAATATAGATTAAAAATAACCTAAACTGTCCCCTTTTAACTAAACTGCATGTGGAGCGCGAGCTGATCATGACACTCCTCATGATCTGCAGTCAGACCCTCCTCTGTGTTTTGGGAGTAACCCCATGTGCACTATTGGACACAGACACAGTTTGAGCAGATCCAGCCTGTTCTCTGGACTCCGCCTCCACACACTGCACGCACCTGGCACATCACTCGCCCTCACAAATACTGCACTGTCTTACATATTTCCTCATCAACAACTTCAACGAAAACAGCTGGACTTACTTAGTGTTTAGAAGCTGATGTTTTGCTACCAACCAGAAGCTTCATCAGGGCGTGTGGGTGTGACCGTGACTCCCATCAGATGTAAAGGGGCTGGTGAGGGTTTTAGTGACGTCATCAAAAAAATGATCTATCATACAGTGCCTCTTTCAAACCACTAAAGCTCTTGATCCAACAGAAGAATGTCACTGTTGTCAAAGTGTGGCCTGTCTCCTCCATGTGCAGGTACACAGCAGAATCCAGACCAGAAGATGTTTTGTGTTGAAAAACAAAAAAAAAAAACACTTTTCAGGACAACAGCGACATCTTCTGTTGAATCACGAGCCTCGTGGTTTGAGAAAGAGGTGATGGACGTCATGTATGAAAGATCTTAGGGCCCAATCCTAAACAGACACTATGGAGGGTGCCCATGTTTGTTTTTGTGACATTGAACCACCTGTAGATCCACTGGGAGTCACAGTCACCCACACAGACCCTGCTGAAGCTTCTGGTTGGGAGTGAAACGGTGCTTGTAAGAACTCCAGGTGTCCAGATGTTTTCATTAAACTTGTTGATAGAATCTTGTTCCTGGATGTCTCTAAATTTGTTTCAGTTGATAAATATTTCTTTGTGATTTATTTGTTCAGCGAGCGCAGACGAGCAGTGCCTCCTGCTGGCAGACTGTGGCAGCTGCGTGTCCAGCTCTCGGGGCTGTCAGTGGTGTGAGGAGCACCGCTGCATCTCTGCTCACACTAACTGCACTGTGGTGAGTGACACACATGTGCAAGGCCTCATACACACAGGGCCTCATCCACACAGGGCCTCATCCACACAGGGCCTCATACACACAGGGTTTCATACACACATTGTCTCATCCACATAGGGTCTCATACACACAGGACCTCATAAACAGATGGTCTCATACACACACACAGGGCATCATACACACAGGATCTCATACACACAGGGCCTTATTCACACAGGGCCTCATGCACACAGGGCCTCATACACACAGGGTTTCATACATACAGCATGTGGCACACTGGAGTAATGGAGCTTTCATGTGAGTGGGTTGTGTGTTTAATTCACATGAAGAGGTGACAGTCAGGTGGGCCTCATACACACACAGTGTGTGCAACATGATCATAAACATTATATTTTTATGTCTTACTGTCTTAATAACATGACAAACAGGACTCGTTTATTTTGAATGGTTTGTAGTTGTCCAAAGTTATGACTCACCAGGATGAGTTTATAAGTCCTTTTTAAACCAGAGTGCAGTTTTGCTGTGAAGGTAAAGTTAACAACAATTAGCCTCCTGATTCTTGAACAATAAAAGTCTGTATAATACAATACATATAGTACATGTTACTTTGACTTCAACAGGTGCTTATAGTCTCCCATCCAAGTACTGTCCAGGTCTGAGTGTCTGAGATTAGACATCAGGCGTTCTCACCGTGATAAAGTTCAATTTCAGATTCATGTTGGAAGTGCACTCTCTGACTGTCTCTGTCTCTCTGTCTGTCTCTTTGTTTCTGTCTTTGTCTCTGTCTCTCTGTCTGTCCTCGTGTCTCTGTCTCTGAGTCTGTCTCTTTGTCTCTGTCTCTCTGTCTGTCTCTTTGTCTCTGTCTCTGTCTCTCTGTCTGTCCTCGTGTCTCTGTGTATTCTGCTGTTGTAGTTGAGTGTGGAGGCGTCACTGCAGCAGACAGGGGGCGCTCTCTCCCTGGCCCCTCCCTCTTCACTGTCCGAGCAGCAGCTGAGCCTGTGGAAGCACGGAGCCCAGAGGAGGGGCCATGTGTGTACCACTCACACACACGCACACACACACACCTACACACACACACACACACATGCAGTCTTCTATACGTAACATCTGTGTAGTACAGACTCATGAATATGCAGAATCACAGATAAACATACAGATTTACTCCTTATACACACAGATTCAGAAGTGTGTGTTCTCATGCATGCACCCATACACACACACACACACGCACACACACACACTATATATGCACATTACATCTGGACAGTTGTTTTAAAGCTGTGCACTAAGATGGATTCTGGCGATATGTGTGAGGTCACAAACACAGACTCCATGGTGTGATCTTCTGGTGCGATGTTGAGGCCTCTAGTGGGACGGAAACTGGACCAATCACAGGGCAGGACTTGAGGTTTGAACGGAGCAAAAGGTGACATTGTTTTTCCCCCTTCAGCAAGAGCTGTCCTAGACTTTTTTCAGTCTATAGTCTATAGTGTTTATTCAGAGTGCTACATATGACTTATGTTTAGCTCTATTCATTTAGAAATAGAACCACAGGAACCTCATGGAGACCTGTTGATGGTGAGTATTTACACACAAGGAGGTGGAATATTAAAGCTGTAAATCAAATAAAGATTCTGGATTATCTTGGAAGAATTGGAAACAGGATGTTCTTGATTTTTGTGTCAAACATAATTATTTTTTGATTATGTGAAAGTCTATTGAGCTGACAGGAACAGAGTTATTGAAAAGCCCAGGCGCTCGGGGGAACAGGGGACTGGAGGAGGTCGAGGTGACACCTGACATGTTCTGACTGAGAGAAATACATATAAGACTAAATAGGTGTTTCATATTTTACAGGCAACAGTGGCACAGTTGGGTTGAGTTTTTGCCCACTAACCACACGGACCCGTTTCCTGAGTGTTTACTCTAGTTTCTCTAAGACACGTCAACTACACTGTGTACTTTATTAAATTTACAGGAAGAAAAATATGGACAAATAAGGGAAATAATTATTTAAAAATACAAAGTAAAAAGTAAAGTGTCTTGCCCAAGGACTCCAAAAAAAATAAATAAATAAATAAATAAAAGAAAAGAAATATATACCTGTACCTGATTGAAAAACATGAAAAACAGAACTACAGTTAAAGTGGGACAATATTTTAATTCAATCAGGACTAGTTCATTTAGTTTGCAGTGTTCCAAAGTTACTCCTCACTTACCTCATGCATTATTCACATAATTATAAGTGTCACCACTTTCAAAATGACAAAATGAACATTTAGGGATTTTTTCAAAGTTGTTCTGAGCCTTAAAGGGCCCATCTGATGTAAAATAACTCTTTTCACATTGTATCTTCTGCACATAAACAAGCACAATTTGGGTTTTGGAACATCTATTACACAATAGTTCTGAAATCTTACTGATTTCTTGGAGACAGTCACAGACCAGGAACTGGGAAAGTCCGATTATTGCTCATCCCCCCGTCCGTTCTGAGAAAACACAGGCTCCAGCCTCCAAACGTGACGTAGGCGACGAGTGAGCCGCCCTTCCTCCGCCCATCTCAGGGAGGGAGGGGGAGACAGACATGCACCCTGATAGTGGCAGGAATAAACTTTTATTCATCATGGAGATACAGCGCGTTCAGCCGCATGTGTTGGACCCGGAATCGGACGAGGACTTTGAGGAGCACGAAGCTCAAGCACCGAGTCGACATCAGCTGAACATTACTGATTGGTAAAGTTTTAATAAACACTAGTAGAGCAACTTATTATATCATGTTCACTGCAGTGTAGAACAATGAGCTTACGCTGTCACTTTTGTTTAGGTGTTCATGTGGGAATTGTCAGTCGATGTGGGGTGGAGGCGGGGTGGAGGTGGTGGAGTGGGGGAGGGGGCGGGTGTGAAGCGTTTTCTGCTACGTCAAACGTGTCATAGGTGTATCTTCTGCGTCATAGTTGTAGCACCTTTAGTTCGTTGTCACGTGGGAGGGTGGCAGAAATATGCTGCAGTTTGTTAAAAAACGCTGAATCAATTTGAAAAACACTTTGGCGACAAATACAAGGCCCACACATCACTCTTAGAAGGTAGAAAAGTCTTAGAAGTTGATTTTGCATGAGATGGGCCCTTTAAGTCTATAAGCTATGATGTTTTTACTTGAACCTGTACCATGAAGTTGTGATTTTATTTTTTTTTCACACTTTTGAATAAGTCTTTATAATTAGTCCAAAGCACAGAATACTCTGTTCCTCCTCCTCTTTAAGCAGTAGATTTCAAATTAACAGCTGCCCTTTATCTTTAGTACAGCAGAGATCAGCAATTCCAGATCTTAAATTATCTAAATGATTCTAGTGAAGGTGTGTGGAGTTTAAAATCACAGTGGGGCACATCCTGTATTACCACATAACATCACAAGGTGGAACACAGTGTTTTATGTTAGTTTTATGTCAGTCTGCAGCCTGAAGTGACCAAATCCAGCCAAATGTTTTGGTCCCCTATGCTCCTGTATCTGATCTTTTCATGACAGTCTGAACCACACAGATCCCATTTTTTTCAAACTCGACATATCTGATCTTTTGACATGCGACTTCAGTCTGAACGGTCAGGTCACATTCATCCCACTTACACGTCACAAATGTACACAAACGTTCTTCTCATCGGGCGAAAATTGTGTCTGAACTCCATGTGAGTGAAACAGTGAAGCACAGATCAATCCCTCCACTCTGTGACTCTGCATCCATATGTTTCTTTCTACTGACGTCGCTGCCACTGTCCCACAAAACACCATGACCACAAACCTCGTCCTTCTCCTTCTCAATTTCCTCCTTTAAACAAATAATCTGTTCATGTTCTGGCTCCAGTGCTACAGCAACTTTAAAATCTCCAGGTGCTAAATACTGCATCCACGTTTAGGCGACGTCTGTAAACTCTGAGCACACTCACTGTGTGTGACGTCATCATGTCCTCCAATGTTCATGCCAGACACTTTTGGTGCCTTTAAAGTTCACACTGGAGATCACACACAAGTAACATTGAATTGCAAATGTGGAGGATGTTGCAAAAAAAATTTATTTCACAAAAATCTGAATTAAGCATTAAACCCTACAGTTTGAATGTCGACTTAGTTTAACCGTACACTGCAAATGCACTGGGATCAAAACAGAACAATCTGGATTGGTCCTTCCCTCGTTATTCCTGTTGATGTTATTGTGTGTGTATTTGTGTGTGTTTTCAGTCGGTGAGGGAGTGGGCGTGGTGCCAGCACACACAGGAGCAGGACTGTCTCTCTCTGAACACCTGCAGGAGCTGCTCTCTCAGGCCTCACTGTCAGTGGGACGGGCAGCAGCAGGAGTGCCAGCCTCTACCAGGTAACACACACACACACTGACACACAGACACACATGCACACACACACACACAAACATGCACAGAACGGACATGAGAGACGTGCACAGGAAACAAAACACACACTAAAACTAACACACCAATAAATCTATATAATAACAGCAATTATACTGTCTCATTTGAATGAAATTGATGTCCAGAATTCTCCCAAATATTCTTAAGAATATAAAGTTTACTTGCCTGGAATGTTCCTCAGTATGGCATTAACTCTTAAAGACCTAAGGGCAAAAAACCAAAACAAAACCAACAAACAAACAAACAAAAAAACGAAAAGTAAATTCACACTCTTTCATACAAAACACACAAACATGTATAAACTATATAAACTATTTTTTGGACATAAAAAGTGCTTAAATTAGAGCGTGGATTTAAGTGAAATGTCCCCATGACTTTCCAGGTGTGATTCATGGAAACAGCTGGTGTCAGGTCCAGGACACAGAGACACATCACTTCTGCATTTCCATGGGCTTTATTATATTTGGATTTGGACATTTGGACTGAAATAAACCTGAAAATAAAAATAGCAAAGGGAGTGCAATAACTACACTTAGAGCGTCTTTTTCAGTTGTTACAAACACAGACGCTCAGAGCATCGACCATTTTGACTCACTACACTCTTTGGCAAAGTTTGGCCCAATCAAAATGGATGGACCGCATGAGTTTGGTGGAAAACAAGAAAGTGTCCACTTTCTTGTTTTCCCTGCGTCATCACGCAGCGTGTGACGGAGGATAATGCCGGATATGTGCTCGGAATGCTGAAGCTGTCAGCTTTTCAAGGGGAAAAAAGTGACTTTCTATCTTTTATGATTGGCAAGTTGTGTGGTTATATAAAACATGTCTGCCAGTATTGTATATGATCCCATCAGTCTAGAAAGGTTAAACTTACACTCTGTCTCCATGGAGACAAGCAGCTGACAGCACCAGGTCAAGTCAGATGTTCAGGTATTTTTGTAGCAATCTTTTGTATAAAGCATAGAGACAAGTAAGAGTCAAGTCAATCTGAAAACTTACACCTTTTATATTTGATCGGAATTCCTCCCCTGCTTCTTTAAACTGTTCAATAATGTGATAAAGCATCTGTCTGTTAGTGTCACTGAGAATAGACATGCTGCTCTTTTGTCTCTTCTCTTCCTTTTGTCCCTTAACAGACCCTTTACCTGTCCCCATATAAATGATACATACAGATTTATTTTATAAGCTGCTCTTGATATTAAAATAAGTATGCTGTCTGATAATCAGGAAGTGTGTGTTAACATGGTAGTTGTTATTAGCTTTACTGTGATGGTAAAACCACTTATAATGTTAATTAGAATACTCCGAATGCATAAGGTGAGTGAGGAAGAACTATTGCAAACTGTTTAATATAAATTAGTTCTATTTTTCATGTTTTTCTATGATAGAAAAAAAACAGATAGTGCACCTTTAAACAACCCCAGGGAGACTTGGTAGCAAAGTGAAGGAGCTTGTAGAATGTAGAAGAGTATAATGTCAAATACATCTAATAAAAGACTGCCTCCCAAGCACTTTTGCTTTATGAAATATTAACATTCCCACTAATTATTTTGGGACACTCAGGCAAACCCACTGCAGCTCAATACACTCTAAGCAGTTTGTACATCTGATTTGTAATTAGCAAACGTAGTCTTCGCCAAAACCCGGATGCCCAGGTGCAGCCGGTGTAGAATCCTCCCTCCTCACTCTCTCCCTATAGATATCCTGTCTCATCGAAGCGTCTTTTCTCTTACTCAAATACAGCGTTTTTGCCAAGAACAGCTTAGCAGAGGCGACCTGGAGGGACGGACTGCCTCTGCGCGCTCTCCTTCCATAACTCTATGTATTTATGCATATGTCCCTGGGATAAGACTTAATGCAGCTCATTTTAAAGGAGCAATACAAGAAGTTTGGCGTTTGGCACAGGTAAATGAGATTCTGTGTAACTTTCTGCAACCCTGCCGCCCTCTTCCTATTATTTACTGTATAAAGACAACCATAATGTTGTTCCTGCTGGGCTGAGGGAATGCAGTGCCGTGTACAGAGCTGTATATGTGAGATGGCTGCATTAGAGAGAGCAGTCATCCCTACACACTGTAATTGTTTGCATATGGAGATGTTGTGCTGTTTGGAGCATGCTAAGACGTGTGTGTAGAATGTGTGGTTAGCACGAGAGGCCAGAGTTAAAGGTTAAAAGGACTCTTGGGAGCTTTAAAGGTGCATGGTAGGGATGTAATGATATCCAAGTCTCACGATATGATATCATGGGAAAGCTCACGATATGGTGGGCAGTAGGGATGGGCATGATTAGTCGATTAATCGATTACGTTCATTTTAATCAACAAACTGAATGTAGGTTGCTGTGCGTAGCGTGACCAAACAGGGTCAGTACATGTGTCTCTCTGCACTCAGAAGGAGCGAGCAGACACAGACAGTCAGTCAGTCTGCAACATGCCGAAGTGCAAATGCATATTTAACGATGACTTGTACAAGAAATTCCACGCTTTCCGTTCCGGTCGGGACAAGTGGAAGGCCATGTGCACAGTGTAAAAAGCAGGAACATATGTTTCGGTGTCCAGTGGGAAAAAGTTCACCAGGACACCGAAAACAATGTCTATGACGAGTCTCCACCTCCCACCCTCCATACGGTGTCCTGGTTTTGAGAAATGCAATTACGGTCACACTAACCTGTATTCCACTGAGTCGTGTCGCAGCAGCGCACAAGAGCTGTTTTTTTTTTCCTTCACTTAGTTTATGCAAATTAGCGATGCGGTTTTAAGTTTCATTTCTGTGAGACTTGCACATTAAACACATTATAATGTCAAACGGGCTGATGTGGCTCTAGAGTATTTACTGTTTATATGTTGTAAAGTTAAATTTATTCATGCAGATTAGTAGTGCAGATAGTAAAAATAATGACGATCATTTTAATATAAAAAACATTAATGATTAATCAATAATTGATCAATAATTGATCGTTAATCCTCCCGACGATCGATTAAGAAAATTTAATCGAATGCCCATCCCTAGTGGAGAGACTCATGATATTATGATATTATGATATTATGATATTATACATAATACATACAGACTGATATTATAAAAACCTTTGACCAGTCATTTGGTACAACTTTTATTGTCTTTTTCTTATGAAATTTTTAACATCTTGAAAAGCCTTTGAAGTTGAAGTGCAAAATTCAAGTAACAACTAAACAAGTGGAATAAAACTCGATGGGTCAATGATGAAGTCCACCCATCAGTGGTAAGTGGGATCCGACTGCGCAGCCCCTCAGGACGAGTCTGGGGGTCTGGTCCTTGGTCTTGTGCCGTCCTCCGAGCACGTTGGTCAGATAGGTCCTCCATGTGCTGGTTCTAGACGGGGGCGAGTAAGACCAGTGTGCAATGGACTGGGTCCAAATGGTTCTGTGCTGTCGTCTGACGGAGAAAGCGAGAATGTGCTGTGGACTACAGGTCCAGACGGGCCTCTCCTGTCCTCCGTGCTTGAGGACTGCGGCTGGTTTCGAGCCTGAATCCAGTTTGGTTTGTTATATATTGTTCTGTCCTCCGCAGACTTGGTTCTTTCCGGGGAAAGCGAATCTCAGTCCGAGGCTCCTAACACCACTCCCCACTTCACGTCATCTGAGCCCGGCCTGAACCGGAGCTGCTCCCGCTGGTTCAGGATCTAGTCCAACTATAACATTTCTCACACTAGGCTAAAAGCAGGACATTTTTGAAGTTGATCAGTTGAATAGGTTATTGCTATTGCCATAAAATTATTTGGTTAATTAATAGCCAAAAATAACAAATGCTGATTGCTATGTGTACAGAACACCAGGACCTCTCCGATGGCCGATAACACGGCCGCAAAGGATTATGATTTATGTAGTTTACTGTGCTATGCGCCACAGGAACGGACTGAAAATTCTTATTTTTGCCTATTTAGTTTTTATTTTTGTCATCTCTACCACTGCTCTACACACATTTCCTATACTCCGCTTTCCTTTCTGTAAATAAACATTGAGTAATAATGTGTTTAATGCAGCTTTGTGCACATTTGTTGATGTTTTACAGAAACGAAACTTAAAACCACATGACTCATTTGCATAAAATATAAGCTCTGATAAACACAGCTCTTTCCTTGTGCACTGATGTGGTTCAGCTTCTGTTGGACTAAAGGACACGACTCAGTGGAATATGAGTGTTCTTTTTGTGACAGAGGATGTGCTGCTGATGGTGAGTCTGTTCTGTGTTTCCATCACGTTGGAGATGGTTCATGTTAAACTTTACACAGGTACCACGTTTAAATCCTTGCCTCCTTGTGTTGTTGTGGTGAATTACTTCGTGACTTTGCATAGACCTCGACGCAGATCCATAAATCCATAGATTGGGCTTTAGAAGCACTGCAAAAAAACGTGGCTTTGATGCTCCCAAAATCGTGTTGTCTGAGATTGCGATTTTCAGTCCAAAACGACAGATCGTTCAGCCCTAGAAGAGAGTTTTCTGTTTGAGAAGAACTCAGCCTAAATGTGCAGTGTTTGTGTGTCAAATGTGGGAATGAAACAAAACACAACTCCAGGTCTGTTTGTGATGAGGAAACTACATTAGAACCGAGATCAGAAAATAGTGTAATACAGGCTCTTTCTTCTACCTCTTCAAAAGAACCTGCTGTCGCTGGACTGCAGTAATTCAAATATTGACTCTTGTAAATGTTCTTAGGTCTCATAAAGTCCTCCATCAGGCAGCTGTCACTGAAACTAAATATGACACCCTGATACTTCTGGGCTCCAGGCTTTACACCAGCCCCTCACACATTCAATATCAAAATGATTTTATTGGTCCACAAAACTCAGTGAATCCATATTTAGTGACTTGAATGTGTTTAATTACCATCGTCTTTTGTGTTGTGTAATTATGTGTGAATGCATATATTTCACAAACAAATTTGCATATGTTTATTATTTTATTCTGAGTTGCAGAATAAAAATAGAATTGACTTGACTGGTTGGCTGAAACTGAAAGTGACTCTTGATCTAGATATTAAAGGTGCGCTATGTAACTTTTCTTCTGGAGATGGCTCCCAGCGTAAATACATCTCCCTAATGAAACTCTCTGACAAAGAGAAATCAATAGTCCAATGAGGTTCATTTGGTCTTCCGATAATTTATGTTATTAGGTTCTTTTTTCAGACCAAGAGTTTGTTTTCATCCTGACAGTTTGTTCTGCTCCCTGTGGTCTTCCTCAGAGTCTCGTGATGTTGCTGTGACATGTCTGATCAGGTTTTGGCACTGTCTTCCTACCGGTGGAGGCAGGAGGACAGCGCCATCTGCAGTTCCACTTCCTCAGGACAGTATCCCGAGTGTCATAAGAACATTATTTGACAGAATCAGAATTATACCAGATGATCTAGACAAACACGAAGAATACAGACACATCCACAACACTCTGAAGCAACGCCAGTTCCCAAAATGGGCGGTAATCAAAGAAAAACAACAGAGAGAAAGAAAAACAAAAATAAAACTGAAAATAAGAGCACAGGCAATATGAAGATAGATAAGGGGCATAACAGAAAAAGTGCAGAGGGCAATGAAAAACACAATATGAACACACCAGTGAAACTGAACAGAAAACTCAGGCAAATACTCATCTACACAAAATATAAAATAGAACCAGAGCATAAACGTAATGTCATATACGAAATACCCTGCATGTACATCGAGGAAACAGGGAGGGCGTTCAGTCCATGGGAAAATGAACATAGGACAGAACGCAAAAAGGAAACAGTGAAAACGAAACAGAAGCAGAACAGGAACAACTCAAATCATCAGTTTGTGACACTGTGAAAGACAGAAGCACATTCTGGACTGGGACGGAGTAAACATCACTGGGACAGAGGAAAACAGACACCGTCGATGGATTAAGAGGCAATCATAATACGGAACCATGTCCACGGGATGATAAACCTGAACGAGGGGCTTTTTTACTCTCACACACCTCAGATACTGTCCTGAGGAAGTGGGACTGCTGTGGCGCTGTCATCCTGCCTCCAACTGTAGGAAGACAGCGCCAAAACTGTCAGCTTCACAGCAACATCACAAGACTCTGAGGAAGAGCACAGGGAGCAGAACAAACTGTCAGGGATGAAACCAAACTCTTGGTCTGAAAAAAAGGACCTAATAACATAAAGATATTAACTAGTGTAACTAAGACAGAAAGCTTAGCAGTGGTGGTAAAGGGAGGATGGTGGAAGATCTGCTTGTCTCCATGGAGATCTTATTGCTTTGTCTGGAATTGGCCACAGTATTACATTAGACTTAAATTACAGGTGTGTTTATAATGAAATGCACACGTGTCATTTGTCATCGTGTCAGACTCATGGTTGCTTCTTACACCCTTAGTTAAAATATGACTTCTTAATTTTCACTTCAGACTTCTATACTGTAATATTTTACATTTCAAACACATGGCCTGGCTTTAGGGTTCATGTTTTTTCTCAGCAAATAGTCTATTTTAACAATCAAGCAAGTTTGTCATTTCTTGAATCCAGATGTTCAATTATTATAATTAATGGTGTATTTGTCATATTTTATGTGCAGTGTTGTGCAAGTTCACACTTTTCATGAACTAGTTCAAAGTTCTGTTCCATTTTATTTTTAGGTGAGATATGTAAATGAAAGGCTGAACTTATTTTTCAAACTGACTTCCAGTTTACAACAACTTTACGACATATAAACATAACCACTCTAGAAACACATCAGCCCGTTTGACATTATAATGTGTTTAATGCAGCTTTGACACATTTGTTTATGTATTACAGAAAGAAACTTAAAATCGCATGGCTAATTTGGATAAACTGTAAACACTGGAAAAAATAGCTTTTTCTTTGTGCTGATGCATCAGCTTCTGTCGGACTAAAGGACATGACTATGTGTTTTTTCTGTGACAGGGATGTTACTGCAACTTTTGGACGTGTAATTTGTAGAATGCACTGAAAGTGAATGACGCTCTAGACGTGCGTGTGGAGCAGCACGTCCTGCGCGTGTAGATTTCAGAAAATTGGATCCACACTATTTATGATGCTCTACGCAAGTGTAGGTGCATATCCCCATCAAAATACACAGAGAACATGAATCTATTGTTTTGTTTGTGTGTTTACCATCAGCACAACGTGCTCCTGGGGCAGTTCTATGTCGTGTGAAAGAGCCCAGCTCCAGAACGACTGTTAATTAGTGCTTTGAAATTAACATTTGAAATCCTGGCATTTGTCGTGGTCAGCCTATACAGAAGGGAAATACAAGCCTATTCAGCTGTTAGTTTCACTGTGGACCTGATACAAACCCACCCGGTCAAGTGTGATCGTCTTTCCCATTGACAAACACAGAGCCAGTGCTGCAGTGGAGCCAGGCCCTAAAAAGTGCGAGCAGACCTTGTCAGTCGACTCGTCAGATGAAAACAAATCCCAACGTTTAACTGAACCTCAACAGTGACGTATGTCGTTCATCTTACATAATTTGAACAAATTCACGTTCAAGGTCTTGATGTATAATTGTGCTGTGTTCAGTTCCAAGTTCACTGAATAATGAACGTGTTCAATGAACGATGCACAACACTGCTTATGTGCAACATTATGGGGCATTGTTGGGAAAGTCATACCATCTCAACAGAGACATGCAGGTGGTGAAATTTCCACCAGAAAAGTTATATAGTGCACCTTTATATAGTGCTGTTCCTGACCCTAACCCTAACCCTTTATATATAGTCTTAAAAATGTGAAAAACAATACTAGTTTATTTTAATCTATTAAGTACTTCCTGACTTACCTTATGCATTCAGATCATCCTAATTATTCACCGTGATGAGTTTATAAGCACTTTTCACAACTTTCAATGACCAGGGCAGAGTTTACTTTCACAGTAACACTAATGATTACCATGCTAACAGCGCACTTCCTCATTGTTGAAGAATAAAAACACTTTATAATTAGATGCAGACAAAACACAGCAGACTTATTTTGATTTCAAGAGCTGCTTATACAACGTATCTGTACTGAAGAAAGACACATTTTGTTCAACTACATGGAAAAAAAAAGAGTACTGGCCCTTTAATATGTTAAATGTAAACATAATAACATAAAACCATACGGCAAATCTAAACATGGACTGAAAAACATGACTGATCTTCGTGAGTAGGCCTGCAGCACAATGAAATACTGTTCTGTTATAGTCATTAGAAGTCAAATTCAATGTAACTCAGTGCATGCCACTTTCTTAACCAACTTTTACAACTTTAACCACATAAACATTTTGCCGTCTTGATTGTTTTGGGTCAGTTTCCTCGTTTATGGTGTTGTGACTTGGAATAACAGAAGTACTATAATTGTCCCAGTGCGTTTCTGTGATGACGAGCCACAAAACAAACTGAGAGCGACAAATAAGAGCAGAGAGAGCGGCTTCCTCTGTCTGGGACCTGTGTTCTGTCTCCACACTCTCCCACATGCAGCACCTTTGCTCCCACAGACACCAGAGCCTCACACCACTGTTTACCCTGCTCCTGCTGTTTAGCCCGGCCTGGTCTGCTCTGGTCTGGTCTGGTCTGGTCTGGTCTGCTCTGGTCTGCTCTGGTCTGTCTGCTCTGGTCTGGTCTGCTCTGGTCTGGTCTGCTCTGGTCTGGTCTGGTCTGGTCTGCTCTGGTCTGGTCTGCTCTGGTCTGCTCTGGTCTGCTCTGGTCTGCTCTGGTCTGGTCTGGTCTGGTCTGGTCTGCTCTGGTCTGCTCTGGTCTGCTCTGGTCTGGTCTGGTCTGCTCTGTCTGGTCTCTGCTCTGGTCTGGTCTGGTCTGCTCTGGTCTGGTCTGGTCTGGTCTGGTCTGGTCTGGTCTGGTCTGGTCTGGTCTGGTCTCATTCCGTTTCACTGCGTCTCCTCGTGCTCTAAATAAAGATGAAGGGAGAAGAGAGGCAGATGAAGAAGCCACAACATGTGAGGGAAAATAAGCAGCTCCACAGGCCAGAGTAAACAACGACCTGCTCTCTCCTTCTCTCTCTTCACCTCTCTCTTTCATTCTCTCTGTTCATCTCTCTCTCTGTTTGTCTCTCTTTCCTCTCTTTGTCTCTCTCTCTTTCTCTTTAGCTATTCATCTCTCTCACTCTTTGTCTTTCTTTCTCTCTATTTGCTTCTCTTTCTCTCTTCTCTCTCTTTCTCTGTTCATCTTTCGTGTTCTCTATTTGTCTCTGTTTCTCTATTTGACTCTCTCTCTCTGTACATCTCTCTCTTTCTCTCGTTGTCTCTCTTTCTCTCTCTCTATTCATCTCTCTTTCACTCTTTGTCTTTCTCTCTATGTTGCTTTATCCTTCTCTTCTCTTTCTCTCTCTTCGGCTCCTTTTTTCAATCTCTTTCTTTCTATTCATCTCCCTTTCTCTCTATCTGTCTCACTTTCTCTCTATTTGTCTCTCTTTCTCTTTATTCATCTCTCTCCTTCTCTCTTTGTCTCTCTCTCTTTCTCTCTGTCTATCTATCTCGCTTTCTCTCTCTTTGTCTATTCGTCTCTCTCTTCTCTCTTTGTTTCTCTCTCTTTCTCTCTTTTTTGTCTCTTTCTCTCACTATCTGTTTCTCTTTCTCTCTCCATGTCCATTTCTCTCCTTCTCCCTTTGTTTCTCTCTCTTTCTCTCTTTCTGTCTCTCTTTCTCTATTCATCTCTCTCCTTCTCTCTTTGTCTTTCTCTCTTTCCCTCTCTTTCTGTCTTTTCATTACTCTCTATGTGTCTTTCTCTATATTTGCCTCTCCTGTCTTTTCATCTCTCTACATATATTTCTCTCTCTGTGTCTCTCTCTCTCTCTAGTTTCCTCTCCTTCTGTCTTTTCATCTCTCTGTTTTTCTGTGTATACATGAGCAGAGTGTTTTTTTTGGGGGTATATTGAGCAGTGCAGTTCTCGTGTCTGATTCAGGCAGAGCACAGGGAGCACACTGGACCTGTTTAAAGGAAACTGTAGATTATGTAAAACTGATTTTACTCTCCTCTGTTCTGACTCCGGGTCGTTTCTGGAACATTCTCACGTGTCTTTTTTCCATTTTTTACCAATAAAAACAACAGAGAGGGAAACAGTTCATGGCTCAAAATAGAAGCTACCGTCAAAGGTGAGACGCAAAGTTCAGAGCAATTTGAGGAGTGAAATGATCCAAAAAGTCGACCTAATCTGATGACATCATAATGCAGAGCAGCTGTTTGAGCAGACTGAAGGACTGCTCCAAAATGACTCAATAAGGTCGGTGGTTCTGTCCCGGCTCTGACCAGTGTGTTCAGTTATTGTGTTTGTGGTGGTGGTTGGAGGGTTGAAGGTTCAGACCGACTCACTGCTCCTGACGCTCTACACCAGGACAACTGTGGCAAGAAAGGAGGTTTAGGCCGGCAGCAGGTCCACTCCTCGGGATGTTTTGTGCTACTTTTTTCACTATTATTTCCTATTATCTTGTCTTGGGCCATCACAAGTTGATAGGGACTAATCCCAACTGGGCCCTGTTTGGTCTCAGGGCCCAAAAAACACCCTTTTTAGAAAAAGCTGCAGGCGAAATTATGTAAGTGTAAATATTAAGGTGCTGCAGCTGCATACATGGTCAAATAACCCTCACATTGCATGGTGTATCCCAGGGGTGTCCAAACTTTTTTCATCAAGGGCCACATATCTAAACACAGACGAAGCAGAGGGCCGATCGAGGGCCATAGACTGGAGCTCAATACACTGAATAATTGAAATATTTGCATGTTTAACACGTTAGAATGAGCCATCGTTTTTTCTTCATGCTAAGATCCTTGAAACTACACACTTCATATTTAATACTTAGTTTTTATCAAGGTAGATGTTCAAAAAACTTGCAGTAAAAAGTAAATTTTTCATTGATGCAAGGTCATTTGGGCCAATTCACCTGGAAGCCTGAGGGCCAAGAAAAATGTGTCTGGGGGCCGCATTTGGCCCATGGGCCACAGTTTGGACATGTCTGGTGTATCCTGACATGTTTTTGACATTTATGGTGTGTGTGTGCACGTGCATGTGTATGTGTGCATGTGTGTGTGTGTGTGTGTGTGTGTGTTGTTTTGATGACATTTGTCTTTTGGTGGATGTTGAGGTTGATATTTGACAGTAAAAAGGCAGTAAGCCCCAGAATAATTTTCTTCTAGTTTCCTCTGTAAAATGTGAGGGTTATTTGACCATTTATGCAGGTGCAGCACCTTCATATTTACACTTACATCATTTCATTAAAGGCAGCAAATATCCTGAGTAGTGGACCTGCTCCTGGTCTGTTTGTATTGTGACGAGTGTGAACATCCAGAACAACACACATGTATGTATGTGTGGATGAGGACACAACTTTACAAAACATTTGATTTATTCAGCAACTGTTATTATCATTATTGTCAAATAATTACAACATGTTCATCTGGGATAGATTATAATTAGTGCTATTTTGTATGCTGCTAACAGTCACCTCTGCAGCTTTGTATCACTTCTATTTTTATTGTAACTCACTAGTCTGTTCAAAAAGAAAATAATGATGCACTGAGAACAATTTGTGAATATTAATAATAACTCTGCCTTATACTTGCAATGCTCTTTACAGACGAGCCAGAGCCAAAGGTGAATATTTTGGGCTTAAAACGTTCATATTAACCCACTCTCCATGATTCTGGTGTTTTTATTTCACTATTTTGTGAAAAAAAAAAAAAAAAGTCCTATTCATTATATAAAGCCTGAGCCAAACTGTGGGTGACGTCACACTCTCCACTTTTCATACAGTCTGTGGTGGAGACTAATGACCACATTAGGGCAGGACTGTTGAGCTACATTACCATATTATAAAATGAACCAAGATCAATATACTGTCCACGAGCTCTTAACAAAAATTCTTCAGTCGTCCCTCAGCGTGTGTTCCTGTGTGTTCTTGTTAGTGTTGGGGAGTAACAGATTACATGTACTGGAGTTACGTAATCAGAGTACAAATTATGAGTAACTGTATTCAGTTACAGTTACTGTTTCAATGAGTGGTAATTGGATTACAGTTACTTTGTTGAAATAAATGGATTACACGGCGGGATTTTCCTGTTTTCACATTTTGGGCTAAATCCTTTTTTTTTCGGTAATCCCACTCATTGCCGGACACTAAATCAGGTCTAAAACTAGGACTAAACCAGGACTAAACCAGATCTAAACCAGATCTAAACCAGATCTAAACCAGATCTAAACCAGGTCTAAAACCAGGACTAAACCAGATCTAAAACCAGGTCTTAAACCATGACTAAACCATGACTAAACCAGATTTAAACCAGGACTAAATCAGGACTAAAACAAGGACTAAAACATGACTAAAACAGGATTTAACAGGACTAAATCATGCTGTGTGGATGTGTCTCCTCTTTTTCTATCAATAATACTTTTTATTTGATTCAGTAAAATCTGGGCTTTTCTTTTCTTTTATCAGACAAAACATCTTATCTTACGATTTCCTCATCTTTGCTTCTCTACAGTAAATGAAGTAATCCAACGTATTCAGATTATGTTACTCACTTTAAGTAATTTAATGGATTCTGTTACAAACTACATTTTGGGCTTTGTAATCTGTAATCTGTAGGGGAATACATTTTAAGAGTCACCTTCCCAACACTGATCCTTGTGTGTGTGTGTGTGTGTGTGTGTGTCTGTGTGTGTGTGCAGGTGAGGTGTGTGACGAGGGCTGGCACCATGTTGGAGAGTCCTGTCTGAAGATCAACTCCAGCTCCGACACTTATGACAACGGGCAGCACTTCTGTAAGAACCAGGGCGGGAACATGGCCTCTCTGCTGAGCCACACTCAGGTCGGCCACATCCTGGAGCAGCTCAGCAAGCACCAGCAGCTCGGCAAGGTCAGCACACAAGGGGGCGCTGTGGGGAGGCGCACTGGTCCACTCGTCTGACGGTGAGATCAGGGAGAGTGGTTTATGTGGAGTTGCATTTTGTCTCTGCTCAAGCGTCCCGTACAAATACAAGATGGATTAGAGTTGATGTTTTTCAAATTATCAAGTCATATTAACACTTTGCATCTGATGACATCAAACTAACTGTACGCACTGCTTTGTCTGAAGTTCTATTACTCAAATTAGACTTTAATCTGAGCTTTCTTTTAACACAATCTGAATATAAAGAACGGCTTTAGCTGGAACTTCAGCTTTTTGTCGACCTTCAAACACGTAAATGGGTCCGGTCAAGTGGTAACGGAGGGAAACGGGCAGATTTTTGACATTCAAATGTCTCTTATTCAGAAACTAGAGGGACTATTGAAATAAGTAAAGTATCAGAATGTAGGAAAGAGTTACTCTCCAACAGGGTAAAGTTAAACCTGTGAGATTCTTTCATGTTGATGACAAAAAATGTAAAAACTCATGTCAGTAACGGAGGGAATGAAATATGCAGCACTTTTTGGGCAATAATGCAGTTCAAAGATGGAATAACACAAGATATGATGAAATACATCCATTTATTTACATGATTTGCAGGTCTTTGAAATTTGGGAAATAATTTTTGTTCCATGTTTCATACATGGTCTGTTTAAAATGGATGGAACTTTAGAACCAAACTAGAGTACATATGTATCTGTTCAATACATTTTTATATCAGATGCATTAACTTGAAATTTTGGGCTTGCTGTTTACTTCTGCTTGACCGGACCCTAATATGACCATGAACATGTGTTCACAGGCTCCTGAACATGTGCTGTTTATGGCCCTGTCACACCTTGACGATTTAGCCAGCGTATCAGATACATTCCAGATTTTCTCTAAAACACTGACGTATGCTGAGCTACCAGTGTTTTTTTTTTTTTTTCTTTTTTAATTGTGGAGTATACATAGACTATTTGTGTATTTGTAATGAGTTAGATGTATAAATAACAAAATAGTAACTGATATAGAATGTTTTGGTAATTTATATAATGTAACTTATACCAACTAATGCTTAGCGTGTTGTCGTCGTCCACAACTTATGCCCAACAACAGTCTAACTTATGCATAGTGCACGGCAGCATACTGCAGACGCTCACTTGTCGTCGCCAATAAAAAGGCTGCCTGCTCGACGGTTCATAACTGCACTAGACATCGCACTAGAAACTAATCAGCCAGTCTGTATTCTCGTCTCAATCTTGCTGGATCCTCCATCTCTCAGGTGATCTGTGTAGCGTGTGGTACCACGGGGTCTGCTCACCATGAAGTCTGGAAGAGGACTGACGCTTTCCCCATTTTTATAAACCGACTTCTCTACACGCTGCCAATACACCATTACACGGCAGCTACGAGTTAGAAACACGTTCAGTAAGTTTATGGTCGTCAGAACATGTCAAATACGTCTGGATATGTCAGTGTGCTTTGGAGATAAGTTCAATACAAGTTACACACAAGTTTAAAGCATGTTACTCATCAATTATAGGTACACTAGACACTATCTCAACATATTTGGACTTATGAGTAACTTACAATTAACGTGTGTGAACCTGTGTCAACGATTGCATAACTTACTTACAACTTTTGGCCGTGCATGCAGGATGTATAAACACACACAAAAAACATGAAACTGAAAACTGTCCAACAAAAATCAAACATTGTTTTTCACCTGTGGTTCAACAGAATCATTACAAAAAACAAAATAATGAAACTGGCCTTGACAAAAAAGATGCACCTTAACTTTATATTTTGTTGCACAACCTTTTGCAATAACTCTGCAAACAAACGATTTCTGTAACTGTCATTGAGACTTCTGCTCTGGTCAACAGGTATTTTGAAACATTTCTCAGTTGTCTCAGGTTTGAAGGGTTCCTTCTCCAAATGCATGTTTCAGCTCTTTTAACAGATGTTCAGTAGGACTGAGACATGGGCACAGAAGAACACTCCAGAACAGTCCAATGTTTTGTTCTTAGCCATTCTTGTGTATTTTTATCTGTGTATTTTGGGTCATTATCCTGTTGGAAGTCCAATGACCTACAAACGAGACCAAGTTTTCTGACACTAGGCAACACATTTCATTCCAAAATACATTGATAGTTTTGTGATTTTGTTGTACCTTGCAAAGATTCAAGACACCCTGTGGCAGATGCAGCAAAACAGCCCCAGAACAAAACCAAACCTCCTCCGTAGGGACAGTGAAAAGACAATCAACCAGAAGCTTTTGGGCTTGTTAATCTGCATTGTGACAAATTCCAATCTCACATTTTTATGATTTGCTCTCAGGAGTGGTGTCCTCACATGAAGTCCACTTTGGCTCAAACAGTGATGGATCTGACACTGATGTACCTCGTCCTTCCACTTCACATTTGTTTGGAGGTTCTTCACCTTCTCTGGTCCATGTTCAGTGTTGTCTCTATCATTTCGCCAAACCCTATTGTCCCTATTGTCTAAGTATTTACCATCTTTTCTAGAGGTACCATCATTTTTGTCCAGGGCAGTTAGTTTGTTGTTTTAAATAATTCTGTTGAACAACCATTCAAAAGCAGTGTCTTTTTTTGCCACAGGGGTACCAACAATTTTGTCCATGACTGTGCGTCCAGAAATTTTGAGCATGACCAAAAATTTCTGACGACCTTGCCGTATGTCGACGTATGTCAGCGTGCTTCAGCGTGCTCACAACTTATACAAAACTTACCTATAACATGCTACATTTTTGATACTTCGTCATACGCTGGCTAAATGGTAAAGGTGTGACAGCCCCTTTAAATCCATTTAGTGTTTTTTCTTGAGTTTTCAGGCAATGTGTGCCAATCCACCATCCTCCATTCATAAACATACATGTAGAACACCCCCAGCATTCTGCAGAGTATCAATACAATTTCCATTTTTACTTCACTGGAGTTATAATTTAAATAATGCAAATGTGATGCAGCTGAGCGTATCGTTAGTGTTGAGTGCAGAGCAAATACATGTAATACATGGACATGCAAGGCACAAAAAACACATTTCTGGACATGGATTTGATTCTAAAATGCAGGTACAGGAAATGATCTTCAGGCAGCACACTGAACTGGTCCACCCAGGTCTAATTCCAGAAAAATCCAGTCTGTTTTCTGCTTATCCTATAGCAACAGTATTATTTTTACATTCACTACAGTATCTACATAATTAGCTAAACAGATCATAAAAAAAAACCTGTCAAACATGTTTTGTTTTTCTTCTTGTTTAGTTGTGCTATTTTATGGACTAAAGGCTTTTGATTTATAAGCAAAAACACAGTTAGAGTTTGGATAAGGCGATTGAGTTTAGTTGGGATATGATCAAAACTGTCTCTACCTGTGACATCACAATCCTGGGAATTTCAAAGAGTTTGGTGAGACTCAGAGGATTAATGAAACCAGCATGAATTAAAATATAAGTGAAGTATAAGTCCAGGCTTGTTTTTGATGAGAGAACAATGTTATAACATGGTCAAAAGTGGTGTTCTTTTAAAGGGTTCTTTTAAGAGGGTGGGGTATTGACTCTAACACTGTATCACATATTTAATCACCATGTTACCTTTTATTGTTTTGAAAATGCTATATTCACTGATTACAACATATTAATATTCACTTAAGTGTCATTTTCATTTTTTATGTTCTGAGTCCCCCCTCCGTTTGCTCCCTGTGTTAAGTCACTCCCCCTTCAGAGCGCTATCACAACACAATCAGCGTGGACCTGCTAATGAAACTCCTGCACATCAGAGTCCTGCACAGTACAGAACCACACCCACAATTATATCAAAGTGAAATCTGCACTAACATTCCGGAACCGTGATAAATCAGGGTCAACCCATTAGTCCCACAGCCCAGTAGTCCAGGACTAAACCAGGACTGAACCAGGAATTAACCAGGTTTAAACCAGGACTAAACCAGGATTTAACCAGGTTTAAAGCAGGACTAAACCAGGAGTGCAGCTGCCCAGCCGATCACCTCCTCTGATGTGTTTATGTAATACATACACTAAAGTCTCTCTCAGTCTCAGTTTGGTCTGCCATCTCTCCGGGAAAAGACCAGGAAATGGCACTTTGTTTCCAGGGTAACGGACGTCCTGGACGCACATCAAGTATTTTTCTCCCGTTCATTGTTCATTTTATTCACCTGACCCGCCTGTGTGTAATCACTACCTGCTTGCATACCTGCCCGTAAAACTCCAGAACATTAAAACCCGCCCGTTTCAGCAACTATTTACAGGTACTGTTGAGGAAAATACCTTAGTGTTTGTTAGTTTCTGCTTAGATAAAAATTACACTTGAAACTGAAATAAAGTCCAGATAATTTACTTATTCCAATTTTAGAAAGTCATACTTGTACAAGGAGTCTGTGCTGACATTCCCATGCAGAGACTGAATATTTACGCCTATACAATGATTTTTATACACAAACTATAGTGGGAGGCGACCATGGTTTAGACTTAGTGTCTCTTCGTTGGTGCACAGTCAGCCAGGCCTCTTGGCACGTTGCACAGTCTTATCCAATTGTGACAAGGATCCCCCAGATTCATCTCACTCGTCTTAGTCCTTGCCCTATTTAGTTAATGAATTAGACATATAGATAGAAATAGAATATATTGTACATGAACTGAAAATATCTCTGCATCCCTCAGCTGTAATCTAGTCCCTGTTTTCTGGGCCATTGTATAGTGAATTATAATAGTACAATAATCAAATATAGCAGTACATCAAAAGACGCATCAAGAATCTCGGACTTCCAGTCATTGCACAATTCATACTGGGAAGGATTTTCCGAAAAACTGAGACAAAGTCGATCTTTTCAAGTCTTTTGAACCATATCACTTTTGTTTCTGATTCTAATATTGTCATATTTCAGTTTTGGAATTTGGAAATCTTTTACGAATTCAAAAAGTCAGCGCCGAAGAGAAAGGCACCAGCTGTTCACCAAGAAACACCTTCCACTGCAAAGAGACCGAGATGTGATGTTGCTGTAAAACAACAAGAACAAGAAAGTCCAGCTCAGTCTGTTTGTCTTCTGCACCTCTCCATTAACAAACGGGATCCTGCTTTGTTGGTGCTCCACATACAAAATGTTCGCTGTAAACTCAGGATGATTTAGGCAGTCGAAGGTTTCCTTTTTGGTTCTTCCTGTGGATCAATCCTGCCCATCACCTTCACCTTTCACTATTTTTCAATTCCGTTGGAAAGGGAAACAGTTTGAACAGAGGTTTGCACTCACACACATCTGATTCACTTTTGCATTTATGGAGTTTGCAAACACATTTCTCGAGCTGTTTTCCGGTGTTAGGATCCAACAACCACACAATTAACAATGTCCGAATCCCAAAACTAAAATATGACTATCAGGACCAGAAATAAAAGTCCATCCATCCATCCATTTTCGTCCGCTTATCCGGGGCTGGGTCGCGGGGGCAGCAGTCTAAGCAGGGACTCCCAGACTTCCTTCACCCCAGACACGTCCTCCAGCTCCTCCGGGGGGACCCCGAGGTGTTCCCAGGCCAGCCTAGAGACATAGTCCCTCCAGCGTGTCCTGGGTCTTCCCCGGGGCCTCCTCCCGGCGGGACATGCCCGGAACACCTCCCGAGGGAGGCGTCCAGGAGGCATCCGGAACAGATGCCCGAGCCACCTCAACTGGCTCCTCTCGACGTGGAGGAGCAGCGGCTCTACTCCGAGCTCCTCCCAGAAACAAAAGTGATATGGTTCAAAAGACTTGAAAAGATCAACTTTGACAATAGACACATCCCACTGGGAAAACAAACATGGAGGTTTGATGCTCACTTTTTTGGAAAATCCTTCCCAGTACGAATTGTGCAATGACCAGAAGTCCGAGATTCTGGATGCATCTATAACTGTATAGCAGCACATCAGTTACATCATAGCAGTAGTTATACACCACCTAAGCCTGGTTATTTACCCTAACAGTACCTGACCCGGACTCTACTGCACATCACATAAGTTTTGCCAGGTTGCTGTGTCCAGTTTTATATCATGTTTTTTGAATATTTATAATATATGGAGAATTGTCGTGTGGGAGCATGGGTGATGGAGGCTTGTGGGCGGAGCCTTGGTCAGAATCTTACAGCTAACAGTAAAGAGGGTTCAAATAAGGTCTGGGAAAGATCACAAAATGACTTAAACATGTACTGATGATGATAAATCCTCCTCGGGCATGTTTTTGATGTGTGAACAACGTTTTAACATGGGAGAAAATTCATAAAAATCAACCCCCTCTTCAACAAAACAAACAAATTAAATATTATAAATGAGTGTATACCAGGAAACAGTACAAGTCTCCTAACCTTGCATAACCTTCTACTGATGACAACCAGACTAGTGGAAAGTGCTTACGGCTCAGGTTATCCAGGCCCAGGCATCTGCGGAAACACAGAACACGACAAACAGCCCGAGGACAGACTTAAACCCACCGCGTTTGACCCACACGCCGTCTCCAGCTCACAGCGCCCAACATGGGTCCAGAACTCCCCGTGGTTCTGGATGGTACGGGTAAAAGCCCCGCAATGCCAGCGTCTGACCACACACACAGAAACACGAAGATGGACGAGTGGAATTATCATAATGGACATTTAAACAACACTTCAGAGCGCGGCGCATATGGAGCTGACATCGAGCCCAGATGTGGTTAAATACGAGTCAGATCTGTTCTAATCCCTCCCAGCGATTATGCATAAAATAAACCAGCACGGTCGTTATTTTATTAAACGACTAGATGGGTTCCAAATGTTAACCTTGTCTGGAACCACATTAATTTGGTTTCTGACAATGGAGAGTTGTAGCAGCATGCGGCTGTTGTCAGAGCTGAAAAGTACTCGGTATTTAAGACGATTTTAAAGAGGGTTAAAGAGATTTTTGATGTTCTGAGTACCCCCTCTCTGTGTTAAGTCACTCCCCCTTCAGAGCGCTATCAAAACAGAATCACTAATGAAACTACTGCACATCGCATCAGTTTAATCAAGTTGCTGTGTGCAGTTTTGTATCATGTATTTGTATTTGTATGAAGAAATGTGGTGTGGACGCATGGGTCGTACTTATTTAGAGTTTATTATGACCATTTACATATTTTTTTTCTCTTTGTTATTATATTATATTGTGATGTGCGAGCAACAGTGTCCAAATAATTTCCCTTGTGGATCAATACACTTTGTCTAAGGCTACGTTCAGACTGCAGGGTTTAATGCTCAATTCAGATTTTTTTTTTTTTGTGAAATCTGAGGTTTTTCACATTTCCAATTAAATGTGACACTCCAGTGTGAACTTTAAATGGCCCAAAAGTGTCCCACATGTGCACTGGAGACACGACGACGTCAACCGCAGTGAGCGTGCTCTGTGTTTACTGAAGTTGTCCAAACATGGACGCAGCATCGAGCACCTGGAGATTTTAAAGTTCCTCTTGTACCGGAGCCAGAACATGAACAACTTACTTGTTTTAAGGAGGAGACTGAGAAGGAGAAGGACGAGGTTTTTGGCCGTGGTGTTTTGTGGGGCAGTGGCAACAACGTCCGTTGAAAGGAACGTGTGGATGTGGAGACGGAACCAAGAGTGGGTGGATAGCGATGTGCTTCACTTCAATGACACAGAGTTCATTCTTCATTTCGTATGACGAGAAGAACGTTTTTTCACTTGTTGATAAGGTGTAGGTGAGATGAATGTGCTTTGGCCGTTCAGACTGAAGTCGCATGTGAAAAGATCAGATATGTATCGGTTTTAGGAGCACAGATCCAAGTGTCCTGGGTCACATTTGAAAAAATTTGATCTGTGTCATTCAGACTGTCATTAGAAGATCAGATACAGGTCACATAGGGGCCAAAAAATTGGATTTGGGTCACTTCAGGCTGCAGTGTGAATGTAGCCTAAGTCTAAGTAAATGGCTACATTCAGACGCAGTGAAGCACAGATCAATCCCACCACTCTTCTCTGTGTCTCTGCACTCACACGTTCCTTTCTACAGACGTTACTGCCTCTTCCCCTCACAACACCATGGCCAAAAACCTCGTCCTCCTTTTTCTTCTCAGTCTCCTCCTTCAAACAAATAAGTTTTACATGTTCTGGCTCCGGTACAACAGCAGCTTTAAAATCTCCAGGTGTTCGATGCTGCGTCCATGTTTAGGCGACTTCCATAATCACTGAGCACACTCACTGTGTGTGACGTCGTCGTGTCCTCCAATGATCATGCGGGACACATTTGGGGCATTTAAAGTTCACACTGGAGATCACATACAAGTCACATTTAATTAGAAATGTGAATGACCTCGCAAAAAAATCAAGCCCTGCAATCTGAACATAACCTAAGTCTAAGTATCGTCCTGTATTTGATGCTTTAGTGCTCAGAAAAGTTCAGTTTTCCTCTAACCCCATCCTTGTCCATAACTCAGTACTTATATACAATTAATTGATTAAAGGAAAAAAAAAAAAAAAAGTAGCCTAATTTCAAAAATAAAAAGAGATAAATGAAAATGTCCTTCCTGCTACAGTGAAATACTTCATTGAAGAGGTGGGCGGGGCTTAACAATTTTCGCCAGGCAGGAAGTCAATGTTTTTGTTTTTTTTTTTTTTTTTTTTTAATTAAATCATTGAATTTATAATACAACCACTACACCAGATGATACAAAAAAAATCTAAGAAATATAATAAATAAAATAATAAATAAAATAAATATTAGTCTTTCTAGAGAATTACATGAACCTATTTACACTCATACAGCAAACTAGTGCGCGCACACACACACACACACACACACACACACACAAGACAAGGGCCGTGTCTTGCTCAAGTGCACAACAGTAATATGCATTGCCAGTACTAAGGGTAGAACCATCACCTCCATTTTTGATTTAACATTTCTACCAACTGAGCTCCCTTCACACATTAAAATGCACATTATTATTCACTCTTAAAGTCTCTGTACGTGAATGTTACCGTCTTAAAACATGAAAAACAAAACTGGTTCATTTTAAAACGGTTTACAAGGGTCCAAAGTTACTCCTCATTTGTCTCACATGTTCTGTACATTCAAATTATTCACTAGTTTGAATTTATAAACACTTTTCACACCTTCCAGAGACCAGAGCAGAGTTTTGTTGTCACAGTAAAGCTACAACTAGCATACTAACAGTGCACTTCCTTGTTATCAGACAATGAAACTCGTTATAATCAGATGCAGACAGAGCACAGCAGACTTATTTTGACCTCAAGAGCCGCTTATATAATATCTGTGTACTGGGGCAAGACACATTTTAGGCTGATACGTGGGAAAATCACATACAGGCTTTTTCGTCTTTGCCTTTTTGCACATGTGAGGAGTTCCAGATGGATTCCTCTTGCTCCAGCCCTGCTCCACATTCTTCTGATTGGGAATATGAGTGTGGTGTAGATGTTAGCAGGCTGAGTGCACAAACTGGCACTTATTGTTCCACTTAATGAGTTTTTCTGGGACAGTGCTTCTGAGAGAGCACAATTAGGCCTCATTATTCCCCTTTGTTTTTCTTAGAAGTCCAACAGTCGGAGCTTGCACCAGATTCACTTTGGTTCCAATCTATATATGGATTCAGAGCATGTGGTTGTATGTTTTTGTTGTAAAGTTGTGTAAGTCAGATTTATTGCCTTTAAAGCAGACCGTTCCTGCAAAATCTGAACTTTTCAGAGCTTTTAACCATTTTATAATTGTTTCCCCTTAAACTGCACATTTTATTTGGAGTGATTGGTGCATGTTCTTTAATCACTTATTTTCACAATGCAATTTTTACAAATCTTATTATTATTTTTTTTTTAATAATTTATACATGTAGGATTCAGCGGTGTTGCATAGTCATTTTGGTACAATAAAAAAAAAAAAAAAAGTATCTGATGTGCAGTTACATTTTATAACAGTGTTCCTACATCATTATACCCCCTGTCCCCGCCCACAGCTCTGTACTCACAGGGTCCATGATGTTTTCATAAATAACAATAGTCGTTTGTTAAATCAGTAGCTGCACAAACAATATGAAATATACAGTATTTTTCCAACTATAGGCGAGTTTCAGCTGACGTCATTGTTATTAAAAGCCTGCGTTGCATGCTGGGAAATATTTTGGTCGGAGGCAAGAAACAGGATAGCATCAAACACAGTGCGTAACCTCGCGTATTTATCCCTGATAATGGTAAATTCCTGCTGCATTATCAGATGCACAAATAGAAGCACGGAAGAAGGAAAATGTCTATTTTTCATATTCTGAGTTAAAAGAACCGCCAACGGTGAATTAAATGGCTTTCAAACATCCGCAGAGCAAACGTAGAAGATCCTAACAAACCGTGGACTAAAACAAGTTCAACAACACATCGAGACTCTTGGAGGTTTTCATCTTTTCTGCTGTGAATGGCCCAGGAGTTTCCACCAAGTCATTGTGGATGTCGCCAAAGTGAATATTTGTCCAGGTAGTTGGTGATTCTGACCAGAAATTTGGTTTGGTCCACCTTTTGTCGGGGTTGAAAAGGGTGATTTGGCTCCATCGATGTTTATGACCAATTTCTGGTCAAATGGTCTTGGGTCCTCTGCTGTTAGAGTGGAGAAATAACCAGGATCAATACCCTTTACGTGCTTTCTCGCTCCGTCCGTCATGTTGAATTAGTGTTTCTTGCCGCCGACCAAAATAATTCCCAGCATGCAACGCGCACTTTTGTCAACAGTGAAACTCTCCTTTAAGTCACACTTTTTTCATGGTGAGACTTATATATTAAGATGTTCAGACTGACAGCAGCGAGAGGTTCTAGGCTTGTGTGTCAGTTTTCTGCACATGTCTCCTGCAGAATAAGCCGCTGTCCTGCTGCAAGTAGTGAAATATGCAGCAGAAAACGATAATCGAGCAGCAGAAAGAAAGTTTGAAGTGAGTGAGAAACTTGTGAGGGACTGGTGGAAAGCAGGAATGGAGAACACAGCTTCATGGCAACTGGAAGTGTGCACCATGAAACTTTCCTGGAAGTCACTGGATGACAAAGCCTGGACTTCAGGGACGACTGAAGTTGCGCGGAGATGTTCAGAAGTGACACAAGTGATGAAGAATTCAGTGGATTTAGTGATTTGGAGTGAGATTGAGAGTTTAGTGAACTTGTTCTGTTGTGTACTTTATACTATAGTTATCTAAATAATTGTTAATATGTTACATTAAAATATTAACACCTGTTCAGTCAGTTGTTCTTCATTCTATTGTTATTACTAGAACTTGCCTTTCAAGATCAAATGTCAGTTTCTGGTTCCTGATTTTATAAAATAAATTTCCCCCCAAAAGTGTGACTTATAGTCTGGTGCGATTTATATATGTTTTTTTCTTATAGTCCGAAAAGTATGTTACTCATTTTAATCATCAACAGTGTTGGGGAGTAACAGATTACATGTACCAGAGTTAGGTAATCAGAGTACAAATTATGAGTAACTGTATTCAGTTACAGTTATGTTTCAGTGAGTGGTAATTGGATTACAGTTACTTTGTTGAAATAAATGGATTACACGGTGGTATTTTCCTGTTTTCACATTTGGGGCTATATCCCCCCCCTTTTTTTTTCTTTTTTTTTCTTTCTGGTAATTCCACTCATTGCCAGACACTAAACCAGGTCTAAAACCAGATCTCAACTAGGTCTAAACTAGGACTAAACCAGGACTAAAACCAGGTCTAATTTAGGTCCAAATCAGGTCTAAATCAGGACTAAAACCAGGTCTAAACCAGGACTAAACCAGGTCTAAACCAGGTCTAAACCAGGTCTCAAACAGGATTTAACAGGACTAAATCATGCTGTGTGGATGTGTCTCTTCGTCTTCTATCAATAATATTTTTATTTTGGGTAAGTAAAGTCTGGGCTTTTTATTTTCTTTTAGCAGATAAAACATCTTATGTTACGATTTCCTCGTCTTTGCTTCTCTTCAGCAAACCAAGTAATCCAAAGTATTCAGATTACGTTACTCACTTTAAGTAATTTAATGGATTACGTTACAAACTACATTTTGGAATATGTAATCTGTAGGGGATTACATTTTAAAAGTAACCTTCCCAACACTGATCATCAAAATAGTGACTCTTTCAAATGTGCTGCATAAAAAAAGTTTACAGTAAAAAATGCAGTTCTGTCATAAAATTGTTTAGTAAAATATACAAAAAATATATTTAAAAAAATATACTTTTGGTGATATTTATTGTTACAGCCTCCCATCATATTAATACTGTATCACCACATGTAGTATCACGGCGTATCGATATTTTCAATATTTTTGCACTTCTAATTTAAATGAACCTTTTATCAAGCCATTTTATATTAATATCAAATCAAAATATGAAATAATGATCTACATGTGTGAGTTTCATAGTAAATCATCTCGAGAAGAAACCAACCCAAACACATGGAGCACACAAAACCACACATGGTCTGGGAACTGAACCCAGAACCTTCTTGCTTTGAGAGAACAGCACCATTCTGTGTTTAGTTTGTTTCTTCTGGTATGTGTCATTTGCACTTGAGACATGTGAACTGGACTAAGGGCACATTCACTCTTTTCAAGCCCAGTTTAGCCCTGATGTAGACTTGGTTTAGTCCTGTTCTAGTCCTGTTTTAATCCAGGTCTAGTCCTAGTATAGTTCCTGATTTAGTCCCACTTTAATGCCATTTTTGATATGTATTTGTGTGAACATCCCCTAAACATCAAAGGAAGCGTTCACACATATTGAAGATTGATGGCAGTGCTAATGTGCCGCTCTTGTTTTGTGGACTGTACGTTCATAGACCATTTACTGTTAATAGAATCATGTCTCTCACTTTGTTTCAGAACTTTACTTTCCATCGTGAAACTTTCCCCATATTTGGAATATCAAAGGTTTGGGTCCCTCAGTTGCATTTTTTGGTGTTCATTTGCTTGAAAAAGTACCATCATTTATTTATTTATTTATTTATTTTAGCTTTGTACCATGTTATAACATTGTTCCATCATCAAAAACATGTTTGAAGAGGTTTTAGATGCACAAACATGCGCAAAACCCTCCTTACAGAGAGATTCTGTCCAGTGCTCCACCCACAAGTCTACATCACCCTGCTCCACACCACTTTCTCCATAAACTTCACAAAAAGTGTGAAACAAAACTATACACTACAACCTGACAAACCTGGTGTGATGTGCAATAGTTTCATTAGAGGGATGCACGCTGAGAGCAAAAACTGAACAAAACTGGAACTACTTAACCAACTTTAAACACAAGCTGCTTTGGGAAAATATGGCATTTTCAAACTAATGCATAATAGTACTATATATATATATATATATATATATATATATATATATATATATATATATATATATATATATATATATATATAATAGTGATATAAATATGCAACATGTTACATTTCATACCCCACAGAAGTGAAACACTCCTCTTAAGTGTAAAACAAGCCAAAATACTATAATATATTTCAGATTTTCACCATTTCTCTAGCAGCAACTCCAGCCGCCAATGCTAATTGAAAAAAATATGTTTATAACTATCAATATAAATAAACAGTTTAATCTGTACAGTTTCAATAAATGTTTATAAAAGCTTTTCAGATGACTTTCACTGAACACATGTGTAGTTGAGCTGAAGGCATGAGGTGAGTACAGAGTACAGGAGGGTCAGTGACACTCAGGTGAACACTCAGACATGATCTGTGTCTTTCAGTCATGTGACAGTGTAGTTCCTGTCCAAACCCACAGGTGGAGCTGTGTTGTGTTTTTTACAGAAGCTGTCCCCTTGGGTCGGCCTGAGGAAGATAAACGTGTCGTACTGGGCGTGGGAGGACATGTCCCCGTTCACCAATAGCAGCCTGCGCTGGTTACCGGGGGAACCGAGCGACGCCGGGTTCTGTGCGTACATGGAGCGGGCGGAGGGAGCATCGCTGAAGGCTAAACCCTGCACCGCTAACGCTAATGGACTGATCTGTGAGAAAGCTGCAGTGTGTGTGTGTGTGTGTGTGTGTGTGTGTGTGTGTGTGTGTGTGTGTGTACAGCTGTGGGACATACACAAACATTACCATGAGGGACAAAAAAGCTTATCTCTCTTAGCTTGGATAAGCGATAATAAAACTAATGTCATGGTTACTGAGACTTATTTATAGTTTTATTGAGTCACTCTTTTCTCTTGTTCACATTTAAACAATATCCAGTGAAAACGGTTCATTACTGAGCCGAGGATTAGATTGTGTTAGGCTCCGTTCACACTGCAGCCTGAAGTGACCTAAATCCAATTTTTTGGCCCCTATGTTCCTGTATCTGATCCTTTAATGACAGTCTAAACCACACAAATCAGATTTGTTCAAATATGACCCAGGACACTTGGATATGTGCTCCTAAAACCCAAACATATCAGATCTTTTGACATGTGACTTCAGTCTGAACGGTCAGGTCACATTCATCCCACCTACACGTCACAAATGTACACAAATGTTCATCTCGTCATGTGAAAACTGTGTGTGAACTCTGTGTGAGTGAAGCAGTGAAGCACAAATCAATCCCATCATGAAGCTAAACAGAAGCACTGCTCTGTCTGAAGCTCTGCTCCTCAACAGGTGAGCAGATTTGTGCTGTTAAACAAAGTTTTCTCAGATAACATCAGTCACTAGATAGCTAGCATTAGCCAACAGTTTTCACTTTGAAGACTCATAATGATCACAAACTCCATAGACATACATGTAGTAACCCCCAGTGTGATGTCACTGTAAACTATCAGTATTACAGGGTGTGCCAAGACACGACAGATAATCAAACAAAATAAGAGTATCACAATATCACAACAGTGTATTAGTGTAAAATATGGTGGAGCTTTACCTTGAAACCCTTTTATTGGGATCATTATCATGTTTCACAAGACAAGCTCACGCTGGCTGCTCTAAAATGCCACAAAGAATCATGGTCTGTGATGTGATGAAATATCACTAAATACATTTTGTACAGACCCTTTGCTTTGTTTTCACATGGTGTGTCCGTCTGTCTGGTCAGGGCGAGTGGAGAGCCCGGTGCCGCGGCCCTGCAGACTGCCCTGCTCCCTCAGGACGGGCTGTAAGCAGTGCACAGGTCAGCCCATGGAGTGTATGTGGTGTGGAAGCACTCAGCGCTGTGTGGACGCCTCCGCCTACGTCCTGTCCTTCCCCTATGGACAGTGTCTGGAGTGGGAGACGCAGGACTGTGCTGGTAAAGACACGACACTGACACACTGTGCACACACACCAATCACACACCAGCAAGTCATTCATGAAACAAGACATTCTTATAGATATTATATTAGACAGTACAATACTAAGGGATAGACTCAATACTCAAGACTGATTCCAATACCACAGTGACAATTAAAATAAAACACTCTTTCTTTTGACAATAAAATGTCATCTCCAACATTAAATGGAAAGTACTTTCTCTTATATTTCCATGTGGTCTTATATGTGTGTAATTCCTCAGTGGTCCATGTGTGTATACGAGGGATGCATCGACCTCGATACACGGGTCATGATATCGATTCAATTTCGATACATTTTAAGATGCAAAAAAACCCCAAAACAATCTCATGTAATTTTTTTTCTGCTAATGTGTATACTATAATAACTCTGTGACATTAATGAAACACTTTACACACAATTACACACAATATATTACAGAACAACTACTGTCAAGTTGTAATTTATCTGTGAAATGTTTTACTTCATTTGGTTCAATAATTTACAGCTCAGAATTTTTATTCTGTGAAAATAAGAACAAAAGTTTTATAACTATTTTCCTTTCAAACCCAAATAAATGACAACACAGAGGCATGGAGGGACACAAGCATATCGACATGAGTATCGAATGAACACATGTATCGAATCGTGACACCGGTATCGAAAGATTTGATATTATACTGAATATTGTTGCATCCCAGCCTGTGTGCTCTTATACTTATACTCGGATACAGCGTCTTCATTCTATCCAGTGAATGTGACATTTTTAGTATTGATACCTGCTCAAATGAGTATCTAGTTTTGATATTACTTTCAGTATCGATTAGTATCTGATTTACAGTACATTTGACAATCCTAGTACCATTCTTTAGGCTGCAGTACAGAATGAGAGAGACTTTACTGATCTCGAGGGAAATTCAAGTTTTGCTGCAGCAACATTTCCACTGCACGTCTCAGTCCCTTTGTGTGTCAGTCAAAGGTCTGAGGTGAGTTTAACAGGAGGACAGGTCAGGGAGGGTCAGCAGGTCTGTGTCAGGGCAGTTTGAGGAGAGGAAGAGCCAAAAGTGTCCCTCCTCTGTGTCCTGCAGCATCACAGCCGTGTCCAGGTGAACACCACAGTTTCCTCTTTCTTTTACGTCACTCTGGTGCTTATGTCAGGAATGAAATGGTTCATCCTGGTATTTCCTCTTTATGGAGTATTTCTTCTGGAATATCTTCTGCCGCATTTGCTGCCACTTATGGTGTAAAAAACCTGTAGCATCTCAAATGTCCATAGCGAGCTCCTCTTGCACGGTCTCCAGGGATATGGAGAAAAACAAACGGCTCATTTCACACAATCCAACAGACCCTTGTGTTCATTCCCTCAAAGTATTTCCTCTGAAGATCTTCTGCCACATTTGCTGCCACATATGGTGTGAAAAGTCTATAGTATCTCAAATGTCCACAGCGAGCTCCTCGGCGAGCCTCTTGCATGTTCTTGTGGGTCGTCTCTGTCCCCGCAGTCAAAGTCAGTGGAATATGTTTGGGAAGAAGCCAGAGAGGTTTTAAGGAACTCTTCATTCGTTATAGCAGACGTGTGGACACATTCTGGATTTAAATCAAGACTCACTGTTTTTATGACAATTTTCAAAGCAGAGAACATTTTTAAACAGCAGTGACAGCGTCAGCCTTGTTGCAACACTGCACCAACCCACAGAAGAATATTTTCACTGGCACATAACTTAAATCATTAGTTTGTTTTTACTACATTCACATTTTTCTTTTCTTCTATTTATTGATTTTGTATTTTACAATTTGCAGATAAACTTTATTTCTCAGGAAATGCATCACTTGGATCTTTTTTTAATCAACCTGCTGTCTGTAACTTGTATATTCACAGTGCATGGAGCAGACTCGTGGCCCTCCTCCTCACTCTCCCCAGACTTGTGCTAAATCCTGTTTAGTGTGGCGTGTCCTGGCAGCACTAGAGAGGCACAGAGAGGGGCACAGAGAGGGGCACACACACTGGCACTGCCAGCCTGTTCAGAATGACATATTACCACTAACAACCTTTGGCAGAGTGATGTAAGCAGCCGCTCATCCCAGCGCAGGCAGGAGAGCCACGCTGAGTTAGACGATTCACCACGCACCAGCAACCAGTGTCAACAACACGGAGGAGGACCGGCGCAGGTTTAAGAGTTTAGCCCTATATTATACCGGGGACATGGCACACGCTTGGATGGGACACAACATGTGTTTTTTCATGGACCATTTTATAGACTTACATTTTCCCTATAATATTGTAATATACATTTTCCAATCATCATGGGAGTGGTCACCTTCTGCATTTTATTAAACTGTCCATGTTTCATCTGATTAAGACATTTTATTCTTCAGATTCAATTCTTTGGTTTCCCTTTTGGACCTTTACCCACAGTTTGGGAACCACTGCTCTAAACGTTTACTGCCACTTCTTTCACTGCAGATGTGACACCCACTAACTCACCAAGAAGGTGGAGGGGGCTGGAGGTTCCCATACTCTGTAGCATTTTTAGATGCAATAATAATGGGCCTGTTTACAAGAAGTTGATGAGACTTCATCTGACACACGAGACAGACCTATGGCCACGTCCACACAAAACTGCAAACTAATCCTTTAAGTATAATTCATGTATAAAACCAACTGAAACACTGTCTCTGGTTGTCTCTGGTTGCCTCTGGTTGTTTCTGGTTGTTTCTGGTTGTCTGTTGTCTGTTGTTCTGGTTGTCTCTGGTTTGTCTCTGGTTGTTTTCTGGTTGTCTCTTCTGTTCTCTGGTTGTCTCTGGTTGTTTCTGGTTGTTCTGGTTGTTTCTGGTTGTCTGGTTGTTTCTGGTTGTTTCTGGTTGTCTCTGGTTGTCTCTGGTTGTCTCTGGTTGTCTCTGGTTGTTTCTGGTTGTCTCTGGTTGTTTCTGGTTGTTTCTGGTTGTCTCTGGTTGTCTCTGGTTGTCTCTGGTTGTTTCTGGTTGTTTCTGGTTGTCTCTGGTTGTCTGGTTGTCTCTGGTTGTCTCTGGTTGTTTCTGGTTGTCTCTGGTTGTGCCTCTGGTTGTCTCTGGTTGTCTGGTTGTTTCTGGTTGTCTCTGGTTGTCTCTGGTTGTTTCTGGTTGTCTCTGGTTGTTTCTGGTTGTTTCTGGTTGCCTCTGGTTGTCTCTGGTTGTCTCTGGTTGTTTCTGGTTGTCTCTGGTTGTCTGGTTGTTTCTGGTTGTTTCTGGTTGTCTCTGGTTGTCTCTGGTTGTCTCTGGTTGTTTCTGGTTGTTTCTGGTTGTCTCTGGTTGTTTCTGGTTGCCTCTGGTTGTCTCTGGTTGTCTCTGGTTGTCTCTGGTTGTTTCTGGTTGTTTCTGGTTGTCTGGTTGCTCTGGTTGTCTCTGGTTGTTTCTGGTTGTCTCTGGTTGTCTCTGGTTGTCTCTGGTTGTCTCTGGTTGTCTCTGGTTGTTTCTGGTTGTCTGTTGCTCTGTTGTCTGTTGTCTCTGGTTGTCTCTGGTTGTCTCTGGTTGTCTCTGGTTGTCTCTGGTTGTCTCTGGTTGTCTCTGGTTGTCTCTGGGCGCCCTCTGAACAGTGTAAATGCATATTAAAGCACTTTTCATCACGTCAGGTCTGCAGACATCAGCCTGACTCAAACAAAACTCTGCCCTTTACTCATTTACAGACAGGCCCTAGAATGCAAAAAACAAACAAACAAACAAACAAACAAAAACAGATGTTAGGGTCTAGTTATAAAGTGGTTTTCATCATCTGTGAATAAGGAAGTAGACCTAATGCTAGTGTGCTGTTAGCATGCTAGTTGTTTTTAGCATTACCGTGACAGTAAATCCAGGACTCTGATGACTCTGAGGACTGTGAAACTTAAAGCAGACTCTGTGTACTTTACTCATTTTCTGTGTTCATCTCACTTTCATCTTTACTCCCAGTCTCATCCCTGGACTTGTACACAGCTGTTGGGTGAGTTTGTTGACAGTGTGTTACAGATGTACAGTGAAGTAGGTCATGGTGCGTGTGGATCGATGCTGGAGGAGCAGTGTGGACACTGGACATGTGGTGGGGGCTGCTCTCTGTAATGAGCTCCTCTGTGGGCCCTGGACAGAGGCTCCAGCGCAGACTACCAGCAGACAACAGCCACCACACTAATTGTTCTCCGTAGTGTCTTTATCTGAAATGTACTTTTAGACAAACGGACTTCAGCTAGTTTTTCCAAAGTTCTTCGATACAACAAATGAGCTAGGCTGGTGTATTTTTAGACTTGGTGACGCATGATTAAAAGGCCCGTATTAGGCTGTTCTCTGATCTTTGTTCTAATGTTTGTTTCATTCACACATGTTTAACACACAAACCCTCTGCTCCACCTTGTGATGTCATACAAGAAGTGTTCCACTGTGCTTTTAAACTCCTTACACCTTCACTAGAATCATTTGGATTATTTCAGCGCCGGAAATGCCAATCTTTACTGAACTCAAGTTGAAAGTTAGCTGTTAACTTGAAAACTTTATTGCATTTCCTGATAATAATCAAAATAATGAGTGAGCGAATGCCTCTCAAACACCGTGCATTTAACCACCAATGACTCTCTAATATGATACGTAGCCATAACATGAGACACATATTAAACTGTCAGATTGTACAGTGGTGTAACTGAAGAGGCCTATTTAGAAGTCATTTATCTGTGAGTGTGTTACCGTTGACCCTGTGTCTGTTTAAGATTATATTCAAAGTTTGAAGTTCAAAAGTTCAAAAAAGTGTATTGTCAATTCTTCATATGAACCATATAACGAATTGAAATTTCTCTCTTTCAAACATATAAATACATAATAATAAATGTACATGGTGCAAAAGACATATAGTGCAAGGCATAAAACAGTCTTTTTTTTGGGGGAGTCCAAGTGTTCTTCACGGAGACACAGATTCCTGCTTCCTGTTTGCCTCGTGGTTGGAGAGAGGAGAGAGTTCAGCATCCTAACAGCCTGGAGGATGAAGCTGGTAGTGAGTCTGGTGGTGCAGGAAGGCTGAACAGGCTGAACAGATTGTGTGGGGGGTGATTTGCATCACTCAAAATAGTGATGGCTTTGCAGGTGAGGAGGGTGGTGTATATGCGAGTGAGGCGGGTGGTGTATGTAGGTGAGGCGGGTGGTGTATATGTGGATGGATGTTCACAGTGGTTCCTCTGTAGATTGTTTTCATGATGGTGATGAGGCACTTGTCTGCTTGAGTTTCCAGAGGAAGTAGAGGAGCTGCTGGTCTTCAGTGTTGCTGTGTTGGATCAGGAGAGGTCCTCACTGATGTGCACCCTCAGAAGTTTAGTGCTGCTCACTGTCTCCACAGCAGCACCATTGATGGTCACTGATGGGTGTTGGGTGTGGCCTCTCTGGAAGTCGACAACAATCTTCTTGCTGATGTTCAGCTGGAGGTTGTTGTAATAATAATGTTAAACAAGGTGAAAGAGTCAGTATTACACAAGGGGTATTTAGATCACCATGTTACCTTTGATTGTTTTAAAAATACTATATTAGCTGAAAACAACACAATATTTCATTTGTTTCAGTTACATTTTTGACGCTCTGAGAGTATAGGCGTAGGCTCGTGGGTTATAGGGGAGTTTGAATAGGGCCTGGGAGAGATCACTAGAAGACTCAAACATACATGGATGACATCTAAATCCTCTTCAGGCATGTTTTCAATGAGGGATAAACGTTACAACACGAGAGAAAGTCAATGGACCTGCACCTATTCATACGTCTTTCAGATATATATTGTGGTTTACAATGAGCAAAATGTAAAAGAATGGCCTGTGTGTGTAATCTTTATTCATAAATATCAGACAAAAGCATATATCAAACTTCCCATTTTCCCCAGCGGTCAGAGGCTGTGTCTGTGTGCCCTCTGTGCTCCGCTCGCTGCTGTCTGATTGGATTACACTTGAGCACAGGCTGCCTCACACATGGAGCGCTGGGGCTGATGGTTATGTTGTTGTAACTGATATTGGTTTTTCCGCCGAGAGAAATTGCCTTATTTTCTCCTCCGCAATCTCCTCGTGCTCCGCACCCATCCATCGGCTCTGATGCCTGTCTGCCTGCTTCACTCGGCGCTGCTGCTGTACTGAGGGGAAGTGAAGGCAGCTTATGGCCCCTCCACTTGATGTATTATGTATCACACCTAGCAGATCTGTATGCTACAAGCCACTACTGTCAAATGACTGTCTACTAGATCTGTACGCTGCAAGCCACAACAAGTGAAGTCAAAAACAGGACTGAATCAGGTCTGACACGGGCCTGAACCAGGGTGAAACAAGGTTTAAAGAAAAGGAGCGTGAAGTATAGTGACTTTGTTTATTTGGTGGGTACAGTGCATCTTTTTGACATAATAATGAATAATGGATCAGTTTTATTCAGCACTTTTATGGGCACTCAAAGATGTTTAGACAACCTTTCTGGTCCCTGTTTTTTACTATTACAGCCAATAACAGCTATTTTAGATTCTTGTTTTAAATAATATTTATGTCAAAATGGTCCTACAGAAACACTATTAAGCCTGTGAAACATATTACTTAGAAACATTTTAGATTCAAATACTATTTAATTCCTTCTGTTAAATCTGAAATCGTTAAAAGTAACCCAAGATCATTTTCATCTCATGTCTGATCTTCTTTACCCACCTGTGTGCTTGGAAACAGGTTTCTTACCCAACAGTCTCTCTGTGATAACCAGGCTCAACCCTTTTTACCTTTGGAATAGGGATGGGCATGATTAGTCGATTAATCGATAATTAATCATTAAGAATTTCATCGATTACGTTAATTTTAATTGACAAACCGAATGCAGGTTGCTGTGCGGAGTGTGATCAAACAGAGGTCTGTACATGTGTCTCTGCACTCAGAAGGAGCGAGACACAAACAGTCGGTCAGTCTGCAACGTGCCGAAATGCAAATGTGTATTTCACGATGATACAAGAAATTCCACACTTTCCATTCCGGTCGGGACAAGTGGGAGGCCATGTGCACAGTGTAAAAGCAGCGCTTATGTGTCGGTGTCCAGTGGGAAAAAACTTTACCAGGTGAGAGTCGCACAATGTCAATGACGAGTCCCCACCTCCCTCCCCCCGTACGGTGTCCTGGTTTTGACAAACGCAAATCTGGTCACAATAACCTGTATTCCACTGAGTCGTGTCTTTTAATCTGACAGAAGCTGAACAGCATCAGCAACACAAGAGCTGTTTTTTTCTTTCTCCTCTTAGTTTATGCAAATGAGCCATGTGGTTTTAAGTTTAGTTTCTGTGAGTCTTGCGCAAAGCTGCATTAAACACATTCTAATGTGAAACGGGCTGATGTGGCTCTAGAGTCGTTACGGTTTATATGTCGTAAAGTTGAATTTATTTATGCAGATTAGTTGTGCAGATAATAATAATAATAATGATGATCATTTTAATATAAAAACGTTAATGATTAATCGATAATTAAGAAAATTTCATCGAATGCCCATCCCTGCTTTGGAGATTAGACAAGATGAGGCATTC
Source organism: Boleophthalmus pectinirostris (assembly GCF_026225935.1). Taxonomy (NCBI): domain Eukaryota; kingdom Metazoa; phylum Chordata; class Actinopteri; order Gobiiformes; family Gobiidae; genus Boleophthalmus; species Boleophthalmus pectinirostris. The sequence goes on from NW_026571404.1 coordinate 39,564,556, forward strand.
TTAAGGCACGACAAAAAAGATCAAATTAAAGATGAACTTGCCTTCTCTGGTGGTGGCACATACCTGCTTGTCTCTGTGAAGTTGTACAGTAGTGTGAAGTTGTCGTAGAAGCAGCTCATAGACCATGAGACATGAGACCAGTGTGTGCTGTCTGCATCTCATTATCAAGTGTTTTTCATCATCCATGAATTAGGAAGTACGCCTGTTGGCATGCTAGTTGTTGTTAGCAGTACCGTGAGGAAAATAGTCAGGCCTCTGAAAGTTGTGAAAAGTTCTTCTATAAACTCAAACTCTGATTAGGATGCTTGGTGTGCTCTCTCAGCTGCACAAATATATATTTCTCGTCTTGTTTTGCTGTTGTGACGCTTCGACCAATCAGTTTGAAAGATTCGCTTGAGCGTCCTGACCACTTTAAGTGAGAGCCGTTTCACACTGATCATGTGTACGACTCACGCTACACATATGAGGACTAAATAAGAACTAACCCTGTAACAGATTTGCTGTGCAGCTTATGGTCCTTCCACTTGATGTATTGTGTAAAGCACCAACCAGATCTGTATGCTACAAGCTTCACACGTGCTAACTGTCAGCTAGCTTTAGTGGCTAATGGATGGCGGCAGATCCAGGCAGACAATGCGTGCCACCCAGGACTGCTGCGGTGTGTGAGCCGAGCGCTCGGGCTGTGCACACACCACAAGACAAAACGTCCAGTGTGAGGATGGATCTTTGTACGCAGCAGATAAGGCTCCAGAGACTACAGAGAGTACAGAGCACGTGTCAGACCTGCTCCTGGTTATTTTAGTCTCACACAAATATGCCCACAATTACAAATGAGAGTGTATTGTTCTAGTCAGAGCAGAGAGGGAGACGAGAGAGAGCTTCTGTTTGTGCTGCCAAATCTGTAAATGTAAAGGCTTTTCTCTCCTCTTCCTTAAAGATCTATTTCATATTTAACAAGCCTACTTTTACTACAACTGTGGTACATTGATCAATCGGCATAGTATTAGTGATCATTTGGAGTACATTTTAAAGTAACATTACTGTGTGTTGTGTAATCCATGAGGCTTGACAAAGCTTATAATCACCATGGGCGTTTCTCCACTCTATGATCCTTTGGTTGTTCGTCTTGGTGCTTCTTTGGTGATGAAACTCGTTACTAGTTTGGTTTACTGAGCTGTAGAACTTTACTCAAAAGAGCTTTTACTCTCTTCCACTGTTGTGTGGTCACATCCAGCTGACTGTCCAGTGAGGAAACAGAATCCTTCCCTTCTGCACTTTGAGCCAGAGGATGTGTTTCTAACTCCAGAGCATCGGGCCCATGTGCAGTTTGGGCCTACAGACACAGACGATCTCTGCAGCTGACCACCCCTCAGGAAGGAAAGACCCCCTGAGCCACTGCACAAATCCTGAGAACAGTGTTCATGATCAAATGGCAGAATTCCTTTCCAAATACAGAGCTTCCACCAATCAGCAACAAAGTCTCTGCTACAAGAATGGGAGTCACATAGAACCTTCACATAGAACCCTCACATGGGTGCAGAAAGAAGGTGAAACAGATCCAAACCTACAGAGAGATTATCAGACTGACGATCCTCACTCTAGTGCACATGTTGTCTGCAGAAAGAGCCTCTGTCATGTCTTGGATTATTTCAGTGTCTAGGGGCTTGGTGTGTCCATCAGGTATGACTGGAACTCCAGCCACTGAAGTTTGGGACATTTCTTCTCATCATTTACTAACACCTGCATTTCACACATATGGACCATTAAGACGTATCCTATTAACTAAAGTTAATTTAGCAGCAGATCTTATTTTATACACAGATAAACTGTTTTAGTGCACTGACAACATCACTAACTAGTGCTGCAACTTCACGTGAAGCACACAGACAGTGGCTCTTTCTGCACTTGTACACGTCCTCTATCTGCAGGTTAAGACAACACAGGTTCAGTTGTGATTGCAGTAACCTTTATAAAAACTGTTAGAGCGCAGGATACATAAGGTTCCGTTTAAGCTCTTCTGGATGTTATGAATCGTTTATAGCACAATTGTTTAACTTGGAGAAATCATGTTTGCTCAAATATAAAACACACGTATGTGAAGCTTGTTTAGATGCAGTGTGAGTAAAAGGTCGGTGCTACAAAGAGCCCACAGTTTAGTGTGTTTGGGGCGTGTGTGAGCTACAAACAGGCCGGATATGAGAGGCCGCTGCAGGCTGTGTGTGTGTGTGTGACCCCTGCTGAGCTCCAAGCTATGGAGAAGAACCAGACCAGAACCAGACTTTGAACCTGGACCTTTAAGAAGCGCATCCCCAGGCAGCACCAGCAGCAGCAGCAGCAGCAGACATCTGTGGCTCTGTGCCCGTTTTAATCACATGAATAACCGTGTTCAGATCAAACATATGGTGTTAGGGAAATAGCAGTTTTAAATGTGAGCAGGCCTGATGGATAAACAGGTGCAGGCTAATAGACTATTCTGCCAGTGGAGCTGGAGTACTCCTAAACTCCTAAAATGACATCTCCAAATAAACGTGCAATGCTAATCCTATGAAAATTCACGAGGGGTACTACACTTCTGTAGGGCATTAACTGTAACACATAACATATTAACTGTAACACATAACATATTAACTGTAATACGTAACATATTAACTGTAACACGTAACATATTAACTGTAACACGTAACATATTAACTGTAACACGTAACATATTAACTGTAACACGTAACATATTAACTGTAACACATAACATATTAACTGTAACACATAACATATTTACATCACCATGTTACCTTTTATTGTTTTCAAAATGCTATACTCACAGAAAACATGTTTCACTTTGGTTACTGACGCTCTGATTCCTCCATCCTCTGCTCGTCCTTCAGATCATGTCTAAGACACCGTCAGGAGGTGAGACACTGAACTATTCTGAGGATCTCAGTTTAAATCCCGCTCAACACGTTTGTCTGAATCTTGCATGTTATCTTTCCCATCATGCTGTGTTCTTCACAGCTGGCACCAGTTCAACCTGTGTATGTGAGCAGAGAAACCACTCCAGACGAAGAGCATGTAGAGCTCTTTATGTCCTGTGTACGCTCTAGTGTAGAGCTCACATCTCATGTGTGGGAAAACTAAGGTTGCAGGTTTGAGACCCCGGTCATGACACAGTTGTCACTGGTCATAGTCTGTCACCCTGACTTCAGCCAGTGCATCTTGTTGGATTTTTGGCTTACCTGGAATGATCCATAGTATGGCATTAAACGTCTGTCCACACCCTCCCTCTCCCCTTCCTGCTGCCCTCGTCGCAGCTCCAGTCTGTTATTCTGTGTGCGTTCTGTGGATGTGTGTTTTACATGGAGCCGGTGCGGGGCCATTACAGCCTCGTGTCGCTTCTAATTTCCAGTGGTCTGTGTGAATGTCAGCGCTGAGCTCAGAATACAAATGTTCCTCTGCACGTCTGCCCCTCTGCACCACTCACAGCCAAAGACAATCTCCTCTAACGCACAGGGTCCACACACGGGGTCCACACACGGGGTCCACACACGGGGTCCACACACGGGGTCCACACACAGGGTCCACACACACACTGAAGCACCAGTGTTTTCAGATCAAATACAACACTGTGACTGGGGTTAAATAGGACTTTCCAACACCACATGCTGTGTTATTTTTCAGCATGTAAAGTTTTATATTAGAAAAAACATATATGTATATGAAGCTGAACATATGAGGGGTTGCTGGTTTGAACCTCACTTGAGATCATTCTTGTGTCACTGAGCAACTTACTTTGTGTGCAGCAGCCAGAGGTCAAATGATCAACCACACCAGTAATGTCAAAAAGTGTGATTTTATGAACACACATACCAGCTTTATTCTCTCATAAAAAGACCATTTCAAAATGTGTTCAGCATGTTCTCATTTAAATGAATACTTTCAGTGAAAACATTATTTAGATGGGAAACGTTGGGTGAACAGTTCCCTTTTCAAAATGAATTGCTGAATTCCTTTTTTAAAATGAAATATACAAAAATAAAATAATGATTCAACAAGAATGGTGAAAAAGCTCATAATAGCTTTTCCCACATCTAACATTGAGAAAATAACTTTTGACTTTTGACATACTAATGCCTGAACAAACAGAGTACTGTGTAGTTTTCCAGTTGTAGTGAGAATTCAAATGTTCAGAATGATGATTTCAAACAGACTCAGACTGTGTTTCTCTGTGTGCTCTGCAGCTGAGACCTGCTCCGCCCTGCGCACCTGCTCCGAGTGCCTGCAGAGGGCGCAGTGCGGCTGGTGTGGTGACCCCTCTGACACTGGGAGAGGCGTGTGTATGGAGGGCTCCTACAGAGGGCCCCTGAGGCCCCTGACCTCCAGCAGCAGACAAGGGCCCGGGGCTCCAGGACTGAGGGCCTTTCACATGGAGCTGGACCAGAGTCTGTGTGACGCAGAGAGAGGATTCTACTGGAGCTTCATACAGTGTCCTGGTGAGGAGCATGTGATCATTCCTTTACAATATGGAAGCATTTAATGATAATTAAAGCAACACCACGTAACTTTGTGAAGAGGCCATCACCTGCATGAGTCCATGGAAATACAAAGTTGGAACATGCTCCGTGCAGATGATGATGTGAAAAGGGACAAAGGAACAACATTTCCATGGAAACAAGCAGGAGAGGCCATCTTCCAGGCCAAATAAGAGTCAGGTTTGTGGAGATGCAAGCCACCTCAGAGTAAGGACGCATGTTTTTCAGTACAATCAAAACAAACAGTATGAGTCTCGTTTGGTGAAACAACTAGACACACACACACACACACACAACAATTCAGAAGTGCTGCCTCCACTGGTATGAAACATTTTATGTGTGAAAAGCATAAATAAATCCTTACTTACTTTCTGGTCTAATAATCATCATAATGACGGCTTCAGTGCCAAAACCATCCAATTTCATAAGACAGTTAAACTCAATCAAGAAAAGTTTTGAAAAGGTGTGACCCAAACAGCAGATTTACACAGTCCACGTTTACACCACTCCACACTTCTCTCGTATTCATTAGTCCAGAGTTTTGCATCTGTCTGTCAGAGCTGCTGGAGTGGATTAAAAACATAATCACGCTCATGTGGATGTCAAAAGTGAACGTGCGGAGGAAGAATACAATTATCATGTATTATTGTGGTTCATACTGTAAAACACGCTATAGGATTCTCATCAGACTCACTCATTCCATGATCTTCATCGTTTACATACACATTATAATGGAACAGAGTCTTGTTTCTTACATTCTTACCCTCTACAACTCAGTACAGGACACTCCAAATGAACCTAGTGTATGTTCAAAAATCACATGTTAAAGTAGTTTGTGAATCCAAAAGTACATTATGACTACATTTACACTGAAACAAATCACCGTATCACCATATTGGAAACGATTTGAGTCCAGACACGTTGTTTCTGTGTTTGCAAGTCTTTTTTATCCACACAGCTTTGAGCATATTTGTTTATGTTTTACTCAAACAAAACTTGGCTAATTTGCATAAACTGAGCTCTCAATAAACAGCTGGTTATTCTGCACTGATGTGGTTCAGCTTCTGTCAGACTAAAGGACATGACTCAGTGGAATATGAGTGTTCTGTCTGTGACAGAGGGGTGTTCTGCTGATGGTGAGTCTGTTCTGTGCTTCTGTGGTGTTGGCGATGGTTCATGTTAAACTTTTCAGAGATTATACGTCTGCAGGTCGTACACACAGACACACGTTTATATGAATGGACACATATTCTGGCCTCTAAGTGTTTTGGTGGTGAATTACTTGGCGGTGCACAGACCTACATCAGAGTATCAGTGTTTTCAGGCGTCCACACAGTGATGGATCAGATCTGTACTCAGAAGAATTCGTGGGAGCTGGAGGCACCAGATCTGTTTTCAATCGGATTAGTGTGAACGAACACTGCACACACAACAAAAACGACTCAAATACACACTAGTGTGGCCAGGGCCTATGATGTCAAAACAAAAGGTTCAGTGTGTCATTTTCTTGAGATGGTGAGTCACCTGCATGATTCCATGAAAATAGAAAATTAAAGCCATACTTCAGAACATTTCTCATGGAAATAGATAAGCGTTATGTCATACGGTGGAGTATTATAGACAAACAACATTTCCATGGAAACAAGCAGTACAAAGCCCAAAATAAGAGTGAGGATTGTGGAGATGCAACCCCACTCACAGTAAAGACACGTGTTATTCCATACAATAAACACAAACACACGAGCTTTTATTTTAGTTTAGTTTTTGGCTAAAAAGTTCCGTACTGTGGGTTTAATTGAAATGTTCTGCACTCTGTTCTCCATCCCCAAAATGATCCTGTAAAAACAACAATGTACATTTATAAACAGCTTAAGGCCACCACACACTACAGGACTTTTCCATCTTATATGATTGTTAAATGTGCAACAAAAAGTGCACACCACAGACACGAGGAGAATGAGATGAGACACACACACACACACACACACACACACACACACACACAGGAAGAGCACATCACACAAAGTTGGGTCACGCCTCCCCAAATTCAAGGAGAAGCAAATTACAATCAAAATCCTTCAAATTCTCTGATCATGTGTGACGACACGACCTTTCGTTTAAGTTTGCAGTTGTGTATTCAGAAGTACATTATGAAGTTAAAATAGTAATAACAGATAGTTCTTTTTGCTCATTTCTTCACTTGTTCCCTTTATATGTTGTCTAAATGAGCCCGTGTGTCTTCTGTCTGATCATGTGTCCTGCAGCGTGCCAGTGTAACGGGCACAGCCGCTGTGCCAACACCAGTGTGTGTGAACGCTGTGAGAACCTCACCACAGGAGCTCACTGTGAGAGCTGTGTGCCTGGGCACTACGGGGACCCCACCAACGGAGGACACTGCCAGGGTACGTACTCTTCTTTACACTTACACACACAGCGATCTATACTAGGGATGGGCATGATTAGTTGATTAATCGATAATTGATCATTAAGAATTTCATCGATTACATTCATTTTAATCGACAAACGGAATGTAGGTTGCTGTGTGTAGCGTAGGGTGACCAAACGTCCGTGTCTGGGGACAAACAGGTCTGTACATATGTCTCTGCACTCAGAAGGAGCGAGACACAAACAGTGGGTCAGTCTGCAACGTGCCAAAGCACAAATGCGTATTTAACGGTGACTTGTACAAGAAATTCCACGCTTTCCGTTGCGTTCAGGACAAGTGTGAGTCCATGTGCACAGTGTATAAAGCAGCACATATGTTTCTGTGTCCAGTGGGAAAAAGTTTTACCAGGTGAGAGTCACTCAGTGTCGATGACGAGTCCCCACCTCCCACCCCCGTGTTCTGGTTTTGACAAACACAAATCTGGTCACACTAACCTGCATTGAGTCATGTCACATCAGCGACACAAGAGCTGTGTTTTTTTCTTCACTTAATTTATGCAAATTAGCCATGTGGTTTTAAGGTTTGTTTCTGTGAGACTTGCACAAAGCTGTGTTAAACACATTATAATGTCAAACATGCTGATGTGGCTCTAGAGTGGTTACGGTTTATATGTCGTAAAGTTGAATTTATTTATGCAGATTAGTGCAGATAGTAATAATAAGGATGATACATTTTTATATTAAAAAATGTTAATGATTAATCGCTAATCAATCGTTAATTCTCTCGACGATCGATTAAGAAAATTTAATTGAATGCCCATCCCTAATCCATACTGATGAGAGTTGTGTGCCCGGGCATTACAGAGATGCCACGAACATTACACTTTAGACAATATCCCAGCTCCAATGTCCGGAATCTTCCAGTATCCTCCACATATGAATGCAGTGACCCTGAATGGCCTGTTGGTGGCAGTGTTTAAAAGCATGTTGTGCCTGTGTGTGAAGAGAACATTAAGCACACACACACATACATACACACATACACACACACACACACACACACACAGCTCTGTCAGTTTGTTCATAATGGTTTCACATGGACACTGGAGACAGATGCATTTGTTTTATGACATTTTCAAACCAGGGCTGTACCTTGCTCTCCGTTTCTCCTTGGCAGCCCGGTCTCTCTGCCCTCCCTCCATGTCAGCGCTCTCTCCTGTGGGGTTGTTTTGTAGCCCGCAGTGAGCCGGTTAAGTGCACATTATGTGTGTGTTATAGTGATACATGTTAGAGTGTAATGAAGTGGGCAAACAGGACAGAACCATCGTTTACACACAAATATCAAAGTGCACTGTGATTACCACCACTCTGACAGACACGTGTGTGTAGTTAGAAATCAAAAATCACAATCTGAATTTACAGAAATGTTACTTTTAAAATATGATGATGATTAATGAATACAATCTCATAAAGTTGTGAAAATGTCGTTGGTAAAGTGAAAGACAAACAGACGTCAGGAGCACAGGAGGTTGTGTCTCACAGGTGTTGGAAACGCACACTTCAATAAACCTCCCAGAAGAAGGTCATATATTAGGACTAATGAAGTGTGCCGCTCACGGTTAATTAAACTATAATAGAGTTGTCACATACAGTTGTCTGATTTCATAAATGAAGCTATGCATTTGCAAAAAGCTGAGAATTAAGACAGGCCTCGTAATGTACTCTTTGATTAAGGCTTTTAAGTCCAATTAAAAATATTAAATCTTTCCTCCTTCGAACCCACTCGTCATCATCTGTGGCACGAGGAGTCATTTCGTGCATTACTCTGGATACTTGCTGCAGTTCTGATGTGTCTGCTGGGTCTTCAGTTTCATAAATAAATAAGTAAATAAATACATAAATGTTCCTGTTCATCCATGTTTTGTATTAATTGTATTTTTGTTGAAATACATTCTTGAATATTAGCCAAAATCTCTGTCATTTTTGATACAGACTGACATCAGCCTCTACTCCATTGGTTGCATCTCAAGCCCGGCCAAATATAATCGCCCAATCCGATTAGTTTTTTCAGTGACCTCTGTGAAATGAAGGAGCTCATTGGCCACCGTCATGAACAAATAAAACCACATTTCTTTCCCCTCAGATGAACAGTTTAGTGCTTCATTGATTTAGCAGGAATCCACCATATTTTTCAGTCTCCTGGGATATCTCTTCAGTGTTGGGGAGTAACAGATTACATGTACCGGAGTTATGTAATCAGAGTACAAATTACGAGGAACTGTATTCGGTTACATTTACTGTTTCAGTCAGTGGTAATTGGATTACAGTTACTTTGTTGAAATAAATGGATTACACGGTCGTATTTTCCTGTTTTCACATTTCGGGGTATTCCCTTTTTTTTTTTTTTTTTTTCAGTAATTCCACTTATTGAGGGACACTAAACCAGGTCTAAACCCAGGGCCAAACCAGTTTTAAACCTGGTCTAAAACCAGGTCTAAACTAGGACTAAAACAGGACAAAAACCAGGTCCAAACCAGGTCTAAACCAGGTCTAAAGCAGAACTAAACCAGGAATAAACCAGGACTAAACCAAGACCAAACCAGGTCTAAAACAGGATTTAACAAGACTTAACCATGCTGCGTGTCTCCTCCTCTTCTATGAATAATATTTTTAATACAGTTAAGTAAAGACTGGGCTTTTTTATTGTCTTTTATCAGACTTATGTTACGATTTCCTCGTCTTTGCTTCTCTACATCAAAGCAAGTAATCCAAAGTATTCAGATTACGTTACTCACTTTAAGTAATTTAATGGATTACGTTACAAACTACACTACTCTATCTCCAGAAGGCAGAAGTGAGCTGTGAGATACAAGAGGAGGAGCCTGTGGAAGCCTTTTCATCTGACCCTCTCCTCTGCTCCATCTGACCTCTGACTCTCTCCTCTGCTCCATCTGACCCTCTCTTTGCTCCTCTGACCTTCTCTTTGCTCCTCTGACCTTCTCTTTGCTCCTTTGACCCTCTCTTTGCTCCTCTGACCCTCTCCTGTGCTCTTCTGATTATCGGCTCTCCTCTGCTCCTCTGACCCCCTCCTCTTCATCTGACACAGCCCAAATAGGAACTTTTTAGAGCATAACTTTGCGTAGCACCTCCCTGCTTTTTGGTATTCATTCAGATGTACGCTCTTGTTCAGCTCCTTTCTATTGGCTTTGTACTTTTGGGAAAATGAAATATAAACATCCATTTTTTTCTTGTTCACTGATTCGATTTTGCTGAAATTCTTGCCATGCTTCAGAGTTCAGCCTCAATCCCAAGGTTAACTGAAGCCACAGCTCTGTGCTAAAACACACTTGTAGTTTAATCCACTTGGACACACGGGGTGGAGGGAGGGAGGAGAGGAGGAGAGGAGGACGAGAGGTGGAGGGATGAGAGGAGGAGGAGAGGTGGAGGGCAGACAGTCCTTTAGCGTGACACCAGATTAACTAACCTTGTCAAATCTGTGGCGGGTGTGTACGGCTGTACCCGCCCGTGTCGTCCCCATGATCGAATCAAGCGCTCCCTCTGTGACCTTCAGCGCTCGCCCCCGTCAGCCCACGCGTATGAGAATGTGTTTGATTTGACTACCATCTCTGGATTGGTTTTACCTGTAGGATTTAGAGAAGACATGTTTTTTTCTTGGAATTTGTCTCGTACAGCTAAAGTTAGGGTGACCAAACGTCCGTTTTTCCCCGGACATGTCTGTATTTTGCATCCTGTCCTGGGCGTCCCGATTTTTTTTTTTTTAAGTCATGCAAATGTCCAGGTTTTCCTTACCGTTCATTGGGGGCATTAAATTCAGCGGCTCTGCATCTGTGACTCAGAAGGGTCAGTCTGCAACATACCGAAACACAAATGCACATTTAACAGTGACTTGTATGAAAAATTCTCAGTTTTCCATCCCATTCCATCACGGGACAAGTGGGAGTCCATGTGCACAGGTTGTGAGGTGAGAGTACAGCGGTCCCTTGTTTATCGCGGGGGTTACGTTCTAAAAATAACCCGCGATAGGTGAAATCCAGGAAGTAGTCAACTTTATATTTTACAATTATTATATCTGTGTTAAGTCTGTAAAACCCCTCACCACAAACTTTATACACTTTTTTCAGACAGGACAGGTGTAACCCTTTTTACATCCTTCTTAAAACTTATTGCTGCTGTCATCCTTTTGTTATTTTCCTCCTTTTTTATGTAAAGAACTGAAGATTAATTTATTCTATAATGGAGCCTACAGCGCAGAGTCCTGCACAGGTCCATTTTTGGAGACCCTGACCTGCGCAGTACAGGACCACACCTGCCCGTTAACCCGAGATTATATCAAATTTTTGCAGTGCGTACGCCACGGACTGAACCAAGACTGAACCAGGACTAACCCAGGACTAACCTAGGACTGATTCCAGGACTGAAGAGGAGGACTAAACCAGGACTGAACTAGCACTAAACCAGAACTGAAACAGGACTCACTGCTGGGACGGGCTCGGAGGTGACAGCAGGAGAAAGGACTGACGGAGAGCTCCTCATCTCACAGAGGTAAACGCGCCAATTGCCCGATTGCTCTTTGTGGACAAACTGCTCGGCGTTCTCTCTCTTAAGTCCAAGATTAGTCCTGGTTTAGACCTGACCCACCCGTGTGTTTTTAAAAAGAAAAAAAAATCTGCAAAACAGTGAGACCGCAAAAGGTGAACCGCGATATAGCGAGGGACGACTGTAGCTTAATGTCGAGGCCCCACCTCCCACCCCGGTAAGGTGTCCGGGTTTTCACAAATGGAAATATGGTCACCCTAACTAAAGTAAAATAATAAACTTCACCAGAAAGAAAAAATATAAATGAAGTAAGTGAAGAAAATACTCAATGCAATTTAAAAACATGCAAACCAAGTTAAGGTACACTTTATTATTTCCTTGTTAGGAGAATTCAGTGTATTTGACCCAACTTCTGAGGACCCATCTCCAGATCTTGAGCTCGTCTTGGTCCGGACTCATTTAACTGGAGGATCTGACCTGTTGTTTAACCCAGACACAGTGAGAACATGAAAACTCTGGGGACCTGGAGACTGAACCCATAATGTTCTTAAAATTCAAATTTGTTAACCTTTCAAAACCTAAGAGCATTTTATTACATTTGTCCTCACCTGGATTTGTTTTCTTAATTTTGCTATTAAAACTCTCCTTTTTATCCCTAATGAAGTGTTATATATCCTTTTTTTTATTATTATTATTATTTTTTTCGTACAACCTGTTATTTTACAATCTGCTGCAGATTTGTGCTGCTGTATTTGTTTCATATGGCTGAAATAAAAACTATAGGACCAGAAATACACATGGGAAAAAAACAAAAAAAAACACAGCAAACATGTATAAATAACGTTTATAAAAAATTTACATTTAAAAAACATTTAAAAAAAAGCTTAATTTAGGGCCTTCAGGGCTACAAAAGTCTGCAAGTAAACTCAAAAAAAAAAAAAGAAAAGAAAAGAAAGAAAAGTGCAATGTCCCCATGACTTTCCTGGTGTCAGTCGTGGAAACAGCTGGTGTCAGGTCCAGGACACAGAGACACATCACTTCATGCAATTCCATGGGCTTTATTACATTTGGATTTGAACATTTTTGACTCAGATAAACCTGAAAATAAAAATAGCGAGGGACGCACAATTACACAGACCAAGATTCTAGGTTCTCTCTCTTACGTCCCGGTTTCAGCAACTACTTGCGTGTACCTGACCCGGTGCAGGACTCATAACTTCTCCCTTCCTTCAGCATGTGCAGAAGTCCAACTTTTTGTGTGATAGTTACATCGTCCTCTGTCTTTTGGGTGTGAGCGCAGGAGCCTTTGTCGGTGCAAAATGTTTCGTCGACATTGTGAGTTTTGTCGGGAGAAAACTTGCAAACATACAACACTTCAGAATTACACTGATACAGATCCAACATTTATGTACATTTGGCAGCTGAACACATTCTGTACTGTACAGGAGACAGGAGTCCATTAGCCAATCAGGACGCAGCAGGAGGAACACAATACGCGTTCATACACTGTAAAAAAAAAAAGGCATACAAAATTACAGTAAAAAAATCCACAAAACAAGGAAACTGCGAAAAATGACCAGCGATATAGAGAGGGACGACTGTAGACTCTTTGGCAAAGTTTGGCCCAATCAAAATGGATGGAAGGCATGTGTTTGGTGGAAAAAAAAGTTTGTATTGGACACTCGTTTTGTGGGACGTATATGAACAAATGAGTGAGAAGTGAAGTATAGTGAAGCCACAGGTGAAGACGACAGAGAGGAAGAGGAGGAGGAGATGAAGAGGCTGAGCGGCTGGTGCTTCTGCTGATGCTGCTTTAGATATATAAAAAATAAAATATGAGCGCTGTACTGTCTGCATCTAGTTATGTTGCTTTTTATTATCTGAGAATGAGAAGTGCACTGTTAGCATGCTAGTTGTCGTATAGCTTTAGCATGTCTGCGAGTTGTGAAAAGTGCTTAGAAACTCTTTAATACAAGTGCGACACGGTGAGTGAGGAATAACTTTGGACCACTGCAAACGGTTTAACATGAACAAGTTTAATGAATGTCTTTGAGGATAATAAATCTGTCTCTCTATGTCTAGTTTTGTTTTTCACATTTTTAAGACAGTAAAAATCAGGTACAGTGCATTTAAGTAGGACTAATATTATGGAGTCTGAAGTACAAGTTTTTATTAAACAGTCCAAATCAATAAAACTGAGCAATACACAACAACTCTAGATGATTTAAACATGCATGAATGAAAGTCCAAGATGAAACAACACTTCTTAAGGCCTGAAAAGCCAATTAAACAAAGATCTGCACCTTCAAAACGTCCACAACAACTGTTTTGCTGCAATAAAACATGTGTTTTTGCTAAAAATCTGGGCACATTAGCCACAACCATCACATGTCGGTTTATGGAGCACAGTAGCAGTAAAAGCACAGGCTGTTCGAGCAGAGCCAAACACACATGGCACTCTGGACCACAGTCTGCTGTGATGGTGTTTGTGCAAAAGGAGCTCTGCAGATACTTAAGACTTCTCTACATGAATGTCAAACATATGCCGGAAGTACTGAGAAATACAACAGCTCCATTCTGACAGCTCTAGTGAAAGTCACACTGTGTGCTCAGGGACACATCTCTGTTATTCACACATGAGTGTTTGCTTTGGGATTGGTTTGGTAAAGCTGCTCTCCCTGAATTTGACTGTCTTAAAAAGGTGAAAAACAGAAGTAGTTCATTTCAAACAGTTTGCAGTGGTCCAAAGTTCTTCCTCATGTACCTTCTGCATTCAGAGCATCTCCATTATTCACTGTGATGCTGCAAGATGAATTGCAACTGAAACAGAATTGCACTTTGAATGGACACAATTAGCCAATTGCAAAGACTACAATCTGAAATGTGGTTCTTGTATTAGTTTGTCAGTTCAGTTTAATCTTTTTGTCAATTTTTCTGGACGGGTTTAAAATGTGAACTTTAAACAGAATTGTTTTATTAAAACAAATCACAAATATAATCATATTATATTATACTGGATTGAGTTGGGGTTAGGTTAGGGCTAGAGTTAGTGCTAGATCTAAGGTCTTGGGAAGTAGGGCTTAAGTCAGGGGTGGGGCCACAAGAGAAACAGAAAATACTGTGGAGGCCAAAATGCTTAACTCAATTCTGCAGAATATTCTTTGTATTTTTATTTTTATTTTTATAAAAAGCAATAAATGTCATTGTTTAGATGAATTGCTCAGTCTGGGAAGAGTTTATGTTCTGACTAAGCAGTGAAAAAGTGAAAAACACCTCTAAAATAAAAGGAATGCAGCTTTAGTCCATGCATGAGGTCAAATGAGAAAATGTGTTTATTTTGTAATTCCAAATTGTCTTAAAGGGGCTGGTCAGAGTCGACCAAAAGCGCCGTATGTGGCCCAGGAGCTGGACAATTCCCAGGTCTTAGACGTTAGAGTGATTAGGGTTTAGGTTTTAGGTTAGGCAGTGTTGGGAAGTAACAGTAATCTATAATCTGTAGGAGAATACATTTTTAAAGTAACATTCCCAACACTGAGGTTAGGGTCAACCAATATCTTACATCTGTACTGGGGCAACACACATTTTGCTAAAATACTTGGGGAATACATGAGGTACAGAAACTAGAAGACTGCTCTAAATGAATATAAAACATTTGCTGGAACAGTTCACCACAGAAATGGTGTGGCTCCAGTGTGTGGACAGATCTCAGGGGAGGATGAGGAAAAGTTAGACTGCACACACTGGGAGACATTAGGACAAAGTGCACTACCTGTAGTCGTATAAGCACGTTCTCTGAACTATAGACTGTGTTCTAAAACATGATGATGTCATATTCCCAGATGGAGGCAGGAGCCTATAACTCTATGGGAGAGTCCCTGTTTTTGAAAGAAATATACATCATCCTTATGACCAACATGTTGAGTCAGTATTTGTGTGGGACTGGCTCCACAAACTTGTCACATGAATCCGCTGACTTTAAGTCCAGTCGCACTTTTAGATTTGAATAATGGCACCACTTCGTGAGGCGAGTGCTGAGCTTCAGACATCACAACCTTCTACAGGCCAGTCACATTTAACACACACGGAGACAGCTGAAATAAATATTATTCAACTGTAGACTTATGTTGTAACATACTGAGCTCTTGGGTTAAGTCAAGAATAGAAATGATCAGGTTTAACATTTGTGAATTTACCTTTTGGATATTCCTGAGTAAAGAACAATGTAATCAACAGGGAAAACTGTGACCCCCGTTTACACTGAAACAAATCACCGTATCAGAAACGATCTGCATCCAGACACGTTGTTTCTGTGTTTGCAAGCCTTCCCTATCCACACAGCTTTGCATATTTGCTTTGCTATCAGCTTTGCTATCATATTTGTTTATGTTTTACAAAAATGAAACTTAAAAATGGCTAATTTGCATAAACTGAGCTCACAAAACAGCTTGTTATTGTGCATTGATGCGGTTCATCTTCTGTCGGACTAAAGGACACAGTGACTCAGTGGAATATGAGTGTTCTCTCTGTGACAGAGGGGTGTTCTGCTGATGGTGAGTCTGTTCTGTGTTTCTGTGGTGTTGGAGATGGTTCATGTGAAACTTTTCAGAGATTATACATGTGCAGGTCGTACACACAGACACACGTTTATATGAATGGACACATATTCTAGACTCTTACTGTTTTGGTGGTGAATTACTTCGTGTTGCACAGACCTACATCAGAGTATCAGTGTTTTCAGGCCGGATCAGATCTGTACTCAGATGAATTCGTGGGAGCTGGAGGCATCAGATTGTTCCGTCTCTGGAGCCGTTTTCAATCGGATTAGTATGAACGAATACTGAACCCACAGCCAAAACAATTCGAATACGTACTAGTGTGGACGGCCCTGTCTCTTACCCCCATCTGACAGTATCACATCATCACAATCTAGAATCTGAAAACTACAAATTGTGAAAAAATAACATTTGTATTTATACTGACAGAGAAGATTATTTATGTCAGGTTTTGTTTCATGTGGATAGGCCCAGTAATTACAGACCATAAACCAGGTCAACAAATCTGCGTCTGACAGTTACTGCAAACTCCTCTGAGACTCTGACCTGTCTCAGCTCAGGATAAACTGGAGGGATTCTACAATGTCGTCATGTCGTGTCACTGCTATCACTGCCAGTGTCTTGGATTATGTACATTTCCTACAGAATATCATGACACATTTGTAAATATTACACTAGTGTTGTCACGATACTAGCATTTCAGTACTAAGAAATAGACTCGACTCAATACTGATTCTGATACCACTGTGATCATAAAAAACACTCTTTATTTGGACATTTGAATGTGGTTGTGTGAGGTAGAATTTCTTTTCTATTCCCATGTGTCTTAAAAGTGTGTAATCCCTCAGTGGTCCATAGGTTCCATAATGGTCCGTGGACATATTCACCTTATTCCTGAAGTCGCTGTGGGCGCCGTCATCATCATTCGGGTTGTATTATTTTGTATGAGGCTGTCGATCTTCAATCTGGACTATAAAGGCGGTTTAAAGGCCCCCGGAGAATTGGTGCACTGGTCAGACTTCTTGGTCACATGAACACTGAACATTTTGCACAAATGAACCAAATTTATGTCAGATTTAAAATACAAAACTTTTCCCAAATTCTCCACTGACTTGAATGGAATCCCTGATTAACCAGAAGTACCACCACAAAAGAGTGTGGTTTAGGAACATTTAGAGACAAAAATGGACAAAAGTGGGTGGGGCAGAATAAGATGGATACTAGTCTATGTGCTCTTATACTTGTTCTGATACAGCTGTTGTGGATTTCTATAATAAAGAACAAACTGAGAAGTTCAAGATCATTTTAAAGACATTCAGAAAAGGCTAATTTTTATCTTGTAATGGGACTTTTTAAAAATTATTATTATTATTATTGTTACTGTTCGTACCAGTTAGTATGTGATTTCTGTTACTTTTGAGCGTCCTGTATTAGATAACCCTGAATAAAACCACCAGTAACTTCTGTCATGACACTAACTTCCCTGTACTCACAAAGTATTAGTACCATGTTAAAATACATCCTTCATTGAGACACCTCTGCAGCAGTCCTCTGCAGTGGGATGATCGCAGTGTTCCAGATACATAATAACCATGTAGCCCTGGGTTTGGTCTCACAGGCTCCGCTCCGGCCCATATTTTGCCCGTGCAGTGGCTCTTGTATTTGCGGGCTTGTGGAGCTTGTTATCTGGCTGTGGTGTAGAATGCCTCTCTGCCACGGGCACCTCCTGCTCTGGACTTTTATTGCCCTCATAAATAGTGCATGATGTCTATCGCGGTGCGCCCGGCAGCCCTGACACTGTCTCAGCCTCGCACTAAACTGCTCCAGGAGGAGGAGCCTCCATCACAATGCACACATCAACTACTCATTAGATTTACAGTGCAGAAGATGGATTCAGTGAGCGGTCTCACACCAGTGGGTGATAGTAATAGAAGTAATGTATGTTTATGTTTTCTACGCAATATCATACTAGTTCATTCATGGCAGCGGGCTTAAAAAAAAAAAAAAAAGTATTTTGCATTCACCAGTGCTACCTAGTAAAAAACAAACAAACATACAAAAAAAACTCATCAGGTCATGACAGGGTTTCATTGAGAATTGAGAGTTGGAAAACTGACTCCTTCTGCCTGTCTGTCATTTCCCTGTGATCCAAAACACACACCTCAGCAGTACTTTATAAAGATGTCAGTCTGTTTCACTCTTATATGCAATTAAAGTAATTAGTACAAATGTCTAATCTGAGCTTCTGTAACGAGTGAGTGTGTGTGTGTGTGTGTGTGTGTGTGTGTGTGTGCGTGTGTGTGTGTTGTATACAGCAGCATGTAGGGGAGGGGGCTTATGACAATGTCTGGCAGGGGTGGGAAATTGTTTTTTTTTTTTTCCATGGGGCCAAAATGCTTAATTCAGTTCTACATAATATGAATTGTACGTCTTTATAAAATGCAGTAATTGTCATTGTTCTGATGAGCAGCTCAGACTGGGAAGAGTTTATGTTCTGACTAAGCAGTGAAAAAGTGAGTCTGTCTTATAAAAAATGTCATTAAAAACACCTCTAAAAGGAGCTTTAGTCCATGTATGAGGTAAAATTATACAATATGTTTATGTTGTAATTCCAAATGAGCTTAAAGGGGCTGGTCAGAGTCAAACAAAGCAGCATATGTGGCCCGGGAGCTGGACAATGCCCAGGTCTGGGTCTGGTCTCCTCACTCTCTTATGTCTTTCTCGTGCACATGTCAGTTTGATATTTTGTGTGTGAGGTTTGTGTTGTTTTTACCTGGATGTGTAGTTGTCTCCAGATCACAGACAGTCGAGGTCAGGGTCATGTTCTGTCACACTCTGTCTCCATCTGAACCCTGCGTTTAATCCACTCATTCAAATGGAAAGTTGAAGAGAAACACAAATGTTCAAATCATTTCAGATTCTCACAGAAAGATTTAGTCACTTTAAACTCACTCACAGAAGAAGAGGAAGAACAATCTTTACTCAAGTAAGAGTACTGTTACACTGTACTGTATATTACTCAAGTAAGAGTACTGTTACACTGTACTGTATATTACTCAAGTAAGAGTACTGTTACACTGTACTATATATTACTCAAGTAAGAGTACTGTTACACTGTACTGTATATTACTCAAGTAAGAGTACTGTTACACTGTACTATATATTACTCAAGTAAGAGTACTGTTACACTGTACTATATATTACTCAAGTAAGTGTACTGTTACACTTTACTGTATATTACTCAAGTAAGTGTACTGTTACACTTTACTGTATATTACTCAAGTAAGTGTACTGTTACACTGCCGAGTCTTGCAGTGTAACAGTACTCTGGGTACTGCTACACTGGGTTGAGTACCCACGAATACAGGCAAATAGTTGCTGAAACAGGCGGGTTTTAATGTTCTGGAATTTTATGGGCAGGTAGTGATTACACACGGGAGGGTCAGGACTAAATCAGTACAAAACCAGGACTAGACCAGGACTAATCTTGGACTTAAGAGAGAGAGAGAACCCTGTGGGTGACTGAGTAGTACCCACCTGTTCTTCTGTCCGACCAAACATGACAAACACAATCAGACAGCAGTAACAGAGGCCGAGACTAGTGGTGATATGTGAGAATACAACAGGACCAGGTCCAGCACAGATCACACACAGTGGTGTTATTATTATTATTATTAGGTCCATATTACGCTGTTTTCTGATCTATATTTTAATGTTGTTTCCTCATCACTAACAGACGTGGAGTTGTGTTTTGTTTCATTCATGTAACACACAAACCTGCACATTTAGACTGAGTTCTTCTCTGAAACAACAACAACAACAACAAAAAGTGCTGCTCTGTGTTTTGAAACTCACACCTTCACTCGAATCATTTGGATGATTTCAGCTCTGGAATTGCCAATCTCTACTGAGCATTTTGAGCTTTGGAGATGTAAACAGACTAATAAAAAATGATTCTTCAAACATGTGTGAACAAAACAAAACACAACTCTAGGTCTGTTTGTGAGGAGGGAACAACATTCGAACACGGGTTAAAGCTCACAAGAGTCAGTTTAGCATAATATAAAACCTTCAGATGTGAAATTCCACTGTGGAGTAATATTTAAAAGAAGCCCTTTATAACAGAAGCTCTCGCTCGCACACACACACACACACACACTCTTGACAGTTGGAGGGATCACACTTGTAGCGGCGTGCTTAGAGTCAGTGGTGTGAGAAATTGTGCTCTCCTCAGAACCTTGCTCATGGAAAATATGATTGATACCGAACGGGGCTTTTTGCTAAGAGATCAGCTTTGCTTTTATTGCTGCTTATTTCGGTGTTGTCAGCAGATGTGCGCCCTGCTCTGTTTTGATTCATCCCTCTGGTCCCTTCTTTACGACCCCCCTCTCGCGCTCTTACCCTGCCCACCATTCATACCACTTGTCTGGACACTTGAGGATGCGGTCGCTCCGTGGAAGATGCCCGTGATTCTTAAAAACATGTCCTGAGTGTTCTGACAAAGTGAGGTGGTGTTGTGTAGAGCGGGTAACGCACACAAACACACACACATCGTCTCGTGTAGAATAAGAGCGTTCCCATTCCCCCGGGCTCTTCCAGCAGCTCAGTGAGTCCCAGTGATTGGAAATGTGTGTGAATATTTTGACACGTGTGGTATTTGCACTGGTAATGTTTGGTTTGGAGTGAGGATTGGATTTGTTCACTTCACAACGTGTCAATGACAGTGCCACACTTCAGAGACTCAGGGTTATGTTTGTGAAAGTATAAAAGCCTCACTGAAGATAGAGCCATAAAGAGCCGTATATCCTGGCATGGGCTGTATTTTACGTTTATCCGCTTTGTGTCTGTCAGGGGCAGTGGGTCTGGTCAGGAGGATCTAGGTCCAGGATTAGCCTTTTGAATGTATTTTAAGATTTTGAACTTTAAATGGTGCTGAATTTCTAACTTTATTTATTTATAACTCTGAAAAAAAAAAAAAAAAAATCATGTTTTGAACAGTTTTTATTCTGAGTTTCAGTTGATTCAGTTCAGCAGTTTACTTCATCCTCCAGGCTGTTAGGATGCTGAACTCTCTCTCCTTTCTAACCACCAGGCAAACAAGAAGCAGGAATCTCCTTCTCCTCAAAGAAGAACTTTTTCCATTTATTATTATTTATTTATACACTTGGGATGAGAAACGCAATTTCAGTTCTTCATATGTTTTGTATGAAGAATTTTCAATAAACTTTTTTTTTTGGAAAGCGCACAATACTACTACTACTACTACTACTACTACTACTACTAATAATAATAATAATAATAATAATAATAATAATAAAACACTTGAAATGCAAGGCAATTCCGCTGCATTTGGATGCATTGAGAGGTGCTCCAACCTAAAGGTCAGAGGTTCGATTCCCTCAGACCAAGTTTTGTTGTGTCCTTAAGCAAGACCCACATTGCCTTGTATGAATGTGGTGTGTGTGTGTATGTGAGTGTTGGTGGTGGTTGGGTTGGCAGCCTCTCTTCTGTCATTCTGCCCCAGGGCAGCTGTGGCTGTAATAGTATCTTCCCACCCCTGAGTGTGGAGTGAGTGAAGCTGTAAAGAGCTTTGGGTTTTATATAAATCCAGTGCATTTTTATTAATGCAATGTCATGCCTTTGCCATGATTTATACACTTTAATTGTCAGTTGGAGCCGCAGACTGTAAACATGAGTGCACATAGTCACCCTGCTCCAAAGAGGAAGTGGAAATGGGCAAAGTGCGACTCCAGTTCACTCTGTGTGTGAAAAGCATGGCCCCTCTGTGTGTGACTGCTGCTGTCAATCTCCTCTTGTCAGTCTTCAGATGTTTGTATTTACCTGTTCTTCATCATCCTGGGTTTTATTTCACTATTGTGTCTGTAAATAAAGATGTCAGCATTAATGACAAACCTATGTACCTTCTTTCCCAGAGGTTGATCCCACTATTGTTAGCAACAGGTTTGATTGACAGCTGTGATTCTTTGTTGCTAAGTGCCCCAGTGACACCTTCAACAACCTCCTCCTGACTGACCCTTTGGTTTCCATGAAATGTCTACATGGAGTTTCAAATATAGATGTTTTCTGGCAAAATCTTTCTCAAAATGCACCATTACAAACCATAAGATAAACCATACGATTTCTTTTGTGTACGGAGGGACTTCTCCATGTTTATGTGAACTGTAACTCAGCTCCAGTGGTCACCCAGATGCTCTCATCACGTCTGTCCACAGGTCTCCTCTGACCTGCAGATAGCCCACAGATTTTTAGGTTCTGGAAGTGTGGGTAAACAACATAATGAAGTATTGTTTTTATGATCTGGGGAAAATAGCAGAGTTAAACTTGTGTCCAAAAAAGGTCTGATCAGCGTGAAACAGTCAGCCTCATATTTTCATGGTGAGTCAGGGTTATTTGTGAGCCAGGGTTACAGGAGTCACACTTGTCTTCATACATTCTACAGCGCTGAGGAAAGTCGAGCTGTGACTGAGGGACACTTTGACAGTTCTGTGGATTCTATTGTTTCTGTGACAAAACAAGGAGCAGGATTTGAAGTGGTCATCTTGATTTTAGTTGATAAAGTTTCCAAACTGTCACTGAGACTCTGAAATCAGTTCAGGATAAACATCAGTGGAGATCTGGCTCTGATTCACAGGCTCACAGGTTTCCCACAGATACTGCTGCTGTGTCCTGGATCAGGACACTGTGTGTGTGCGTGTGTGTGTGTGTGTGTGTGTGTGTCTGTGTGTGTGTGTGTGTGTGTGTGTGTGTGTGTGTGTGTGTCGTGTGTGTGTGTGTGTGTGTGTGTGTGTGTGTGTGTGTGTGTGTGTGTGTGTGTGCGTGTGTGTGTGTGTGTGTGTGTGTGTGTGTGTGTGTGTGTGTGTGTGTGTGTGTGTGTGTGTGTGTGTGTGTCTGTGTGTGTGTGTGTGTGTGTGTGTGTGTGTGTGTGTGTGTGCGTGTGTGTCGTGTGTGTGCTGTGTGTGTGTGTGTGTGTGTGTGTGTGTGTGTGTGTGTGTGTGTGTGTGTGTGTGTGTGTGTGTGTGTGTGTGTGTGTGTGTGTGTGTGTGTGTGTGTGAATGAATGAGTGGTTCCTTGATGCTTCGAGAGTCTTGTAGAAAAGCATTATGTAAATGTGACTGCCCATAAACGGAAAAAACAAACAAAATCCTTACATTCTTCATTCTCATTTCACTTATTTTAATAGAATCATAAACATTAATCTTCTGTGCCTTCTTTATTTATTACTAGTCTATATGACCATAATACAGCACAATACAAAACATATTATCATACATTGTATTTATATTTTTGTATATTTATGGAGGATTGTCGTGTAGGAGCAGGGGGACAGGCTTGTGGGCGGAGTCTTGCATAGAACTAGTGACGGGCAAATGAGATGGAGCACGTCTCGTTCTTTCTGAAACAAATCACTCTGAAGCTCTGCCTCGGAGCTCGTCTCGCAGCAGCCGCTCACGTGACCAAAGTGTGGAAGTGTCTCTCCCCCTACTGCTTCACTCTGTGTGTCAATCGCTTCAGTGTATCGAAGCGTTTCATTGGCTCAGCAAATGTTCCGCTCTGTGATTGGTTCAGAGTGTTCAGCGCACTTCTGTGGTTTGACAAACGCTAAACTGCTACAGTATAAAAGATGCACTGATATTTGTTAAAAATGTTGGGGAGTGAGGAGTATTGTGTGATGTTAGTGGTGACTTTGGTGACTTTTGGCATTTGTTTCATTTTCGATGGCATCTACAAGTGGAAAAAAGTGATCCATGGTTTGGGATCACTTTGATCTAATTCCACCGAACAAGGTAACACCTATTTTCTTATTTACAGCTGCTATTTATGTTGCTCTTTACATATTATTTTAAATCATCATTATTATTGTTGTCGTTAGGTGCGGTGTCGCTCTGCACACAACTATTGTCTCATTGTGAAATTTGTCCACTAGAGGTCAGTGTTTCTCCAAGACCTCAGACACGTCGAACCATTTGAGACAATATTGCTACTAGGGATGGGAATGATTAATCAATTAATCGATAATTGATCATTAAGAATTTCATCAATTTTATTAATTTTAATTGACAAACTGAATGTAGGTTGCTGTGTGTAGCGCGACCAAACAGGGGTCAGTACATGTGTCTCTCTGCATCAGAAGGAGCGAGACACAAACAGTCGGTCAGTCTGCAACGTACCGAAGCACAAATGTGGATTTAACGATGACTTGATATATATATAATCGAGGGTTAATTCTTCCAATGATCAATTAAGAAAATTTCATCGAATGCCCATCCCTAATTGCTACTGACTCAATGCTTCATGAGGCTCCATTTGCCCATCACTACAGAGAACATTACAGTCTGTAAGGAGGATTTGAATAATGCCTGGGAGAGATCACTAGATGACTCAAACATGCATGAATGACTGTAAAACCTCTTCAGGCAGGTTTATGGTGAGGAAACGTAACATGGTAGAAAAGCTTTAAAAAGAAAAACTACATAATACCCCGTTTAAAAGTGTGTATACAGTTTGAGTGTGAGTATGCAGACGCAGTATTTGTGAGTACACAGTAGTATTTTCTCATTGCAGTACAGGAGCTGTTTCACATTACTGTGGGAACCAACCGCTCTGACTCTGCACGAGAAACACATGAACGCTCTGCCTCTCCTCCTCTGGCTGCATCTCTCCATATGACCCTCCCTCCCTCTCTCTCTCCATTCCTCTTCCTCTTTCTCTCTCTCCTATTCCTCTATCCTCCCTTTCTCTCTCTTTCTCTTCCTTTCTCAAACTGAACTCTATCCCCTCTATCCTCCTCGACTCTCCCTACTCATCCCTCTCTCTTTTCTCTTGTCCTGTCTTGCTTTTTCTCCTCCTTCTCTTAACCCCTGTCTCTCTCTCTGCTCCTTCATCCATCCTAACCCCTCCCATCTCCTGATCTCTCTATCCTGGCTCTATCTACCTATTTCTCTCTCTTCTCTTTCCCTTTCTCTCTCTCTCTTTCTCTCCACTTCTGCCCTCTCCCTGCCTCCCTTTCTCTCCATCTTCTCTCCTCCATCCCTTCTCTCTCCCCACTCTCTTCTCTCTCTTCTGTTCATTGATTTATTTCTCCTCCTCCTTCATTCTATCCTGTCTCTCTCTTTTCTCTTCTTTCTCCCCTTCTCCCCCTCTCTCTTTTCCCTATATGTCTCTCCGTCTCTCCCGTTCTCTTAAACTCTTTCCATTTCTGCCAGTCTTTTGTCTTCCTTCCTCTTCTCTCCTCTCTCCATCCTTTTCCTTTTTTTTTTTTCTTTTTCTACTGTACTTATCTCTCCATTTTCTCCTCCTTCTGACCCCCCTTTTCCATCTCTTCTCTTCTATCTCTTGTGTTAACTTCTCTCTCTTACTTCCTATATCATTTCAACTCTCTCTTTCCGTTTCTCACTGCCTCTTTCTTTGTCTCTTCACCTCTCTTTTCTCCGCTCTTTCACTTCCCTATCCCCCTTTTTCTTGTCCTACTCTCTACCGCTCCAACTCTCGCTGTCTCTCTCTTTCTATCTTCTCTCGTTTTTGTTTTATTTCCCTTCCCTGACCCTTCTCTCCTCCCTCTCTTCTTCTTTTCTGCTTCCTTTTCTTTCTCTCGCTCTTTTGTCCTTTCTCTTCTCCTTCTCTCACCCCTCTTCTGTCCTCTCTCTCTCTCTCCGGTCTCCTCCCTCTCTTCTCTAAACTATTATCTCCAGTCTGAATGAGAGTGCTTGAGTGTGACACCTCTGGCTGTGTCCCTTGGGTGCCTGGGTGCCCCCCGCTGCCGGCCCCCTGCGGTCCCTTTATTCTCCGCACGCTAAAAGCCCCCGTCTCTCTCTCTCTCTCTCTCTCTCTCTCTTCTCCTCCTCCTCCCTCACTTCTCTGCCCTCCTCTCTTCATCTTTTCTCCTTCTTTGACCGCACTCTCTTTTCAGTCCTTTTTTCTCGCTCTGTTCCCCATCTCATTTCCCTCTTCTCCTTTTGTCCCCCTCGTCGTTCTTTCTTTCTTTCTTTCTTTATTGGCCTTTTTTTTTTTTTTTTTTGACACCTCTGGCCGTGTCCCTTGGGTGCTGAGTTAGAGCAGGGTGCCCCCCACAGCTGGCCCCCTGTGGTCCCTGTGTTCTCTGTGCACTAAAAGCACCTCTCTCATTTCCCCCCCTCCCTCCCTCTCTCTCTCCCTCCCTCCCTCTCTCTCTCTCTCTCTCTCTCACTCCCACCTTCCCTCTCTTCCACCCTTTCTCTCTCTCTCTTTCTCTCTCTCTCTCTCCATCCCGTCTTCTTCTTCTTGTTCTGTGTGTATAGATCAATGTGTCTGCGCTCGTCAATGCAGCTGAAGGAGAGCTGTTTGTTTGTGTCCCTCATGTGACCTGGAGCGACACGGGTGTGCTGGGCTTATGTGGTGATGGTGAAGAAGGTGGTGGAGGTGGTGAAGCTGGTGGAGGTGGTGGAGGTGGTGAAGCTGGTGGAGGTGGTGGAGGTGGTGGAGGTGGTGAAGCTGGTGGAGGTGGTGGAGTTGGTGGAGGTGGTGGAGGTGGTGAGCTGGTGGAGGTGGTGGAGGTGGTGAAGGTGGTGAAGGTGTGTGAAGCTGGTGGAGTTGGTGGAGTTGGTGGAGGTGGTGGAGCTGGTGAAGCTGGTGGAGATGGTGGAGATGGTGGAGTTGGTGGAGGTGGTGGAGGTGGTGAGCTGGTGGAGATGGTGGAGGTGGTGGAGTGGTGGAGGTGGTGAAGCTGGTGGAGGTGGTGGAGTTGGTGGAGGTGGTGAAGGTGGTGAAGGTGTGTGAAGCTGGTGGAGTTGGTGGAGTTGGTGAGGTGGTGAGGTGGTGAAGTGTGTGAAGTTGGTGGAGGTGGTGGAGTGGTGGAGATGGTGGGTGGTGAAGCTGGTGGGAGGTGGAGGTGGAGATGGTGGAGTTGGTGGAGGTGGTGGTGGAGCTGGTGGAGTGGTGTGAGTGGTGGAGGTGGAGATGGTGGAGATGGTGGAGTGGTGGAGATGGTGGAGATGGTGGAGATGGTGGAGCTGGTGGAGCTGGTGGAGATGGTGGAGTTGGTGGAGGTGGTGAGCTGGTGGAGCTGGTGGAGATGGTGGAGATGGTGGAGGTGGTGGAGGTGTGTGTTGTGAGCTGTGTCTCTGACACTGTTCTTTTCGAGCTCTTTGTGAAGCTCCTGTGAGCTCGTCGATAGCAGCTCTGGGACACATTAGCATTTGAAAGAAGAATTGTGAGAAAGACTTTTGTTTCAAAAATGAACCTCTACCTGATTTGTATTTTCTTCTTATATTCTTATCAATGTGAAAACAGAACTATTTTAAACAGTTGCAGTGTCCAAAGTTATTCCACATTTACCTTATGTACTGTGAGTGTCCTAATTATTCCCCAGGATGAGTTTAGAAGAGCTTTTCACAACTTTCACAGACCAGAGCAGAGTTTTGACGCTAAAGTGAACACTTTATAATTAGACAGTGCACAGCAGAATTATTCTGACCTCATGAGCTGCTTATACGATATGTCTGTGCTGGGGCAAGACACGTACACACAAATCCTGCACAAATACAGAGAAAACAACACCGGGCAGGAGCTTCAAAGAAAATAGTCTTATTTACTGTGATAGTTAATTTGTCTTTTAGATTTTAGATTAGATTGTTTATTTGAAAGGGAAGAGACTTCTATTTTCTTTGAAAGGGAAGTCTCCATAAACCAGAACCGTCATGAGCATCATGAGTAAAAGTCAAGAGTGTGTTTCATCTGTCGTCCCCTGGTCCTGATGTTAAAGGAGCAACACAGAATATGTAACAATAGATGATGATACAGTTAGAGCTACAGCATGGAACATTCCAGGCAAAGCACAAGATCTGGAGGTGGGTCTTCAGACACTGTGATCATTCACTAGATTTACATTTATTATCATTGGACAAAATACAACGAAACTTGGACAGAGCAAATCTGCAGCAGTAAAAATGAATAAATATAGACACATTCTCACATCCACACCAATAAAAACATTAAATAAATTAACAGATGATTGCACTGAGCCCCTTCAGGTCTTTTCTCTGTGTCTGTGCTTGTGGGTAGACGCTGTTGTGCAGCCTGTTTAGAACTTCACGCTCTGTTTACATGTGCTACCTACAACACAGACCAACAGTCCTACAGACCTACACGCGTGAGCGGAGTTTTACAGAAGTGGAACTTAAAGCCACATGTCTAATTTGCATAAACTATAAGAAAGAAAAAAGAAAATACATTTTTTAAAAAAAAAGGGAAAAAAAGCCTCTCCTTGTGTTCTGATGCAGTCAGCTTCTGTCATACTAAAGAACTTGACGAGTAGAATATATGTGAAAATGGGTTCAAGGTCAGTGAGCACAACCAGAATGAATACATAAGATGTACCAGATTATAAGATGTACTGTCGATTTTTCAGAAAATGAAGTGATTTTAAGTGCGTCTTATAGTACAAAAAATATGTTACTCAAGTTTTAAACAATGAAAAACAGTTATCAGTGAAAATTGCTTAGGCAAGGTGTTGCTGTTGTAAAAGTGAGGAGCAGAGGTGCACAGAGACTTGATGCAAGGAGAAGAAGTGTGGAGTGTGGGGTTCATGGAGATGTATGTATATGTATATTACAGACCTACATGCAGATCGTGATAAGGCGACCCCCAAAAAAATGTCTTGTGACCCCCCGACATCCCTTTAACAACTATTCTAAAATATCTTGTCATGTGATGTGAGAGAAAATCCATAGTAACTCTTTCAGGCTGTTAACTCTCTCAGACTCTTTGTGTTCACCTGCGTGACACAAAGACACAGCCACGTGTGAGCAGGAGGTCCCTCTGCAAACTCCACTCCACTCTGTGCCTTTGTACTGCTCAAAGTGCTCAGCCCGGGGAGGAGGAGATGGAATAGGAGGGGGGGAGGAGGGGGAGAAGGCGCCAAAGTGCTTGTTTTCCTCTCATTATACCCGTTCTCCGTTTTACCTTGACCTCCCGCTCACCACTTCTTTATTACAGGGCCTGTCTGGGAGCCAAATCAGAACAAAGCCCAAAGTCAGAGCTTCTGCCTGTGAACACGATTCCACGGCTGCACTGCAAAACTGTCTGCACGAGTTACACCGGTTCAAGCCAAAATATACACAAATACACAAAAAATACACAAATATACACAAATATAGACACGACTTTTGACTGATTAAAGGCCCTGTATTACACAAAATGGACTCTTGTCAGCTTACCTCCTCAAAAACAGACCTGCACTTGTGTTTCTTTTCTTTATTATTAGTCTGCATCTCCAAAGCTCAAAACACTGACCACCTTGTGATGTCATGAAATGGTTTTGAAGTTAACAGTTCCTTTTACCTAGTTTGGCAGAGAGAGCAGCCTAAATCTGCAGAATCTGTGTCTTAAAGGGTCCATTTTACTGTATGTTTTAATCTCCGTTCTAATGTCATTTCCTCATCACAAACAGACCTGGAGTTGTGTTTAGTTTCACACAAACCTGCAGTCTGAAGTTGCTCCGAAGTACAGGTCTCACCAGCCATGATGAAGAATAATAAAAAAAAATAATAATAATTAAAAAAAAAAATATAATATATATATATATATATATATATATATATATATATATATAATATATATATATATATATATATATATATATATATATATATAGTTTTTTATATAGTTTGGTGAGATTTGTACTCCACCAGAGCGAATTCAGACTGCAGCCTGAAGTGACCCAAATCTGATTTTTTCTCCCCTAATGACAGTCTGAATGACACAGATCTGATATTTTCCAAATGTGACCCAGGACACTTGGATATGTGCTCCTAAAACCCAAACATATCTGACTTTTTGACATGTGACTTCAGTCTGAACGGTCAGGTCACATTCATCCACCTACAGTCTCGTCAATGGAGGGAAAGTGAGGTTAGTGAGTTCATTCAGATTTGGGGGCATCGCTGTATTCAGGACAAATTGGAGGGGCGGCTTTTGAAATGATTGCCAAAGAAATGTCTGAAAGCAGCTATAGGCAGACCTGACTCTAATGTCAAGGAAAAATAAAGATTCTGTGAGCGAAATACAAGGAGTCTAAAGACTCAAACAAATGAATGGACAGATTACATGGACATGTGACTTGTCCATTTTACCAACAACTGGACTGGATTTTGGGAGAAAAGTGCAGCATTTAGCCAACTTCTGTAAACACTGAGCACACTCGCTGTGTGTGACGTCGTCATGTCCTCCAGTGCTCATGCTGAACACTTTTGGGGTGTTTAAAGTTCACACTGGAGATCACATAGAAGTCACTTTTAACTGGAAATGTGAAAAAAATCGGATTTCACAAAAAATACAAATTGAGCTTTAAGCCCTGCAGTCTGAACAGTCTTATAGTCAGTATTTATTTCACCTTAATTTGTGTATCTTATGAAATACACCACACATACAGATCAATATTTATCATTTTGTTTATTGCAAACCACAAACCTGACCTTAAACAGCTCGATCCACCGACTTCCTGTTCAAAACTGATTCATTTTTATTTTTGAAAATATCTTTTTGACGTTTGCTAAATGTATTTACAGACTGAATGTTTCAAATAACCCCGAGCAGAGGGAGAGGAAAGTGAAGGTGAAAAGGTGAAAACAGATATTTCCTGAACACTCAAGTCTCAAAAACAAAAACATACAAGAATATTCAAACATGACTCACTGGATAAGAGTCTCAGCTTCCTGTTTTATTCACCACTCTAAAGACTTTTCTCATTCAAATGATACTTCTGTTTGTTTTATGCAACATTTTCCATCATTCTGTTACGCAGAGACAAGCTCATGAGGAGTGATGCTATAACCAGCATCAGTCGATATATCGCTACACAAAAATATTGCCATAAACAATAAAACTGAAATTACACAAAACAGGAGAATCCCAGTAACAGACAAAAGGGTCACTCCATATGAAATCAGTCGCCCTCCCCTATGAGCCCTCTCAGATCTGGCAGAATTTTTTATTTTTTATTTTATTTTATTTTAATTCTAAAATCTCCAGATGAAAGAATGTCACATTTTAGCTCAATCCCTTGAGTCGTTCCTGAGTTATGGCCTGTTGAAATTTTGGGGCCATGCTCACTTTTGCTGAAGCCTTAAAGGTTGTATGGAGGATTTTTTTTGTTTCAAATTGTCATTGAATGTTTAAAATACCATTACAGAGACGCAGCAGCTTTGTAATTATGATGAAAAAGTTAAAAAAAAATGAAAATCCATCAACTGTGGACGTAGTGAGGCCAGATAAACATCAGCCAATAGAAAACGAGGCTCCCTCTTTTTCTATTGGCTGTTTATAAACATGTTTGACAGACCAGAACTTCATAAAAATAGAGCTAGGAAGCTTATTTGTATTATTGTAGATTCTTGGTCATAGAATGTGTTGTCAAATATTGTGTATCTTTATTAAGGGGGGCGCTGTGGGCCCCCAAAATCTCACATTTGGTTGCCACACTTTTTTTTTTTTCAGTTGTTGAGGTCCAAGATCTATTTCCTCCAAGCAGATATTTACAAACTAACTGCTGAACCTGAATATTTGAGATAATGATCATTTCTGACAACAATCTCACACTTTAAACTGTACTTTAAACTAATCAGAATATGCCAAAATTTCTCTGGTAAAAATTTGATCAACATCTAACTGTGCCACATGGGGAACTGAGGCTCCAAAGAAGGGGCCAAAAAGATCACATTTGGTCTGTGACCAGATTTGGGGCTCTACACCATCCACATGAAAGCTCAGAAAAGTGTGAGATTGTTGTCAGAAATGATCATTCTCTCAAATATTCAGGTTCAACAGTTAGTTTGTAAATATCTGCTTGGAGGAAATAGATCTTCGACCTCAACAACTGAAAAAAAACAAAAAAAAAACAAAACAATTGAGTGGCAACCAAATGTGAGATTTTGGGGGCCCACAGCGCCCCCCTTAATAAAGATACACAATATTTGACAAGACATTCAGAATCTACAATAATACAAATGTTCATCTTCCTAGCTCTATTTTTGATGAAGTTCTGGTCTCTCAAACATGTTTATAAATTAAGGCTTCAGAAAAAGTGAACATGACCCCAAAATTTGAACGAGCCATAACTCAGGAACGATTCAAGTGATTGAGCTAAAATTTGAGATTCTTTCATTTGGTCATTTTAGAATTAAAAAAAAAAAAAATTTCAGTCAAATCTGAGATGGCTCATTGGGGAGATTCCTTGAAAACAGCTGATTCCATATGACCTGACCCAAAATCAATCTTACTATATTATAAAAATAATAACAGAAATCTCCTCATGATAAAGAAATTATACTCATGAGAAATATCAAACCTACAAATGTATAGTTCCATCTTTTCTTATGAATGATGAGTTGATCCAGTGATTATGTGACAGGTGCAGGTACAAGCTCCTTACACATGTTCCTTTTGTAAAATCCCAAATACTAGATGTGCAGACAGTATTTTACAGTTCTGAGGTTCCTTGTGTGTTAGAGTGTGAGAGTTCAGGACCAGACCTGTGCACCACGCTGTGTCTTTACGTAACAACCTGATTATACCCCCCCTCGTCTCGTAATTACACAGAGCGATGTTACACAAACACACTGGAAAGAGATGTTTTTCTTTTGTTTTTACCCAGGACAAACACTCTCTGACTCTTACAGTTTTAAAAAGTTACTACAAACACAGCTGAACTCGTGTCTCCAGAAAGTTCACATGCAGACAGAGGACGTTCTCATGGTCAGTACATGGACAGAGCAGGTCTCAAGAGACAAACACAGAGACAGACACAGAGACCACAGAGACACAGAGACAAACACAGAGACAGACACAGAGACAAACACAGAGACAGACAGACAGAGACAGAGAGACAGACAGACACAGAGACAGACAGACACAGAGAGACAGACACAGAGACAGACACAGAGACAGACACAGAGACAAAGACAGAGACACAGAGACAGACATAGAAACAGAGAGACACAGGGACAGACACAGACAGAGACACAGACACAGAGACACAGACAGACAGACACAGACAGACACAGACAGACACAGAGACAGACACAGAGACAGAGACACAAAGACAGACGCAGAGACAGAGAGACAGACACAGAGACAGAGAGACAGACACAGAGACAGACACAGAGAGACAGACACAGGGACAGACACACAGAGACAGACATAGAGACAGAGGCACAGAGTCATACACAGACTTGTGACATGTTGTTTTGTTGTGTGCCCACAGCGTGTGAGTGCAACAGCCATGCCAGTGTGTGCCACACGGGCACAGGGAAGTGTCACTGCACCACCAAGGGCATCAAGGGAGACCAGTGCCAGCTGTGAGTGTCCTACACACACACACACACACACACACACACACACATGCGCACACACACAGACACACATGGATATACACACACGTACACACATATATGCACAGACACACACACACAGAGACACACACGCACAGACACACATGCACAGACACACACACACACAGACACACGTGCACAGACACAGACACGCAGACACACGTGCACAGACACACACACAGACACACACACGCACAGACACACACACACACACACACATGTCTCCATACACTGTTGGGTCTTCCATTCAGTTCCTGCTCTTTCATGGACAAGACATGTTTTGCTCAAATGCAAAAAAATTATGAATGTTTCACAACTTTCAAAAGGTAAAGCAGCATTTTCACATCTCAGCACTTCAAACAACAACTAGCATGCTAACAGTGCACCAGAACAACATGTATCCAATAGATCAGCTCATGCAGTCATCTTCCTTTGTACAAGCCCCGCCCTCTTCCCTCCACCATCTTCACATTTCAAATACACATAGATTTGTGAAGTTTGCTCGTCACAGCTCCAGATGTCGTGGAACAATCATCAGTGCGATTGCTTCTTGTTGACCCCAGTAAGGTTAAGTACACTTCAGATTAGAACTGCGCTAAATAATAGTCACATGTGCTGGCAGTCATGGAAACTGTGGTGCCCTGACTCCACGCTGACCCCTGTGTGACCCCTGTTAGACCTCTGGATGACCCCTGGTGGAACTGGCAGTCAGACTCTCATAATCCTGGGTTCACTTGGACCAAAGCCTGACTGGGAGCACATGTTGTCTGTCCTGTTTAATCAGCGTCATCAGAGCTTAACTGTGCATAAACTGTCTAACTATGTCACTCGGGCATAAGGCCACACAGTGAAATATGAAAGGAGACACATCATGGTATTTTGTAATAAGAATTTAGTAATAAACTATAAATAACAAAAAAAAAACTGACTAAAAAAACGCATCTCCAACCTGTAGCTCAGGAGCAACCAACAGCCTACCACCCCCTTCCAAATAGCTCGCCAAGGGACTTCTGAATTACACATATCGTCCTGAATATCTCAAATTTGATGAATTAAATGCTTATTATTATTGTAAATCTATCATTTTGATGACTGACTTTGTGCACTCATAAATAAATAATGGTTCATGTTTTATGTTTTATCTAACTGTACCACATCTAAGCCATGGCTCTTATGTATAGTTTATTTTCTGAGACCATTAAAATTAGTAGTTCTCTGGAATTATCATTTTGTAAAGGTAGCTCACCCGGGAAAAAAGGTTGGAGACCCCTGGACTAAAATATATACAGAAAATAACCTAAACTAAGAAACAGAACAACAGAATTAAACACATTTTGTGCCACAAAACGGGTCACGCAGGCTTACACAAAAACAAGTGGTTAACTAAGGGACACACACAGACTAAAACACAAGTTCCCCAAATTAAACCACATAAGCCCACAAACAGAATCGAGTGACTAGACACACACGAACACAAACACAAAATGGCAGACTGGTCACTAAGGCCAGCTGCCCCAAACAGATGCTGCAATCTCCTTAAATAGGTGGCGGTGGGTGCAGGTGAGGTGGGCGTAGACATGAACGACCAATCACGGGCCAGAGCTCCCACAGCAGGAAACAGGACAGCTCAGCAAAATCATTTAAAACACACAAAACAAATTACAACTGAAGATCTGGGGCCGTAACAATACACAGTGTGCAAACATATAGAAATCTTAATGTACAGTGTGATAGTGATAGTGATTTTACTCTCTTTTTTATTTATTTATTTATTTTGTGATAGTGCTACAGTGTTGATGCTTGTTTAGAGGAAGGTAATTTGTTTATTCACAATATTCATTAACTTTTGATTTGACATAGAGTATATAGTAGCACTACATAAAGCACGTAAACCCAACTTGTGTGTGTACAATTGTGAACCTAAATCAAAATGTATTTAAAGTTTCTGTAATAAGACCACAGAGTGTGACAAACCTAGGACTGAAGTGGATTAAGTGTCTTGCCCAAGGACACAACAACAGCATTCATCTGTGGGCACTGAAATCACACAGACCTGTGGGTCATTGGATGTGACCACGCAGCCAATGTCAAGAGTGGGATTCGAAGCATCAACCTTCAGATCAGTGAACAAACGCTCTTATCAACTGAGCTCCTGCCGGTCCACCACATCTCTCACTTCTGTTACCTGAGTTTTGAGAGTCTGGTGCTTCTGTTGCTTCTGCAGAAATCTGTTGTTTCTCAGTCCTCTGTGTTCTTTGTCCTTATTTACTCTTCCTCCGGAACAGACCAGGCATCTCTCTGACTGGTTAATCCACCTGTCAATCACACGTATCTGAAATCAAAGAGACGGGACAGACTTTAGACTTTTATTGTCCCCAAGGGGAAATTCATTTCCATGTACACAGAGCTCGTTTGGTAGCCTGATTCATCAGCCGGATTCACTTCATAGAAACCGTCTGACCTCGCAGTGTTAGATTTCGTTCACTCAACAGTAGGGGGGTACTTCTTTTCATTTAACCAGTTGCTGCTACTGGGTCATGACTTATGTAATGCGCCGCTAACGGGGCTAAATGGTTTATTAAGCTTTTCCCAAATCCTGTAGGAAGAAGGACAATAACGTCTTTCCTCCTGATTAAATTCACCAAACATTCTCTTTGTTCTGGCTTTAAATCCTCGATCTCAGAAATCATTGCTAACACAGAATGTCTGGCTCTTCGCTGATTGGCTGATGCCCGAACTTGCACTTCCGGGGTTTTTGCAAACCATCTAATGTATTCTGACTTAGTTGCTGGAGAGAAATGAAATTGAGCAGGGGCACTAGGTGGCACCAGGCTGGCTATTCGTTTGGCACCTACAACAAAAACACAACACACAGACACATTACAGTAGACATTACAACACACTCAGCGGGGCCTGGTGTGATGTGATGGCCGAGGGCATTGAGCTTCTGCCAAAGCGGGTCTTCCTGCACCAGGATATGCTTCTAGACTCACTGGTGTTTGTAAAGTTTTGTCAAAGTGTGTGTGGAGTGTGTGCTTCTGTCTGGACAGGCACTGACCTTATGCAGAGTTATCACAAAAGGTCAAAGCAAAGACTATTGTTTTCAGAGTTAGTTCTGGACTAACGTAGTTAAATGCACACAGAATAAAACTGTGAAATAAAACCACATTTCGAAAGCCTCCACTGTAACAACGCTATTGTCTTTAACCACATTTACATTATACTTACACATTGTTCTTTCTTATACAACACAAAATACATATGGGAAGGATCCAGAAGCATAATACTCTCCCCCTAATGACCCATTGTTTAAAGCACAATAGTGCCAGGGCTGTGTAACCTCTCATATGAGCTTAAAGACCTCTCAGCACTCTGCCCACATAATGGAGGCACTTATAAATATGAATGTGGATGTGGTCAGGTCTAATCACACCCTAGGTCTAATCACACCTTTGTTTGGGCACACTGGTCTGATTGTGCGGCTGGTACAATGCCAGCGTAATGACAGCGTTCTGATTGGAACATATGAGGAAGACTGTCCACATGTCCACAGAGGACGGCAGGCTGAGGACATGTGTGAGAAGGACAGTGTGAGGACACGGACGGTCATGTGTGGTGTATTTAACAGAGTGATAAGGAATAATGGTGTCTCCAGGGACACAAAGTCACATTGGAAAACAAAAGTGAGTGGGCTGAAAGAGGAGAGGAGAAGAGTTATTGTGCTTCTGAAGGAGATTTACTAGGCTTGAATGTTACTTTTAAAGGCCACTTTTTATTACACTTAAAGAGGGACTATTTTACTCCTGTGGGACATTAACTGCTAACACATCACATATTTAGATCATCCTGTTACATTTTAGTGTTTTGAGAATCCTATATTCACTAAAAGCAGCGTATTAACATGTTTTGTTTCACAAATTTAAATTTTGACATACTGTTCTCTTTGCTCTCTGTCATGTTCAAACCCAAAATAGTTTTTACTGATAACAATTCTAAAGCTCATTTCATCTTGTTTACAAAAACAAAACTAAAACATTGGACATGATACTATAACTGTATATCTTATAATTTGGCACACACACACACACACACACACACACACACACACACACACACATACACATACAGACCGACCGATTGATTGATTCCAGTTTGGGGGTTACAGCTCCGATCACCACAGGCACCACTGATGCCTTCACTTTCCAGGCCTTCTCCAGCTCCTCTTTCAGCCTCTGGTATTTTTCTAGTTCCTCGTGTTCCACCACTATGTCTGGTTGGTCCATCACCATCTTGTCAGTCTGTATCTGAAGTTCCACAGGATCTTGGCTCAGTCATTCTCCACAACCTTTGGAGGTGTTTCCCACCTTGATCCTTGAGTCTCCAGCCTGTACTCTGCACAGATGTTTCTGTACACTCTGCCCGCTACTTGGTTATGTCGCTCCATGTTTGTTTCCCTGCAGCGTCTTACACCTGCAGTTCTGTGCTGGACTGTCTCAGGAGCCTCTTTGCACAGTCTACACCGTGGGTCTTGTCTGGTGTAGTAGATCTGGGCTTCTATTGCTCGAGTGCCCAGGTCCTGCTCCTGTGCACCAGGATCACTGCCTCTGTGTGTCCTTCAGACCAGCCCTCTCAAGACATTAGGAGGATTTCTTGATATCAGTCACTTCAGTTATGTTCCGGTGGTTCGCCCCATGTAGGGGTTTGTCCTGCCATGATGGTCCCTCCAACACCTCTTCCTCTGGACCCCACTGTCTGAGACCTTCTCTGAGCACCTCATCTGTTGGGGCCTTGTTCTTGATGCGTTCTTCCTCTGTGTGGACTACCTTCCCTCTCTTTGTCACCATCCTGCTACATTTCTCAAGCCCGAATGATATTCCAATGTCTGTGCTGTAGATCCTGGTGGTGTGGATCAGTGAGTCGCTGTCTCGCTCTTAGCGTACAGCTGATGTCATCCATGTAGAGGAGGTGACTGATGGTGGTTCTGAGTCGGTATCCATAGCCAGTGTGGTTGATGATTTGACTGAGGGGGTTCAGATCTATGTAGAACAGCAGTGGGACAGTGAGTCTTTTTGGTATATGTCACATTTGATGGACACTTGTGCAAGTGGCTTCCCATTGGCTTCAAGGGTGGTTTTCCACAACCGCATCCAGTTTGCAGTGAAGGCCCTTAGAGTCCTGTTGATCCTGTACAGCTCCAAGCTCTCAGTGATCCATGTGTGGCATTGAGTTGTAGAGGTCATAAAGGTCTACAGCCAGTCCTCCATTTTTAAATTTTTATTAAATTACAATTTCAAAAGTTTGTCTTGTTTAAATCAGGAAATGAATATTGAAAGCAATTTTAATTTGTTTTTAAAAAGACAAAATCAAATGGAATAGATTTTTGTCATACCTCTCAGCTCTCGTTTGTGCTTGTGATTATGAATGGGTAATTTGCCTTGGTGTTGCAGCAGGCTCCCCAGGCCCTCCCGGTGTGTGGGTGTTCAGATGAGGCTGGTATAATGGAGCAGAGCAGGTTAAGTGCTGCAGTGTGGTGTACACTAGATCACTGCCTCAAACAGGCCCTGTCACACTCAGCACAAAGCACGCTTTTACCTGTGACGCTTTACATCATCACAATGCCACTGTGGACTGAGAGGCGAGAGAGTATTATTATCAGAGTAAAAGAAATGTCACCTGCAGCCAGTGGCGCTGCAAACCTGTGTTATAAGCACTTGATTCTCCAACAAAGTAACTTCACTAACTGCTTTAAAACTGCAGACATAATCAGTTAACTAACTACTCAGAACCTGCTTGTTTCCATGGAGATGTTACTGCTCTGGCTGAAATGTCCCACATATGGCTTTAAATTCATCTAAATAGGTGATGCCACCAGGCTAAATTACATGACATACTGTGCCTTGGTCTTATAGACCATCACACATGTCATCACACATTCACACATGTGAGCTGGACATTAAAAAGTCTTCAGTGATATAAATCAAACTCTCAACCCTTCGGTTAATGGGCACATGCTACACCACTGAGCCACTGCTCATGATTTCTTACTTTAGTTATAAGCTATTATAACACTTTGGTCAGAAAAAATAAAATAAAATAAAATGCTGACGTGTTGTAATGATTCAAATGTAACTGCTTTGGTTTATTACACAATGGTGACCAAATACAGTTTCATTACATGAAGTGTATTTTCTTATCATTTGAAGAGTTATTGCATAATGTGGCTGTGCATGTGAATACAAGGTTAAAGCGTGCTTCACCATCTGTAAGTCGTCTCTCATGACTTTTGTTTTGAAGAGACCATCTTTAATACTACATTAGAGTTTTATAGCAAAGCTCAGTGTAGAGAACATGATTCCTTCACTCTACACAGGGAGGTGGTAAGATCCTGCACCTGGGGACTGTAGACTGTAGACTGACAGAAGTGATGCTGCCACTCGAGCTGTTTTCAGGCCGGCTAGAACAGTGATGGTTCCTGCACCAGTTACAGGGGGAACTGAAGTGATCACTGGTGAACGATTTGCGTTTAAGTGAATGATTTAAGTGAACTCATGATGCACACATGGACAGAGGGTGTGGATTTGCCACAAAATAAAAACAAGGTCATACAAAAGTGGATGTCACAGCGAGGAAAATAACAATCATGACTCGCATCATCAACACCAGCGAGCGTTTCTCATACAAATCATTATCAGCACCAAACTCTGCTACAACATCTGCTGTAGAGAAGGCGACAGTGACTCCAAAGATGTAAACTTACTGGGCGAACATGGATAGAGCAAATATTTGGTCTCCTCCACTGACCAATGCACAATCTTCTTGTCAGTTGATTTCTCCTCCATGTTATACATACACATTTTCTTTGTTTATTTATTTTACCAAGTGTGAACCTGCACTGAACCACTGTTGCTCCATCTTTGTATTGTCTCCTGTTCATGGTCTCTCCAACTCCCCTCTCTCTTCTTCCCTCACACCTTCTCTCTCTCTCTGATGACACAGGGACACACATATTGTATGTTTACAGATGCTCAGTGTGCACTGTCAGCACACACCACCTCACATGACTCCAGTCTGTACTGTGTCATGTCTGAGTGTGGTCTAAGTGTGTGCTGTGTGTGCATGTGTGTATAGTGTGTGTAGTGTGTAGTGTATGTGAGTGTGCTTGTGGCGCACACGTTCCTCTGTCATGGTTCAGTCAGGATCAGACAGCTGCTATAATCGTCTCTAATGAGCATCCTTCACTGTACTTGACTCACTAATGAAGCTAAAGCGTAAAATCAGCCTGTGTTTCCTGCTTCCTGTCTGCTGTCCATCACTGTCGACCAATCACAGGCTGCACTTCTCCCTCACTCTTCAGTACGTCAGACTGACTCTTGATTTCAAATGAGATGAAATCATTTGCTTATGTGTTTGTTTTACATTCAGTACAGTTTTGTTGGGAGAATAAGCAGAGCCTGACAGAACTTTGTGTAATGAGGAGTCATGTTTTTCCTACAGTATTGTCACTGGCATCACCAGTAGAGCTCAGACACTGCTGTCTATGTTGTTGTTCTTCTATTGTTGAAGACCCCCTCGCAAATGAGATGTTATCTCAAGAGTTTTCCCTTCTAATCAATAAATACATCTGATATCAATGCTGATTATGAAAAAAATAAAAGGACTGAATATTGTCTTCCAAATATAGGTTCAGACATTCTCCTGGTTGGACATTTATTAGATAATAATGATGGATCAGATTTATATAAGACTTT
The DNA here is from genome assembly GCF_026225935.1 of Boleophthalmus pectinirostris. Lineage (NCBI taxonomy): Eukaryota > Metazoa > Chordata > Actinopteri > Gobiiformes > Gobiidae > Boleophthalmus > Boleophthalmus pectinirostris. The sequence continues at coordinate 39,605,703 of NW_026571404.1, forward strand.
TTGGAGACTCAAAGTGCTTTACAGAGTGAAATGACACCATCCACCTCCAGCCACCACCAATCACACATGCACACTCCACATTCATAGTGGGCAATGTGGGCAAAGTGCCTTGCCTAAGGACACAACATCAGGCACCCCAGTGTGGTTTCTGGTATTTCCAGCTGTCTCCCATCCAAGTACTACCCAGACCCAGCCCTGCTTAACAGAAGAGAGCTGACGAGCTCAGGTTTTAACACACTGCAGCATGATGTAATGAGAGTATTTACTGGTTGTAACTGGCCCAGAAAGTCTCATGTTTGAACTGTAGTTGTTCTGTAGAGACAAATCACAGCTCATTTGGATCAGTTCTGTCTTATTTTAGTTTTTTTAAAGTTTTAAAATTTAAAAGAAATAAATGCTGTTTTCAGTCTCTGTATTGGTTGATCTCATATATCGACACATACTTAAATCCATAGTGTCAAAATTGGTATTAAACTGAAAAAGCTGGATCAGTGCAACTCTAATCACCAGTGCCAACAGTATTTGTGCCATGCTCTCTCTATCTCTGCCTTTCTCTCTGTCTCGCTATCTTCTGTCTCACCGTGTCTTTCTTTTCTGTCTCTGTGGAGGTTCAGCAGAGGGACAGGTGTGTGCTTTAGTGCTTTGACGATACGCAAATGTCACACACAGTTTTGATCATAATGAAAAGTCTCAGTACTAAACACAGTGTCACTTCCATGATGATCTTCGACAGTAGTGTGTGATTAACGACAGAGGGAGGAGCAGAGCCTCCTGTGTACTCCCAGTCTAATGAGCCCCATCAGACGGTGTAAGCGGCTTAGGTCTGTCCCTGTACATCTGCACTGTCGGTTTAGCGCCCCCTAGAGACCCCCACTTAACCTCATCCCATAAACACAGCCCATCACCCAAACACCAGTGATGCCACCAACAATGACTCAATAATGCCGGGAGATAATCCTCTCAAAGCTGAAAAACAATATTCAGAATCATGATTTTACCGGTATAATGTAGTTTACTCACTAATGACAAGTGCTAGAAAAAGTAGGCTACTGACAATGTGTGTACAATTAAACATTAAAAATAAATTATTATTATTATTATTAATAATAATAATAAGTAGCGTTGTCAATTGTGTACTTAAGTAAAAGTATATGTAAGTACTGCTCAATACTATTTACTGTTTAACATGACTTTAGTAACATTTTCTTATACAAAACTAGATCATTAACCACTTTAAACTGACTGTAAAGTGCAGTATGTCATTTTCTGGAGGAAGCACCTGCATGATGCCATGGAAGTAGAAAGTTAAAACTATACTTTGGAACATTTTCATCTTCATTTTATTCTGTATTCTGGAATATTGTTGATACTTATTGATCATTGTTCAGACCCTGTGACCTTTTTGTTGAAGATCAAACTCCTACACCAGACCATGAACACTCATATTGATCACAGGCTCCTGAAAATATGCAGTATAAATCCATTTTGAATTTCCAGACTTTTTTATAGGGTTGTCCCGATTCGATCACATGATCAGAAATCGGCTCCGATCCCGTGACTGGTATCAGATAAATAATAGACGTATTTAACACACAGGACACAGAGCACACAACAGTTTTTTCTGGGGCACAGGATTTGTTCAGGGAAGACCAATTAGCGCGTCTGTCTGTCCCAGCGCCTGTTGTACTAGAGGTGCACTCACACTGGGACTTTTGGGCCGTGTCGTGCTCACGCGCTGTTATCAGTGGTTCTGTGACCTGTGTTCACACCTGCACGGTCAGAGGCATGATCGCACGGTGCTGACAAACAGCGCTTTTGCATAGCGCATCCAGCGTCATGAAGTGTCTATTGAGTAGTGGGGCCGGTGTTGTGGTGCGTATTCCGTGGTGGGTTTGTGGATGTGGTGGTGGTGTGGGGGAGTGGGGGCGGAGGGGGACAGAGGCTGTGGGGCTTCTGTCATCTTATTTTTATTTGGTAAGATTTTATATTATTTGGATTTCATTGACGAGCCTAAATGTTTCAAATATAATGCACATGGAAACATATAATATCAAATATACAAAGTGTAGATTGTGCAGAGTCTCAGGTCTGATCTGGTTCTGGTCTGGTTCCTGTTTTGTCCAGTTCATTAAGTTTACTAAGTTACACCTTCCAAGACCAGACTGTGAAAAGTCAAGATTTTCAACAATGATGGTTCATGGTTAGAAAAGTTAATAAAATTAAAGTTTTGGACATTTGATTTTTCACAAGTGCAGTCCAAATATTACACATTGAAATCAACACAATCTGATCCCCCACACATCATGGATCTGATTCTTTGCTCTTAGTTCATTTCATAATGTTTTATAAAAGTATCGGATCAGGACTTGGTATCGGCAGTACTTAAAATCAAATGACTCGGACTCGGGGGCAAAAAAATTGATTGGGGACGTCCCTACTTTTTTTTTAAACTTATTTTTATTTAAACTTATGCATTGTGTCACCATGGCAACTAAAGAACATTCCACCTCAGAGATACATGTAGAACACCCCCAAGCCAAAAGAACAACACTTCCAAGGAGACAGGCAGAAAAAAATCCCTCCTCCGTACCAGATAAGAGTCAGGTTTGTGGAGATGCAAGCTCACGCACAGTAAGGACACCTGACAATCAAACCAAGCTTTGATTGTCTATTTTAGAGTTGGAGAGCTTCTCAGTGGAACTCTTGTTGGAGCTTTAAGCCTGCTTTAAGTTTGTTGGTGTTGTTGCCGTCTTAAGAACAGACATGGGGTTGTGTTTTGTTCCATTCACACAAGTTTAAGTAACTCTTTATTATTAGTCTGTGCATCTCTAAAATCTCCTTTCAGTTTTATTTCAGTAGAGATTGGCAATTCTAGGGCTGAAATTATGAACAGGATTCTAGTGAAGGTCTACAAACTTTAGAAAGATAGTAGAGCTCATCCAGTTTAAGAGAAGATCTCAGCTTATATCTGCAGGGTTTGTTTGTAAAATATGTGTGAATGAAACAGTTTGTGATGAGGAAACAGCATAAGAACATTCAGTAGATCAGAAAATCTTGTAATATGGCCCTTTAAACATCTAGACAAACAGTAGTACGATTACCTCACAAATGTACTCAGCAGGAGAAGTGTTTGTAATAACTTCCCAGGCCTGTCAGTTACATCTTGAGCAGTCTCTTATTCTATTCACACATATGGATTCTTGTTTTCTTTTCTTCTTAAATTTAGACTCGACAATTAATTCAATTATCCAACATATTTCTGGCAGGAGCTCGTGTTGATTTCTCTCCAATCTCCAAATCTAATCAAATGTGCAGACAGACAGACCCAGAGATGTGATGAGTCTGGGGAAGGAGGACCACACTTGGAACTTGCACGGTCTCATAAAATCCTCCAGTTTGGAGCCTCTCCCAGAAGCACACAGGAGCAGAGCAACCTCTCCTCCACAGCCCCCTCGCCGACGCTGTCACAAACTGATTTTTGTTCTTGTATTATGGAACGATATGGAACTCAGTCAACGTACTCTCTTGTAAATGAAGTCATAGGTTGTATTTATACTGTGGAGACCATATAACTCTATAGCAGAATTACTGAAATGAAATGACGGAACCACAGATATTGAACTTAAAGGCCTATTCATACTTCAGAAGAACAGAACAACTTTGTTCTTGTTCTTGAGGTGATAAGAACAAGAACAAAGTTGGTTTGGGCTCTGACATTTCATACTTCAAAAGATGTTCTGCTGCCGAACTGCCCCGCCCCTCACTCTGCCCCGCCCCCTAGCTCTGCCCCGCCCCCTCTCTCTGCCCTGCCCCTCTCTCTGCCCCGCCCCCTCGCTCTGCTGTTGTTATTAAAAACATTTAAGATATTAACAAATTGATGATCTTGTTTATTGTAATGTCTCTTTCGTTCGCACACGTCTCACTTTGGCCTGTTAGTGTATGGATCTCTTCCCTCGGTTTGACTTGAACAGGAGTCATGTTAGTGACGTTTCCCTGTGTTTGATGAAGAGTCCAGCCTCTTCACAGAGATTTATAGTGAGGGGATTTCTTTTCCTCCTCCAGCCTGACCATCTTTTTTTCTTTTTTTTTTTTTTATGGTGACCTGCCTTTTGGTTTTCACAAACTTGTCATGGAGATTACTCCAGACTTTTCTACACTGATTTTCATCAGAGCCTAAAATGTCAGTGATCTCTCCATGAATTTCTTGCCATTTGGCATCTTTATCGTCACTGAGTGTCATGTCGAATAGATGTTTGTATTTTCTCACCATTTCTTCCAGTTATGACTCACAACCATCCCCCTTTTTTTTTTTTTTTTTTGCTCCACACTGGTGAGGAAGCAGATGAACCAGGCCCACATAAATCAGAGCGGCGACGTCAACTGAGGCGGCAGAACTGCTGAACAAAGTTCTGCTCAACTGAGGTGTGGAGAACAAACCTCAAGAACTGAAGCCCTGTGTACAAGAACAAAGTTCTTATGAAGTATGAATAGTCTTTAAGGTGGACTTCAAACCTGGCATAAACGTATTACTTAAAGAGAGGATATTATGGTTTCTCCCATGCTTTCTTTCTCCCACATTATTTCGTCATCAAAAGCATGGTTGAAGAAGTTTTAGATGTCGTCCATGCATGTTTGAGTAATCTAGCGATCTCTGCTGAGCCCTGTTCAGACTTTATTTACGGTTAGCTGTAAGATTCTGGCCAAGGCTCTGCCCACAGGCCTACATCACCCACACTCAGACACGAAAATTCTTCATAAACATTAAAAAACATAACACAAAGCTGACAATGTGACAAACCTGATGTGATGTGCAGAGACACATTAGCTGGACACATGCTGGTACCGCTCTGAAGGGGGAGTGACTTAGTGTGGGGAGGAAAGGGAGGTGGGTTGATATTATTGTTGTTATTTTCAGCAAATGCGGTATTTTCAAAACAGTAAAAGGTAACTTGGTGATCTAAAGTATATCTTAGCAATAAGAAGTGTCTTTAAATCTAACCACAATTTGCCTGAAGTGCCAGTGCAGAGAGTTGCTCCCTTCTTTCTCCTCAGCATACTTTCTTTTGACCTCTCCCTTGTTCTGTACTTGTATTTTGCGGCACATGCTCAGAAAAATATCTGTGTTTCTATTCGCAGTGCCCTTGAAGCAGCTTTAGCTCAGATGAAATATTCAATACGGCACTACTACAGAAACAACAGAATCACAGGCGCACGGCTCTCCCTCACTGTCGCACATATTTGTACTGCCGTAAACTTTTCACTGCCCCCGATGATTCACGAGCAGCACTTGTAACGTACTCTGTGGGTGTGGCGCTCCTGCAGGCGGAGAGTGGTACTGCAGCGGTCAGTCTGTGGAGAGCCTATAAACAGCTTTTACTTCCATATAAAGAGCACAGTTAAACGTGGGCACAGAGAGGGCTGATGGGGCAGATATAGAGGAGGAGGTGTATACACAAGAAGCACCGAGCTAAGCACAAACGCACCGGCTCGTCTTAGCACAGAGCAGGGACAGTATTTCTTTTATGGTAATTGTCTTAAAGGGAACGTTTATCATCACAATAAAAACTAAAACGTACAAAATGCATCTGAGTAAATCACGTTTACATGCTGTAACATTCTGTTTGCTGCCCAGGTCCTGTGAAGAGCTCTATATTTAATACTCCATTCAGATGTTCAGGTATGACCGTGGGTTTAGATCAGGTTTCTGGTGCTGTGTTTACCTTCTCGACTTGTTTGGACTGCAGCTAAGAGCAGTGTTGGGGAGTAACAGATTACATGTACTGGAGTTACATAATCAGAGTACAAATTATGAGTAACTGTATTCAGTTACAGTTACTGTTTCTATGAGTGGTAATTGGATTACAGTTACTTTGTTGAAATAAATTGATTACATGGTGGTATTTTCACATTTTGTGCTAAACTAGGACTAAAACCAGAAATAAAACCAGAACTAAGACCAGGACTAAATCAGGACTCAAACCAGGACTAAACCAGGAATAAACAAGGACTAAACCAGGACTGAAACCAGGACTAAACCAGGACTGGGACTAAACCAGGACTAAAACCAGGACGAAACCAGGACTAAAACCAGGACTAAAGCAGGACTAAACAAGGACTAAACCAGGACTAAACCAGAACTAAACCAGGTGTAAACCAGGTCTAAACCCGGACTAAACTAGGACTAAAACCAGGTCTAAACTAGGACTAAATTAATACAATATGACACTAACAGTAGGCTGGAAATATTGTGATTTCATATAAAAATCATTTCTCTATCAATAATATTTTTAATCTGGTCAAGTAAAGACTGAACAAACAAGAATTTTCAGGATGTGGTTGTTACATTCATGTAATTTTAAAAACATAACAATATCAAGTAATCCTAAATATTCATATGTTACAAACTACATTCTGGGGTATGTAATCTGTAATCTGTAGGGGGATACATTTTAAAAGTCACCTTCCCAACACTGGCTATAAGGCTCTTCAGAACTGTTGGTGTTGGTAGTGATGTGTTGTATTGTGTCAGCTGTTGTTACTCCCGGTGGGTCGTTCACACTGCTGTCTGGAGGAGTGTGTCCCAGGTGAAGAACAGCTGACAGTGTCCATGGCCGTTTTTCAGATTACAGTGGCATCTCTGATCCAACGTTTGAACTTGTTTGGTTTCTGATCAATGCCTCGTGAAATAATCATACGATGAATTGATCAGAAACCAATAGACAGCATCAACTGTGAGAGGGACACTTTTGTCGTGAGGACTGTTACTCTCCTCACACTGCCCTGACACTGGATCTGATGATTCGACCTGTTCTCCTGCTTTTGTTTGAGCTTTTCTATCACTTCAGAACATTCTCCATGGAGATAGATGAATTTTATGCCATACTGTGGAATATTATAGCCCAAAGAACAACATTTCCATGATTGAGTGTGTATACATGCACATCAGTATCCTGGTTATTAGCCATATCCCTGTTATGTGAATATTCGGGATACTGCGTTTACATGTGCGCTGAGAAACCGGGATGCTCATATTCGTGTATACATGATCAAATGTTATCCCGGTTTCTTGGCTCAAAAATTTACTTAAATCAATTAATAAACCAGGAAAAATACAAACCATGAGCTCCTTTAGCTTCGGAAGCTCGGGAGGTTTAACCAGTGGTAAAGAGCTATGAGATCTCCCACAATCCACTCTGCAGATCAAACCCAACAGATTCTTCATTAAAATCTTCTGCATAAATAAACTCAACTTTACAACATATAAACCATAACCACTGTAGATCCACATCAGCCCGTTTGATCAGATCATTCAGCTTTGAGCACATTTGTTTACATTTTGTAGAAACGAAAACTTAAGACCACATGGCTAATCTGCATAAACTGTTAGTGGTGATAAAAACAGCTGCTCCTTGTGCCGCTGATGCGATCAGCTTCTTTAGGACTAAATGACACGACTCTGTGGATTATGTGTGTTCTTTTTGTGACAGAAGAGGTGCTGATGATGGTGAGTCTGTTCTGTGCGTATATCATACAGGAGATAGTTCATGTTTTTGCTTTTCAGCGATCATATGTGTGCAGGTCGTACGTGCAGATTGTTTGTGTGCAGATTTCATGTTGGTCACTTTATTTATGTTGGTCACTTTATTTATGTTGGTCACTTTATTCATGTCGGTCACTTTATTTATGTTGGTCACTTTATTCATGTCGGTCACTTTATTTATGTTGGTCACTTTATTCATGTCGGTCACTTTATTTATGTTGGTCACTTTATTTATGTTGGTCAATTTATTCATGTCAGTCATTTTATTCATGTTGATCACTTTATTCATCACTTTATGTTGGTCACTTTATTCATGTCGGTCACTTTATTTATGTTGGTCACTTTATTCGTGTTGGTCACTTTATTTTTGTTGATCACTTTATTCATGTTGGTCACTTTATTCATCACTTTATGTTGGTCACTTTTTTCATGTCGGTCACTTTATTTATGTCGGTCACTTTATTCATGTTGGTCACTTTATTTATGTTGGTCACTTCATTCATGTTGGTCACTTTATTCATGTTGGTCACTTTATTTATGTTGGTCACTTCATTCATGTTGGTCACTTTATTCATGTTGGTCACTTTATTTATGTTGGTCACTTCATTCATGTTGGTCACTTTTGGTCACATGTTGGTCACTTTATTTATGTTGGTCACTTTATTCATGTTGGTCACTTTATTCATGTTGGTCACTTTATTTATGTTGGTCACTTTATTTATGTTGGTCACTTTATTCATGTTGGTCACTTTATTCATGTTGGTCACTTTATTTATGTTGGTCACTTTATTTATGTTGGTCACTTTATTCATGTTGGTCACTTTATTTATGTTGGTCACTTTATTTATGTTGGTCACTTTATTTATGTTGGTCACTTTATTCATGTTGGTCACTTTATTTATGTTGGTCACTTTATTTATGTTGGTCACTTTATTTCATGTTGGTCACTTTATTTATGTTGGTCACTTTTTTTATGTTGGTCACTTTATTCATGTTGGTCACTTTATTTATGTTAGGTCACTTTATTTATGTTGGTCACTTTATTCATGTTGGTCACTTTATTCATGTTGGTCACTTTATTTATGTTGGTCACTTTATTCATGTTGGTCACTTTAGTCATGTTGGTCACTTTATTTATGTTAATCACTTTATTTATGTTGGTCACTTTATTTATGTTGGTCAGTTTATTCATGTTGGTCACTTTATTCATGTTGGTCACTTTATTTATGTTGGTCACTTTATTCATGTTGGTCACTTTATTTATGTTGGTCACTTTATTTATGTCGCTACTGTTGTGGTGAAAAGACTGAAAAGTGTTTGTCTTTTGGACACATGCGCACTCAACTTTATATTGCAGTATTCAGGATACTGCACATACATGCCACAGTATCCCGGTTACTATCAGAATAAACCAGCTACAGTAACCCGGTTTCTAATAACCAGGATACTGAAACCGGAATACTGCATTTAAATGCACCATGAAGAAACTGGCATACTGATGTGCATGTAAACACACTCATTGCATTAACTGTTCTGTGTGATATATGACACGTCACCACCAACCCCGAGGACAGTTCTGAAGACGGCTAACAGCTGAAACATGTCAACAGGATAAACACATCTCTACTGTTTTGCCTAAAAGAACCCGAGTGGCTAATGTGTAAAAGAAAACAAAATAAACATTCTTGGGTTTGGCTTCTGGTGCCACTTTGAAAAGGCCTGTCACGCTGTCTCACAGTCTGCTCATTCTAATGTGGCTCCAAACTATTTCTGTTATTGTATTTTTACACAAAGCCTTCATTCATAGTGTCATTCAGTGTTATTCAGTTATCACAAACTCTTACAGTTTTGTCTGAAGCCCTTGGCCGTACATACTCGTAGAATGACTGAAATGAAGACGGGGTTGGCAAAGGAGAAATTCAATATGTCCTTTGCCATAGTATTCTACCTGAAGTAAAACATCTATATTCACTGAAAACAACACATGTTAACACATTTTATAAGTTTCAGTTTAGTTTTTAATGCTCTGAGTCTTCTCTGCCTTTGCTCTCCATGCTTAGTCACTCCCCCTTCACAACACAATCAGCGTGCATCCTGTTACTGCTGCACATCACATCAGGTTTGTCAAGTTACTGTGTTCAGTTTTGTATCATGTTTTGTGTATTTATGAAGAATAGTCGTGTGGGAGCGTGGGTGATGTAGACGTGTGGGTGGAGCATAGTACAGAATCTTACAGCTAACTGTAAGTAGGGTTGAATAGAGCCAAGAGAGATCACAAAATGAAGCAAACATGCATGGATGGCATCAACAACCTCATGTTTTTGATGAGGGTATGTTTTAAAAGCTTAAAAGAATCGATTTTGCATAATAGCCCCTCTTTAATGTGAGATAAAACACCTAAGCTCCTTGCACAACCACATTTCAAATAGAGCTGCAAAACTAAAAAGTGTCTGGAGGACAGTAAGAAGCACTGTGATTGGTCCAACAGGAATCCAGACGTCAAACTCCGCCCCTGCAGCCAGGTGTTTGTAATCAGACCTGGACAGAAGGACAGAAGAGCTGCATAAAGCATCAGCGCTGTCCAAGAGCACATCAATCTATTTTAAACCTCTCCTCTGTTTCAGCTCACACAGACTGGAGGAAAGACCCAGGGCCGTGGGGGGCTGCACAATCAATAAAGTTTGTCAAAGTCAATGTTTAAGAGGCTCAATGAACATAGTGTCACTGCAGAAGCAGCTGTCAATCAACCCTGCTCTGAGCCGCAGTACCCAGTGCACATGTGTCAGTCACTATAAGAGAGATGCACCAGTCCAGCTTTTTCACTTCTGATACTGATTTTGTTGTATCTGCTGCTGTCAGGCTCTTCATTCTCACCTTAACATGTTTATATTAACCTGCTCTACATGATCCTGGTCTTGTTATTTCACTATTTTGTCCCTAAGTCAAGAACATGAACAGAAATAACAGAGCACTGTGCTGCCTGCTTTCCCCGAGGTCACTCCCTCTTGTATTAGCAACAGGTTGATTGACAGCCTTGACACTAAATGTCTGTACCTGGTTCAGCAGGGGACGTTTAGTGATGAGGGAGGAGGCATGAACCTTCAGCAGCCCTACTTCTGATTGGTTCTTTGGTTTGACACTCGGGTTTCTGAATACGGTGCCTGTATGCAGATTAGTCGTTATAACTGCTAGCCTCGATGAGCTTCATTTGGTTGTAATTGAACACTCTTGTATTATAGAGTCTGTGGTGCTCGTTCATATTGCCCCATGTCCATGTGTGGCGCTGCTGCAGACAGGACACATGAAGAATGCAGCGTGTGTTTGTGCCACAGACACACTTCATTTGACTGAAGTGCAGAGGGGGCCACCTGCACAAGGGACCCATGAATAATACATCACACCTGGGGAGGGATTCCAAGGTGGAGACCTTCACCACACCAAAGCATTTCTTCTGAGCCTACAGCAAAACATTTTGTATCTCTACAGTATTTCTGCAAAATGGAAACAGTGAAAGCAGAACGATTGTGCTCGTGTGTGCTCTGGAGTTATAATCTCTGACACCCGTGGATCATTGTTTTATAATTTGAACATTTTAAATGACAATATTGATCTAAAATGATTTAATAAAAGAAACTAGTGCACTGATTTCTGCGTCAGAATACTGTGGTGTCCAATGTGAGCTAATGCTGCCATAACCGTCATCATAACAAAGCGCCGCGTGCTGTGGACTCCTCCTGTGGACAGCTGATTGTTTTTATTTGTACTTAAATTGCTACACATTGTTGCCAAATCCATATCATTGATTTAGAAAATGAAATTAGAGAATGAAGTAAGCAAGTCACAGTGGGTATGTACCAGTGGAGACAAAATGACATCTTGAAAATAAGAGATTAAAGATGAGTCAAACATGCACGAGTCGCTCTGATTATAACGTCATAGGGTCAATGAGAAGGAAACAATGATAACATGGTTCAAAACTCTGAAAAGTCCATTTTGCAGAGTATGTCTGCTTTAAAAAAATAATAATTACAAAGTAGACAGAATGAGGTAAAAGTGAATAGATTTTAAAATAATGGAGGAGCTCTGGCTGAGCACCAACTCCAGTGTTTGCAAACAGAACGCCCACATTCTTAAGTTGGTGCCAGATGGAACATTTGCTGCAATGACTTTTCTATGGGGGAGTTAGCATCAGCCACCAATCATCACAAACTATGAAGATGCACTTGGCAACCAAATGTACTTTATAAACACTTGGACCACTTTTATTCGCCTGCTACTAATGACTAAGCCTATGAAAACCTGAACTCTTCTTAACCACAACCACAACCTTTCTTAATGAGCTGTTCATTATGAATTCAGTCTTTATTTTAAACATGCTAATTAAGGTGTAGTTATTATAAAGTGTTACTATTTTTGAAATGCATGATTTATTTATTTAATTGTATTATTATTATTTATTTATTTATTTTTTCACTTTTTTTGTGTTTATTACATCGAAAATTTGTCCTTTTTTTCTCTCTGAGCAGGCTTGCATCTCCACAAACCTGACTCTTATTTAGCCTGGAGCAGAGTCTCTTCCTGCTTGTTTCCATGTAATTGTTGTTCCTTGGGCTGTTATTATAATAATATTCTAACTAGGGATGTCCTGATCACATGTTTTTTGCCCCCGAGTCTGAGTCATTTGATTTTAAGTATCTGCCAATACCTGATCTGATACTTCTATAAAACATTATGAAAGGAACTAAGAGGAAAGAATAAGATCCAGGATGTGTGTGGGGGGGGATCAGATTGTGTTGATTTCATGTGCAGTGTTTGGGCTGAACTTGTGAAAAATGAAACGTCCAAAACTTTAATTTTATTAACTTTTCTAACCACGAACCATCATTGTTGAAAATCTTGACTTTTACCACAGTTTGGTCTTGGAATGTGTAACTTAGTAAACTTAATGAACTGGACAAAACAGGAAACAGACCAGAATCAGATCAGACCTGAGACTCGACTCTGCACAATCCACAGTTTGTGCCTCAATCGGTCCCACCGCTCAACAGACGCTTCATGCCGTTTTTCCCATCCTCCCCGCCAAAAGCATCAGGTCCGTTGCGCAACATGCAAACAAACAGCACCGTGTGACGATGCCATCGGCCATGCAGGTGTGAACACGGGCCACAGAACCACAGGTAACAGTGCCCGAGCACGACACGGCCCAAAAGTCCCAGTGTAAGTGCACCTCTAGTACAACAGGTGTTGGGTAGACAGCCGCGCTGACTGGACGTCCCTGAGCAAATCCTGCACCTCAGTTTAAAAAAAAAAAAAAAAAAAAAAACATGTGCTGTGTGTCCCGTGTGGTATATACGTATATTATTTATCTGATACCTGATTGGACTATAACGGCCGAGTCCAGATCGAGTCCACAGTCAGGTGATCGGATCAGGACAACCCTAATTCTAACCCTACACAGCAAGATGGATATTTGTGATTCGCTTGTTCTGCTGATGTGAAGTTTCGACCAATCAGATTTAGATGCGTCATGTTCTCTGATCTCTTTCAGTGAGAGCCGTCCCAGACTGATAATTGGAGAAGCCAGCTGAGAGCGACACAAAGATCATATTTAGCATGTTCCAGAATAATCGTATTCCACAGAATATATCTAAAACATGTCTATGTCCGTGGAGAATGTCCCGAAGTATTTAACTTTCTGCTTCCATGGAATCATACAGGCGCTGTACCACCTCTTGAAAGTTACATGGTGCCATGTGTCGGTGATGAGCACAGTTTGACCACAGAATGAGTCTAGTGATGGTTTATGGGCTTAAAAAATTAGCAGGGGAAATCTGGATTTTTACTTATGACGCAACAAATCTGGCAAAATGCTTACAGATTTGTTCACGTTTGAAGAGGAAAGTGGATTAATAGATTTATTAAACAAGTGAATATAAAGCGAAATTCAGCTCATAATGTGTTTTTTTAAAGACACTCAGTCGTGCTTCTCTTTGCCAGAAGGGTGAACCAGCCTTCCTTTCACTTGTCAACAATAGTTTATGAAAGCTCCAGTGAATATCTTTCCAATTACATTTTCTAGTCTTTTGAATTGTGCATAATAAACTTGACCATAAAGTCATTTTGAATTTGACTTTCTCTTCTTTTGTTTACACATCGAACACAGTTTTCCCATTAGTGTCGGGCTCCCCTGCCTCCTCCTCAGATGTGATTACTTTAGCTGACTGTTAAATTTCACATTATCTTTAGGAGTTTCAAACAGTGGGAGGCCAGAGGGAGCCATCGCACGGAGCCATCACCTCCTCTGAACAACGCACCACGCTCATACCGCCAAATCAATGCTTCTTTTGTTGCTAATTGCATCTCGGTGCAGCAAACCGGACATTAAAGAGTCCAGCCCCCCCAAAGGTCACATCAGCCAACTACAGCCCATCAAAGTGTGCTCAGAGCGACCACACAAGGGAGCGCACAGGCACTTTAAAGAAGCGCAACCTGATTTTACTGTCTTAAAAAACATGAAAAAACAGAAGTAGTTCATTGTAAAGGTTCTATATTATGCAGAGTGAACTCTTGTGAGCTTTAAGGTGTGTTACAGTGTCGTTCCCTCCTCTAAAACAGACCTGGAGTTGTGTTTTGTTTCATTTGCACATGTTTGAGTAACACTTTATTATCAAGCTGCATCTACAAAGCTCCAAATGCTCTGTTGCACCTTGTGATGTCATGAAGCAATAGTTTTCAACTGAACAGCTCATTTAACTTAAGTTCAGTAGAGATTGACAATTCAAGTGAAGGTGTAAGGACTTTAAAAACACAGTGGAGCACTTCCTGTATCACCACATAACATCACAAGAAAGAAGAGCTCAGTCTAAATGTGCAGGTTTGTGTGTTAAACATGTGTGAGTGAAACAAAACACAACTCCAGATGTGTTTGTGATGAGGAAGCATTAGAACACATCACAAAATCATGAAGCGGTTTGTGGTGGTCAAAGTTGTTCCTTTACAGTTATTTAATTTTGTTTTGTTTTGTGAGCTCAGTTTTTAACATCATGTGCAGTTCAAAGGACACAAGTAAGGGACTGTTGGATTTTGAGAAATGAGCTGTTTGTTTTCCCCAGAGAAGAGAAGAGGCTCGGTAAGGAGACAGTAAAGGAGCTATCTATGGACATTTGAGTTGCTACAAGTTGGCTCCATTCACACTGCAGGGCTTAATGCTCAATTTGGATTTTTTTTTTTTTTTTTTTTTGCAATGTCATTCACATTTCCAATTAAATGTGTCTTGTATGTGATCTCCAGTGTGAACTTTAAACACCCCAAAAGTGTCCCAGGTGTGCAGAACAACATCACATGAGGCGAGTGTGCTCAGGGTTTACAGAAGTCGCCTAAACATGGACGCAGCGTTGACCTGGAGGTTTTAAAGCTGCTGCTGTATGGGAGGCAGAACATGTACTTGTTTGTGCTTATTTGTTTAAAGGAGGAGATTGAGAAAGACAAGGACGCAGTTTTTGGCCGTGGTGTTTGGTGGGGCAGTGGCAGCAGTGTCTATCGTGGTTGTGGCTTTCTTCCATTGTCTGCCTACTTCAGTGCAGAATAGTGATGTTTGTCGCTTGTTGGTGACGTGTAGGTGGGATGAATGTGACCTGACCGTTCAGACTCTATTGGTTATGTATCGGTTTTAGGAGCACATATCCAAGTGTCCTGGGTCACATTTGAAAAAATAAAATAAAATTGTATCTGTGTGGTTCAGACTGTCATTAAAAGATCAGATACAGGAGCATAGGGGTCAAAAAATCTGATTTGCTGACCCTCACCAGTCTCTCTCTCTCTCACACAGGTCGCTCAAGTACATGTTAATAAATGTGGAACAGGACCTTTCTTCTTGCTTAATTACAGTTGGAAAATGACATTCCTGTGGTTGTTTCTGGAGATATTAAAATGTAATTATTGAGAATACAGTCCATGAAACTCATTCTTAAAACGCTGCAAAAACCTGATTAACTGCATGAAGAAAACAAACTCTCAGTGTACACTTGAAAATGTTTCAGTAAATTCAACTTTTGTGCGATACTTGAACCTCAGCCAAAAGCCAAAAACTCAGTTCTGATCGGAGAGATAAAAACAACAACTATTGTTATTCACTTTAGTCAATATCTCCCACTTCTAAAATATATTTCTCTGTCAGAATGTAACATTTTCATGTCCTCTTTGGGTGTTTTATGAGTGAAACTTGCTTTCGGTGAATAAAACATTTTCAAAACAATAAAAGGTAAGAGGTGATCTTATGTGTTAGTTTTTAATGCCTCATAAAAGTAAAACATGCCTCTTTAACATGAATGGCACTGTTTCTTGTGTTTACATACAGTGGCTGCTGATTGGTCAGTACAGGGACATTAAAACAAAGCACAGCTCTGGTCTCTGATAAGGAGGAATATTATGGGATGGTCCAAAGTTGAATGTGAGCAGTGTTTAGCCACAGTGTTCCAGGTACAGTATCTGACGAGCTTGTGACCGCAGGCTCAAGTGTGAGCTTGTTAAGTCCTGTGTGGACTTGACCCGTCCTCACAGCAGCCTTTGTGTTTCACACATATGTTTCACACATATGTTTCACACACGTGTTTCACACATACAGTCTGCTCTGAGCTTTGACTTGATAATAATGTGCTGTAGACTCGGGGATCAGTTCTGGCTTTGAGGCCCCTAGGAACCAAACAGAGACAATGTTTGACAAATACACACAAGCAGTCAAAAGAACAGACATGTGTCTTTATTTTCACGACTATTTACATTCACTGACTTTCACTGAAGCCATCAAAACTATGAATGAACACATATGGAATGCAGTAAACACAACGTTTTTTTAGGTGCTTTTCACATGTGACTGTGCTGTGTGGAGCCTGCTCAGGGCCACTAGAGTGAGTTCTGTTCTGGGTTTGGTCTTGTTCACTGCACCGTGCATCATTCAAACCAAACACTGCCCCATAAAACACACGAGAGGCAGAAGCGCAGCCTGACTGTCACAGTCCAAAACACTTTACACTGTTGATTTTTCAAAATAGCCTTTACCCTTTGCTTTGATCACTGCTTTGCACGATTGGCATTCCACTAATGACCCCTGACACATCTGTGACATGAAAACCATTTCAGGAGACTTCATCATGAAGATTATTGAGAGAAGACTAAGGGTTTGCAGCTGTCAACAAAGCAAAGGGTGTCTACTGCGAGGAAGATACCCTTTAGTGTAGTACTTTGTTGCTGTAGTTTCTACTGTAGTGTAGTAGTTTGATGCAGTAGTGTGTACTGCAGTGTAGTACTTTGTACTATGTCCTGTATCATACAGGTGCTCACAGACAGCTGTGGTCCTCTTGAAGATGACTAACCACCTCCTCTGTGTCCTTGTTACAGGTGTGATTCAGAGAACCGTTACCTTGGCAACCCGCTGAGAGGAACATGCTACTGTGAGTACACACCTGAGCCCCTCTCATCTCACTCTACTGTGTCGGCAGAGTGGTGAGCATCTTTATGAGGTGGACCTATGTTCTCACAGCTCAGAGTTCCCCAGTGTCATTCTTTTTATACTGATTTTATCATCTGTAAAATCTCACCATGTGAAATGTTTGAATGAGGAAGACTCGGGTCTACATGTCTGAATGACTGAGACTCTAGTCATGACTCTGGAGCAGCTGTGAAGTCTTGAGCTAGTGACGCCTGAGAGGACCTGCTTCTGATATTTGTGAGTTCACAAACTCACCACAGACTCATGTGGTGGATGAGCACAGGTCGGTGCAGACTTCCAGATGCTCCAGAATCACTCAGACTCAGCTCATTTGCACTAAACAGCAGTTTCCTTCCTCAGAGGACAGGCCAAGGAGGAGAGCTGTACTCCAAACATATGTGCACATCATATACACAAACACACACCGGCAGTGCATACACATCTGCAGAGCAGCACACACACCTGCACTCTTCTGTTTGTCTACTGAAATCACACAATCTTACTGCTGTAAAAGTTGAATTTGCTGTGGCAGATTGCAGGAAATGACATCTGTTTTGTTCAGTGTTTCCTACTTTCAAATTGACTAAGAATAACTGCTAAAAATTCAGGGACCCTTACACACTAATGATGACAAAAGTCAGAACAAGTAGGCACCAACAGGTCGAGGTCACTTTCTTTAAACCTTCAAACACACACACACACACACACACACAATACAAAGAGCCCATGACTAAAACATGTCAATAAAAAGGGTGTCCCAATATAAAAATGAAAAGATAGTTTACAGTTTCTTAAGCTAACATAGATGTTTTTAAAGTGCTTAGTTTTGTACCTTGGCCCCAGGTACTTTTGCCCAGATGGATGGAGCTAAAAGTCCCCATGCAAAGGGTGAGACATGTTGTTTAAAACGGCTGAACGAGTGAAGCTGTCTGGAGTACAGGGACTCAGGGTGCAGCCGGGGTCTGCAGTTACCTCACTGGACCATGTGACAATGTGGGAAAGCAGGTTTTTGTTTTTGAGAGAGAGAGAGAGCCAAAACCATGAGACCACACAAAAGGATAAAACTGACTCAATAAAAGCTCCATAGAAAAGAATCATCCTGGTCATGTCTCTGTTAAAAAGGACACCACAGTTTCTGGTGGCAGCTGTGGTAAGTTACCTGAACATGTATCAGTATCCACATGGTCACTGAAACGGCTGGACTGGTGCATTGTGTAATAGTATGTTATAAGACCAGGTGCAGGTTTCCATGGGAACCCCCAAACTACAAAGTCATGTCCAACACAGAAGAGAAACGATCAGTGGAGTTAAAATGTTGTCACATAAGTCGTATTAGTATGATTTTGTCTTTCCATTCACACAGAGTTTTGCTGGAAAACTTGAAAATGTTTTCTTCCTTTTTGTGTAGTGCAGGTTTGAGTCCCCATGTGGCTCAGTAAACACGCTCACACACACTCAAACACACACACATGCCTTTATTAATATTCTGAGGCAGCTGAATGGGGTTCAAGTCCTGTCAATGTCAATAGCCCTCTGTGTGAGTGCCTGTGATTGTTTGGATGATGGAGGCTGAAAGGACAGAGCAGAGGACGAGCAGAGCACAGACACACAAAATCTGTTTCTCATCAACACAAACACAACACACACACACATACACACACACAGAGCTACATCTGCACCACAAATATAAGGTTTCAATAATATCACTCCATTATTGGAGCGCATTCAGAATGAAACATGTCTGGAGAGATTAAAGGGGCACTGTGTTAGGGTCTGAAGACTTCACTTTTCCTTGGAGATGTTGATTTGTCTGGAATGTTCCACTAAATGGCATAAAGCCTCTCTGGGTGACTTCACCAAGCCATGTTTTTGCAATAATAACTTGTGTGGAACTGTGGAATGAGACGAGCAGGTGATGGGCCCTCCACCACCTTTAAACTATGTCCCTGTGTTCTGCCACAGGGGCATAAGATCATCTACAGGTTTTGTTTAATATTTCATAATCTCTGTCTCTTATCATGATTAGTGAAACATCTAATCCACATGTACATGTTGAAGATGTGTACATTTTGTGTTTTGGTTCTCAAGATAAATTTAGATCATACAACAAAACAAGGAAAAGCTTTGGATACCTGATTACCTGAGGACAGAAAACCAGAAGCGTTTACACAAGAACTAAGTCCACTCAATATATTTGTTGGTTGATGATCAAATAGTTTATGTTATAATTTGGTGTCATTTGGGTTGCCAGCTTCAATGATGAAATCCAGTTGGTTTAAACCTAAAAGGACCTCAGCACCTGTACCAGTCATGAATCAGTGCTAGTGCAGCCTCTGCAGCTCAGGGAGTGGACTCTGGAGGTTGTGAGCTTTCACAAGAGGCCTGGTCTGTCCAGAAACTGAGAATGAGACAAGATGTGTCCTCTATAGCATAAGATTACATTCTATGAACAGGACAAACGTTTAAGAGTGAGGTGTCAAGGAGAAAACTCAGTTTGTCGACTGGACAAAAGTTAGTCTGCTTCTTCAGTTCTGGTCAGACGCTGGTGGACACTTCCTTATATCTGTCTGCAGGGAGGAGCGAACTAACTGAAACTAACACACACATGTTTACAGTTTCTGTTAGTTAGTTCGGCCTTTTGACCTATGCAGGGTGTGGGGTCTAATTAGCAGAACAATTCATGGCCATAATGGAGCTTCCACACCTCTGGACCTGACCTGACCTGGCTTAGGTGTGCCTCCATTATGGCCCTGAATTGTTCTGCTAATTAGACCCCACACCCTGCATAGGTCAAAAGGCCGAACTAACTAACAGAAACTGTAAACAAGTGTGTGTGTTAGTTTCAGTTAGTTCGCTCCTCCCTGCACATATAAGGAAGTGTCCACCAGCGTCTGACCAGAACTGAAGAAGCAGCTTGGATGAACTGCGAAACATCTTCAACCAAACTCACTTTTGTCCAGTCGACACACAGAATTTTCTCCTTGACATGGATTCTACCTGGACGACTGAGGGATTCTTCACACGTTTAAGAGAGGACATTTTTCGACTCATCAAGTGACTTCTTCAGTTTTGGCCAGACTTCTGGTGGACACTGCCTTATATGACTCTGAAGGGAGGAGACCCTGAAGCCGACATACCTACTTGTTTTCACTTTAAAATATGAGTGTCGCTTCTTAGTCACACTAAGGGCCAATCCCATTTGTAATACTCCTTCCCCTGTGCCCGTTGAAACTGAGCAACAAGGGGTAGGGATTGAAAGTAAACTCCTACAAATTTGGACAGCCCTTCAACAATCACATACGTCATCAGTAGTCTCTGCCAACTTTTACATAAACAGACACGACGAGCTGCCAGAAATTCAACATGCTTGTCCAGCCGTTTCAGTGAACATGTCTACAACTGTGGATTCTTCGGTCTGTTGTTGTGGTAGGAGTCATCTTTCCTGAGATTCACAAGGCATTTTGGAAATTGCTCATACCCCTCCATTTGGAGTATGCCTCTGAAAAATCTTTGGAGGGGTATATACATTTTCCCCGACCCCACTGCCATAACGGTAACTGGGACAACCCTACCCTCCATGTGAAGCGGTAGGGGAAAGTGGTATGGCCAAGGAGTGTAATGGGATTCAGCCTTAGTAGACACTGGCTGAAGAAGCCTCTTGGACGAGTGCTAAAATGTCTTCACTCTAAAGCTTTTGTGATTTTTTTATTTTTTTTTGCTTTGGAATCTACCTGGACTACCTGGATTACATGATGTGTTGAATCAGCAGGTTAAGGCTCTGGCACAAGGTTCAGTTATGACTGTCGTTCTTTTTTAACCCAATAAGAGCGCGGGCTACAGACAGTTCCTTTAATTCCCACTCACTTGACTGCACCTTCTTTTATAGCCCTGTATTGTCAACACTAAATCTCTATCAAAACCCTCACAGTATTTTCACTTGCTTTTGTATTTGCTCTGCTGCTCGCTCCACTCCTTAGCTCCCAGCCCTGTGTGCACTTTATCTTTACAGTTGTGGCTCTGATAAACCCCAGTTTGTTTGAACAGGCCTATCGGACCCACTCACACACACATACATACACACACACATGCGGACACACACACACACACACAAACACACACACCACTATAAATGTTCTCCTTAAAAGCCTTCTATTTCCCCGCACTCTGCACAGTGCTGAGGCGAGGGTCAACATCAGCTCCAAATGTCGATGAAACAAAGTGCTCATAAAGTGCTTTCTTGATAAGTCCCAATGACAGGCACATTATGAGGGCCTGGAGACTGCAGACAGAGGAGCCAGATGATCTGAGGAGAAGACTTCTGTGGCCATGGAGAGGAGCAGCTGGTGTTTGAGGGGAGAGGCTCAGAGGCTCAGTAGGACGTCCTCCCAAAGTGATGCCAGCGTGAACTTTGGACAGATATAAATGATGACATATAGATGTGAAATCATGTGTCTCATTAGGGGTGTCAAATTATCGCGTTAATTGCGATTAATTAATTACAGTCATATTTAGCGCGTTATGTTTTTTAATTGCGTTAATCTCATTTTTAATCTCTAACTTTAGTGTTTCTGTATATTTAGTGTTTTTATGTGTTGTTGGGACAACAACACACACACACACAAAAAACACATTTATAATTTTTATTTTATTTCGGTAATTCCACTCATTGCCGGAAACCCACACAAAACGCTCGCAGTAAGAGCGATGTAAACGTCATGTTAACGTTGGCGGCGTCAGTCGCACAATGGACGAGATCGAAGAGCCAGTAGAACAGAGCAGCAGTGCACAGGGAAAAACACATTTGTGTCTTGGAAATTATTCTCCCGACGTGAAATATAAAAGAAAATAACAAATATAAAATCGCCTGAAAACAACCTGCATAGGCTCATGATGTCTGCACTACTGTCCTATAGTGACCTGCCACATGAGGGGACACGCACACAAACACACACACACACACACACAAACACAAACACACACCTTCATCATCGTCATTAACCTGAGAACGTGCGGACCACGTTTCCTTCTGTAGTTACTGCACGGACACTGACGTGCTCCCGTGAGCTGCGTGTGGATCGTGTTTTCTCACTACGCTGCGTAAACCGCGCTTCCTCCTGTGCGCCTCTAATCCAGAACTAACACCAATACTAAAACCAGGACTAAACCAGGTCTAAACTAGGACTAAACCAGAACTAAAACCAGAACTAAAACCAGAACTAAAACCAGGTCTAAACCAGGACTAAACCAGGACTAAACCAGAACTAAAACCAGAACTAAAACCAGGATTAATCCATTCCAGGACTAAACTAGGACTAAAGTAGGACTAAACCAGGTCTAAACCAGGACTAAAACCAGTGATTTCATATATAAAGCATTTCTCTATCAATAATATTTTTAATATGGTTAAGGAAAGACTGGACTTTTTATTGTCTTTAAGTCGACAAAAGTTGTTATGTTCAGATTTCCTCGTCTTTGCTACTTTACAGCAAACAGTTTCTTATTCATGGAGACTTGGGCTCAACAGCCAATTTGGAGAGATTTTTTAAACAATAAATGACTTTATAAAGTCACTTTTTTAAATCTATATCAGTCTTTTGATCTGCCACAATAATGTAATAATGAATTTAAATGAAAATACCTCAAATTGAAGGCTTTTCTCAGCAATTTTTAGGTGAGATTAAAATTAGATAAATTAGATTAACAGAGATATGGTACAGATACAGATCATAATGAATTAATCTCTCAATTTTGGACCTGAATCAGTCCAGGGCAGCTGTGGCTACAACAGGAGCTTACAGATCTTGCACCTCTCAAACTAACACCAGCTAAAAGGTACTTTGGGTAATCATGAGATTATCCAAAGTATCAAAGCAAATCTAGACATCAAACAACAAAACAATAGTACACTGAATGTGTAGTGTATTCAGAATACACAAAACTGTACAGTGACTTTGAACATCTGGAAAAGTGCTGTTTAAGACTAATAATGCATTATCATTATTATTAAAAATAAAATGTTAAATATAAATGGATAAACAACATGTTGTACTTGTTCTTCTAAATACAAGTTACTGTAGATATCCACTGGTTAACTGTCATGACAGCAGGGGTTATGATGATCAGATTTCTTGAGTTGAGTTTCTCGTGAACCACATGAGCCTGTTCAAAGTGCACTGGACAACATGGGCTCCTGTTTCTGAGGTGGATGGATTTGGGAACACAGCAGAGCGTTTATTTTAAAGGTGGTACTTGAACACGAGGACTGTCATTCAGCTGAGGACCGGCCAAGTGTGTCTGGATCTATTGTCCTCCAGCTCAAACAAGGTATACTTAATATACACCCTATTATCAAAAGTTCAGAGAAGTTTGCTCAAGTCACACAAGGCAGACGGAGTGGAGGGACACGCTGTGTTCACATGTGTCGTGTTTTCACAGGTTTATGAGGAGTAGTTAGGGTTTTGGTGAAACATGTGCTGTATTCACATAACTATAAACCCCCCAAGGACCCTCTTGGGTAACTCATTTTGGTCCCTGAGACGAGACTCCCTTTGTTGACAGTGTATTAACAGAGAACCAGTCCACTTAGCTGAACATTTTTTAAGCCCCCTGTGTATGTGTCTCCTCTCACGACGGCTCCAGTCACATTTATGTACATGCAATTACATAGTAGTAGTTTTGCCTTTTTGTGTCTTGCCCCAGTACACATACTGTATATTGTATACGCAGCTCTGGAGGTCTGCTGTCTGCATTTAATTATAAAGCATCAGGAAGGGTGCAGTTAGCATGCTAGTTGAGTAGTAGTAGAGTGGGTGCCGTCCACCCAGCCCCCACCCTTCTGGACAATAAAGATTCATATGTGAGAAAGACTTCAGCATTCAGCATCGTAACACCACAACAACTCATCTGCAAACTCCACAAACACCAACAAGGGCCTCAGCATGTCCCTCTGCAACTGCTGCTACACTTCTTCAGCCAGAGACCACAAGTAACAACACCTCAAGTACCATCACTCCGAGTACAGGGGCTCCCAAATGCTGTGTGCACAGTCCTCTGTTCTTCACCCTCACCCGCATATACACCACCCGCCTCACTCGCATATACACCACCCGCCTCACCCGCATATACACCACCCGCCCACTCCGCATATACACCACCCGCCTCACTCGCATATACACCACCCGCCTCACCCGCATATACACCACCCGCCTCACTCGCATATACACCACCCGCCTCACCCGCATATACACCACCCGCCTCACCGCATATATACACCACCCGCCTCACTCGCATATACACCACCCGCCTCACTCGCATATACACCACCCGCCTCACTCGCATATACACCACCCGCCTCACCCGCATATACACCACCCGCCTCACCCGCATATACACCACCCGCCTCACCCGCATATACACCACCCGCCTCACCCGCATATACACCACCCGCCTCACTCGCATATACACCACCCGCCTCACCCGAATATACACCACCCGCCTCACCCGCAAAGCCATCACTACTGTGAGTGATGCAATTCACCCCACACATAATCTGTCTAGTCTCCTGCCTCACTCACTCACAGCTTCATCCACCAGGCTGTTAGGATGCTGAACACTCTCCCTCTATAACCACCAGGCAAACAGGAAGCAGGAATTTCCAACTCCCTAAAGAACAGTTGGACTTTTCCATCTATTATTATTTATTTATACACTTGGGAGTGAGAAACACAATTTCAATTCTTCATAGGAAACATATGAAGAATAAAACAACAACAATAAACTTTTTTTTTTTTTTACTTTCTAAACATTAAATTAGCTGTTGTTAACTTTACCACGACAGCAAAAGTCAGGCCAGAGTGGACTTATGAAAAGCTCTTATGAAAATAGCTCATAAACTCATCTTGGTGAATAATTAGGATACTCTGAATGCATAAGGTAAGTGAGGAAGAACTTTGGACTACAGCAAATTATTTAAATGAACTAGTTCTCTTTTTTTTTTTAAACAGTAAAAATCTGGTGTAATTGGTCACATTTCTTTATAGAGCAGTTCCACTGTCAAGGCCCTCAAAGCATTTTCCTCAAATCTGAACTGGCATTTTGAGTTCATTTATAGATATACCTTTTGCAGTGCACAAGAAGTGACACCGTTGTGATCCTTGAGTGGACTCCACAGCTGTGAGTTATAGCTAAAGTCAAGAGGGTGGGTAGTGAGCAGTCCAGCCTTGAGCTGAGCTTTGCTGTGATAATGGCTGCTGTTCAGATTGAAGTCTTTGAGCTGAGAGTTTGTGGCACTTGTCCCTGTGCTGCTGAGCTGTTGTGTGCAGACGGGAGGTCACACTCTGCTCTCAGAACACATCAGATGCAGGTGAAATAGTGCCTGTGTGAGCTCTCATTGAGCGCTGATGGATGGGAGCGTCCAGTTTGAAGGTTTATGGAGCGGTGGCCTTCACTGGACAGAGGGACACAGGGGCACAGAGGGGTTACTCTCTCTCTACAGTGATGGACCACGGGTTCATATTTGGTATATTCTCTGCATACCATAGTTTAAAAAGGAGATGTGGCTGAAGTGTTCAAGGACTTAATAAAAGCTTTAATTGTAGCTTGTGTTCTTCCTGTACCTGTGTTGCCAGTGACTTAAAGAGTGTTTGATTTCTATGGAGTATTAACTACAGACACAGAACATATTTAGATCACCATGTTACCTTGTATTGTTTTGAAAATGCTATTTCACAACACAATCAGTGTGAATCCTGCTAATGAAACTACTGCACATCAGTTTGTAGTTTATTGTTTTTATTCTGCTTTTGTATATCTATGGGAAATGGACATGTGGGAGCATGGGTGACATAGGCGTGTGGGTTGAGGGTTTGAATAGGGCCAAGGAGAGGCTGTGAAGTTCAGAACCTCCAGAATTCCCTCCCTGAGCGGCAGGTACTGGGGTTTAGGGGAGTGACATTCAGCTCAGAGAGAGACTTTTAGGTTTAAACCAGCTGATTTCATCACTGAAAGTGGCAACCCAAATGAAAGAGTCACGTGAGGCTGATTCTGTTTCCTGATTGAATCATTTTGCAACCTGTTAATATTATCATTAGTTAGTATAACCGTATCCATGGTTTAGTCTCATTTTGCAGCTGGTTTCATTTAGACCAGGGGTTTTCAAATTGGGTGAATGTCTTCCCCAAAATTCCAACAACAATTTCCCACTTCATGCAGTCTTAATTAAGGCTAGTTAGTGGTGTTTCTGGCACACCCCAGGGGAGGCCTCACCTATTTGAAAACTGTTGATTTAGATGATTTAAAACATATTTAACCCTGATTTAGGTCTGATTTAGGTCTGATGGTATGTAGAAAGCCAATGCATTTAGTCATAAACCTGTTCAGGATGTGCAGATGGGCCTGTGGGTGGGTCAGAAGCAGTGGACAGTAAAATATTTCTAACATAATAAATGCTTAGTGTATGCCTTGGCTACCATCACACATGAGAGTGGAGTTTACATGGAGTCTCATGTATATTTAATAATGTGCGCTACACATGATTCCATATAGTCACATTTAATTCTTCATATATAACCAACATGAATAATTAATAATTTAATATTTTATGATGTCTTATAAGGACTAAACATTACTCACAGTGTGTCCTGTTCACTTAACATTCCACCATCCTTCAGGGCCAACGTTCTGTTGTACAGATCCTACAGAGTCTGTAGAAAACAGATGAAGAGGCAGGAGACAGTCTGTTTATTACACATCACAATGAACCTTCAGCACACAGCACTGTCAGTCAGTGTACTGCCCAAGCCTGGTGCTGCTCCACAAGAAGAGTTGACATAACTTCAGTAGTGTGTCTTCTGAAAGGACAGAGTGAAGGACAGTGAAGACAGTTTAATATGAACATGTGAAGGTTAAGGTCAAAAGGAGCCTGACAGCAGCAGTTACAGAGAGAGTGGTCAGCAAGTTGGCAAACAGGTTAACTATGCCTGTTTATATATACAGTCTATGACTGAGTCATATGCAAATGTAATAATAATTTAATTGAATATATATATATGAAACAATATGAATAATTGAACATTTGTTTTGTGATATCATATAAGGACACATCATTAGTGTTCCTGTTCACTCCACCAGCTGACAGAGTTAACTTTAGTTATAACCAGCCCCACTATACATTCCCCTCCAGCAGCAGTGTATCAGATAGCATTACAAGCATGTCTGGCATTGCAATCCATAATGCCATTGTTGTTTATCACCTCCATTCGGAGGGGTCAGCTGGCCTCCTCCTCCATGCATTAGTGCGTCTCCCTGACCTGTGCTCCGGACGCGTATACAATCCACAGGCTGCTCCTCCCCACACGCGCCGACACGCTACAAATGGCAAATAATGAGTAGTTAACAGGCATTTAATGAAAGCGGGCGCGCTCACAGACACAGTGACATTGTCGGGAGGTCACGGCTGTTTGAGGATTCTGTTGGAGAGCAGCTTGCAGGAGTATAAGATTATTGAGGTTTGTGTTTTGCTCTTTTGTCTCATATAGACACAATCAGCTTACATGCTATGGTAATGCGATCAGCCATCTGTGAAGCGCAGAAATTGTGCTGCACTGTTTGGATTGGCGGAGGGGAGGTTTGCGGTGTTGAATTTTCATCTTATGAATATTGTGAGAGGAAAAGTGGGAAAGTGTTCCTCCTTTAACCAAACAAGTGCTGATTCAATTACTGTGCGTGCACAGTTCTGTTTGGCTCCTGAATATTTCCAGGCCCAATGTTCAAGGATAAAAGTGATTCTGTGGTTACGATGTTCTCTGTGGTTATGATGTTCTCTGTGGTTACGATGTTCTCTGTGGTTACGATGTTCTTTACGATGTGTTCTCTGTGGTTATGATGTTCTCTGTGGTTATGATGTTCTCTGTGGTTATGATGTTCTCTGTGGTTATGATGTTCTCTGTGATTACGATGTTCTCTGTGGTTATGATGTTCTCTGTGGTTATGATGTTCTCTGTGGTTACGATGTTCTCTGTGGTTACGATGTTCTCTGTGGTTATGATGTTCTCTGTGGTTACGATGTTCTCTGTGGTTACGATGTTCTCTGTGGTTACGATGTTCTCTGTGGTTATGATGTTCTCTGTGGTTACGATGTTCTCTGTGGTTATGATGTTCTCTGTGGTTATGATGTTCTCTGTGGTTACGATGTTCTCTGTGGTTATGATGTTCTCTGTGGTTATGATGTTCTCTGTGGTTACGATGTTCTCTGTGGTTATGATGTTCTCTGTGGTTACGATGTTCTCTGTGGTTATGATGTTCTCTGTGGTTACGATGTTCTCTGTGGTTATGATGTTCTCTGTGGTTATGTTCTCTGTGGTTTCTGTGGTTACGATGTTCTCTGTGGTTATGATGTTCTCTGTGGTTATGATGTTCTCTGTGGTTATGATGTTCTCTGTGGTTATGATGTTCTCTGTGGTTACGATGTTCTCTGTGGTTACAGTGTTCTCTGTGGTTATGATGTTCTCTGTGGTTATGATGTTCTCTTGATGTTCTCTGTGGTTACGATGTTCTCTGTGGTTATGATGTTCTCTGTGGTTATGATGTTCTCTGTGGTTACGATGTTCTCTGTGGTTATGGTGTTTTATAGTAACACTCTATTAAAATGTTCTTAGCAGCACTTATTTGGCCTGTTATTCATCTCTGCTCCTTTCAGAGTGTGACAGGGATAGTTGGGATCGATTAACATGATGCCGGGCTTAAACACTTCTTCACAGGAGTGTGTATGAGACAGAGACTTCTGTCAGTCTGCCCCAGGGCAGTTACAGTAGTAACTTACCACCAGTGTTGAATGAATAAACACTGTACAGATGTGTACAGCAGCTGAGTCCCACAGGCTTCCTGTGTCCAGTTTGTACGTCCTCTTTGTCTCCTAACAGGACATTAGTGTTTGAAGGACAGGTCAAACTTTGATCTTACAGAAGACATGAAAGAAAGTGACCTGTGCTGTGACCCAGGACAGTGAGAGTGTCCTCAAACCCAAACCCTGTGCTGCTCCTGCTGACACAGTTGTGTATGGTCGTGTATGGTCGTGTATGGTTGTGTACGGTCGTGTATGGTTGTGTATGGTCGTGTATAGAGTCGTATCTGAGCCAACATGTGTCTGTGATCAGAATAAATGTGTGTGATGGTTGTTCTAGGACCACTGGCTTTCTGACATAAAGTGGATTTAATGAGTCTAATATTATTCAAGCATCTCCGTGAATAAAGGGAAAAGGAAGAGATGAAACATTTGCACATATTTGGTTGAGGTTACGTGGCCGAACAGCATCTGCTCTGAGGGAGTCTTTGGCACACGACTCTGCTCCTGCTAAGAGACTTTTACTGTCACATGGTCATGCTTTGGACCACTAATAAAGTTCTAACTGAGGGGGGTTCCCTATATCAATGTCAGCGTCAATTTTATTTCTATTTGGGCTTCAGCTTTGAAAAGGGAAATGCTCAGAAAATGATTCAGTGCAACTCATGTTACAAGGACTGACTCATCTGCACTTGATCAGGATCATTAGGAACGCTTTTTATTCATGCAAAATGTAAACTGTCCTGTTCCTGTTCACTGTCCTCACTGTCCTGTTCCTGTGTCCTCACTGTCCTGTTCCTGTGTCCTCACTGTCCTGTTCCTGTGTCCTCACTGTCCTGTTCCTGTTCTGTCCTCACTGTCCTGTTCCTGTGTCCTCACTGTCCTGTTCTGTGTCCTCACTGTCCTGTTCCTGTGTCCTCACTGTCCTGTTCCTGTGTCCTCACTGTCCTGTTCCTGTGTCCTCACTGTCCTGTTCCTGTGTCCTCACTGTTCCTGTCCTGTGTCCTGTTCCTGTGTCCTCACTGTCCTGTTCCTGTGTCCTCACTGTCCCCACTGTCCCGTCCCTCCGTCACGTCTCAGATAACCTGCTGATCGATTACCAGTTCACCTTCAGCCTGCTGCAGGAGGACGACCACCACTACACTGCTATCAACTTCATGGCCAGTCCAGAGCAGGTACACACACACACACACATGCACATGCACACACACACACACACCCACGCACACTCAGGCACACACACACGCCTCCAGCTCTCTCACATGTCCCCTACAAATGTTAGTGAAAACATTTCAAACTCAATTTCAGTACTACGGATTAGACTTGATACTGATACTATGATGATGATAAAAACACTTTTTATTTAGACAAAAGAATGTGTTCAAAGTTGTTCTTTCTTTTCTGTTCCATGTGTGTTCTATGTGTGTGATCCTCAGTGGTGCAGTAGGTTCATGTTGGTCCATGTGTGTGTACTAGTCTATGTGCTCTTATATTTGTTCTCATACAGATCAACATCATTCTAAACACATTCTGGAAAGGTTCATTTCTGTCCTGTGAATAGGACTTTTTTAGTATTTATACCTGCTCAAATCTAGTTTTGATACTAGTTTTAGTATTAATTAATATCTATATTCAATACTCTTCACCGTCCACACTGACATGTGTTAAAGGGACACGTAAAATTCTAAACAAACTCTGACTATGTCTTTCCCCATAAAAAACATACCTGAAGTTGTGTTTAACTTTATTTAAACTTATTTCATCTCTCGTGTTTAAGTGGCTCTCTTGCTCTGAGCCACATCGATCGAAACATTATTTTGTACATTTACTTTTTCCCTGTATCTGGGTAAAATGTGCCTTTCTACAGTCCAGATATTCCACCTGTGTGTATTTCAGCTTTGTGTATTTCTGTGTGTCGTCTGCATCTATTATAAGCTGTTTTACTTTTAGATAATCAGGAAGTGCTTGGTTTGCATGCTAGTTGTTTTAGCTTAATTATCATGGCACAACTTTGCAATGATCTCTGAGAGTTGTGAAAATCAAGACATAAGTGAGTAATAACTTTGTACCAACGCAAACTGTTTAAAATGGACTCTTTTTCATGTAGAACCAGTCTGGTACTACACTAAAGTACTACACTGTAGTACTACACTCTAGTACTACACTTTAGTACTACACTCAAGTACACTACACTTAGTACAGTACTACTCACAGTACTACTACACTCAAGTACTACACTAACACTAGTACTCACTAGTACTAACTAACTGTAGTACTACACTACTACTAGTACTACACAGTAGTACTACACTGTAGTACTACACTACACTAGTACTACACTGTAGTACTACTCAGTACTACACTGTAGTACTACACTGTAGTACTACACTCTAGTACTACACTTTAGTACTACACTAGTACTACACTAGTACTACACTGTAGTACTACACTCTAGTACTACACTCTAGTACTACACTTTAGTACTACACTCAAGTACTACACTCAAGTACTACACTCAAGTACTACACTCTAGTACTACACTTTAGTACTACACTCTAGTACTACACTGTAGTACTACACTCTAGTACTACACTGTAGTACTACACTCTAGTACTACACTAGTACTACACTAGTACTACACTGTAGTACTACACTCTGTACTACACTGTAGTACTACACTGTACTAACACTGTAGTACTACACTCTAGTACTACACTGTAGTACTACACTACTACACTGTAGTACTACTACACTGTAGTAGTACTACACTCTAGTACTACACTGTAGTACTACACTCAAGTACTACACTGTAGTACTACACTCAAGTACTACACTGTAGTACTACACTCAGTACTACACTGTAGTACTACAAGTACTACACTGTAGTACTACACTCAAGTACTACACTGTAGTACTACACACTACACTAGTACTACACTGTAGTACTACACTCTAGTACTACACTGTAGTACTACACTCAAGTACTACACTGTAGTACTACACTCTAGTACTACACTGTAGTACTACACTCAAGTACTACACTGTAGTACTACACTCTAGTACTACACTGTAGTACTACACTCTAGTACTACACTGTAGTACTACACTGTAGTACTACACTCAAGTACTACACTGTAGTACTACACTCAAGTACTACACTGTAGTACTACACTCAAGTACTACACTGTAGTACTACACTCAAGTACTACACTGTAGTACTACACTCAAGTACTACACTGTAGTACTACACTCAAGTACTACACTGTAGTACTACACTCAAGTACTACACTCTGTTGCTCTTGGATTCAACTGACTCCATAGAAGTTAAAAGAAAGTACATACAACCTGTTTCTGTGAATGACAGAGCTTAGCCTTTATGGAGCCTCAGTTAGTTTGTTTGCATTATTAGAGACATTCCCTCTCTGTGCTGGATGGAGGGCACTCACCGCCAGCTCACTGCTTTTTATCTTTGACAGTTGAGACATCTCACACTCAGACTCAGATCTCTGTTCTCTTCATCTCGCTGACTGTTGTAAGTTCTTCTACAACAAGCAGCGTGTTGGTAAAATTAGATTAGACGCTCTACCTGGTATTTACTGTCTTTAAAATGTGACAAACAAGAACTAGTTCATTTTAAACAGGTTGCACCGCAGTAAGTTTACAAACATTTTTCACAACTTTCAGATGACAGTGGAGTTTGGCTGTGATGGTGAAGCTAACAACAACTAGCATGCTATTGCTCACTGCCTGATTAAAGGAATTAATCAGAAATTTCTAATTAGATGCAAACAGAACACAGAGGACTTATTTTGACCTCAAGACCTGCTTATATTTGTACTTTAGCAAGACACATTCTGCTCAAATACATGTGAAGAATCAGGCACAGGGACTTTAAAAAGATTAAGAGAGTAACATCATTCCCACGGTGGCTATCAGAGGTGCAAAAGAACTTAAAACTACATAAAAAGTCCAAATTAATTAGTCCTATGTACAGATCAGCATTTGCAGATTATTGTTGAATCTATTAGACGCGCCCAACGCTGGTGTTATGAAATAGTATAAATGTTTATTGAATAATAAATATAATTTAGTTGGAATAGAATAGATTGTTTCCAGTGGAGATACAGAGTTGACGTTGGTATTGATTTTCTTCTGAATGCCTGGAGCTGTGTTAGAACATCAGCCAGGAGCAGACACACTGTTGGACAGTCGATAGAATCATTCTCCTGACTGTCCAACACTTTCACATGAGCCTTGGGAAGAGATTGTGCAATAATCTTTGCTCTATAAAAAGCTCAAAATATCCCAGAATGATGTTTGGAAGAAAGTGTACAAATACAGTCTAATAGAATTATTCAAATAGTTATTTGTGGGTAAAAGATCATTTGAGAGTCCGATGAGGTTCATTTGGTCTTCGGATAATTTATGTTATTAGTTTCTTTTTTCCGACCAAGGGTTTATTTTTCATACCTGACAGTTTCGACTTGTCACTAGCGCTCTTCCTCAGAGTGGTCATGTGATGTTGCTGTGACGTGTCCGGTCAACAACAGCAACATCACGTGACCACTCTGAGGAAGATAGTGACAAGTCGAAACTGTCAGGTATGAAAAATAAACCCTTGGTCGGAAAAAAGACACTAATAACATAGATAATTTGAGAATTATTCCACCCAGTAATAATAAGAAAAGCGGAAAATGAACAGAACATGACACCGTTTGATGATTCCTTTGGTGTTTTGTCTTGACAGATCAGTAAGAACCTGGACATGTCCATCAACGCCTCCAACAACTTCAACCTGAACATCAGCTGGTCCCTCAGCTCCACAGGTACGAGACTGTTCTACTCTCGGCTGCCACTGAACAGGTCTGGCAAAGCTTTTCAGAATCACAATCAGAATGACTTTTACTCATCCCCAAGAGGAAATTCTTTATCATTACAGACATGCTGATGATACTATGATGATAATAAAAACACTTTTTATTTAGACAATAGAATATGTTCAAAGTAGTATTTTCTTTTCTGTTCCATGTGTGTAATAAGTGTGTGATCCTCAGAGGTGCAGTAGGTTCATGTTGGTCCGTGTGTGTACTGGTCTATGTGCTCTGACACTTGTTCTCATACAGATCAACATCATTCTAAACACATTCTGGAAAGGTTCATTTCTGTCCTGTGAATAGGACTTTTTTAGTATTTCTACTTGCTCAAATCTCGTTTTGATACTAGTTTTAGTATTATGACAGAATGACTTTTACTCAACCCCAAGAGGAAATTCTTTATCATTACAGACATGCGAGTTTAAGGTCTAAATGAAGTATGAGTAACACAATAGAGAAGCCTCATAAATATGACGTATATCTTCATGTACAGTGTCACAGTGAGGTATGAAGAGCATTGTACAGTGAAACTTTGACAGCTTTTATAGTTGATATCACATCATACCAGGATACCAGCATACATCCTCCTGCTCCTCCTTGTCTTCTCACCTTTTTTTTTTTTAACACCTTTTTTTCTCCTGGACTTCCCTGTTTCTCAGAAGGGTCACAGCAGTGTTCAGACTGCAGGCAGCTCCAGGTCTAAGAGAGGAGCAGGAGGAGACATGTTTTATTCATTCATCTTGGCCATTAGCACAAATCTGCTGATCAATCACAAACACAGATCTGACAATGCACAGGAAGGACTGCCAGGTGGAACAGTGTCTCTTTTGTATTTCATATTTAAAAGGAGGTGTTGCAACGGGAAATGAGATTCATTCATTCAGCATATAGCCTATATGATATACTTAAACAGTGCACTGCATAAATGAGTTGGTCTCATTGTGAGTAGTACAGAGGCTGCACTAGCACGGACTCAGGACTGGCTCAGGTTCTGGGGTTTAGGTTGTGACTTTTCAGATCAGAGACACATTTTAGGTTTAAACCAGGGGTGCGCAATACATCGATCGCGATCTACCAGTCGATCACCGAGGTCGTGTGGGTAGATCGCTGTGTCTTAGTTCTCGTCTCGGACTCGCGTTTGGACTCGGTCTTGTCTCTAACTCGAGGTCTGACACTCAACAAGTGCGCTCATATTTCATTCCGGCCGCTGCTGTTGGTAATAAACTTGTAGCGGGTGCAGGAGCGTGTGGGGCGTCTCAGTGCAGCCTGTGCGCTCATTTGAAACCCGCGGAGACTCTACGGCACATCACAAACACACACGCTCCCTATGCACGGCTCGTCTGCAACAGCGTGTGCCCTCGTGTACCAGCGTGCATCACAGGGCAGGTTCAACTTCCTAAACATCCTACCTGTCCATCTGCCTCACGTCAGCACGCCGCCCCTCGCCTTTTCACGCTCTCGCTCCTTCCTGCGTACAGCCAACACAAGCCCCTCCCACAGTGCGGCTGATTAGAAGAACAAGACCAAACGTGAAGCAAAAACCAGTCTAAATTTGTGTTCCAGTGTTGACACAAAGCAGGTCTACAGCATAGAGCGGATCTACAGAACAGACCTACTGCCACATTTGGCTGAAGTTTGTCTAACAAAAGTGCACAAATGCATCTGTGTTTGTCACGATGTGCGTTTGGTTTGGTAAATGTGCAGAGGCTGGTAAATATCACTGCAAAACCAGAAAAGAATGAAACTCCAGTTTGGAACTTTAAAAAACAGGTTTAAAAATCTTTCTTCACTTTTTTCACAGTTTTGTGTAAAGTGCCAGAGGAAGTTCTCTTAAAGAAGGGGTTCTCAAACTGTGGGGGAGGGTCCAAAAAAGGGGCACAGAGTGTTTCAGTGCAGTTTGCTTGGCTTTGTATTAGGTCGATCATTTTGACTTGGTCATTTTGTAAGTAGCTCACATGCTGAAAACGTGTGAACACCCCTGGTTTAAACCAACTGGATTTCAGTACTGAAACTGGCAAACCAAATGAGAGACTTGTGTGAGGCTCATTCTGCTTTCTGATCCGACTGTCTTGAACCAAAACACCAAATTATAACAAACAACTTGGCCATCATGCTCAGTGTTTTTATAATAAAAAGACAAATCAGCATGATAACTGCTATTAAAAAGCTATTTTATATAATGTATGCATCTGGGGACACAGTTAGGTCATGGTTATAGAATTTAAAGTCAAAATCTTACATACAGTTCCTTTTAACACCACACTATTATCAGTGGCACTTAAAGCTTATACATGTCAAAGGTGAAAAATGAAATGTATTCCTAAATACAGTGCTTTAGTCATGTTTCAGCACTGATGTAACAGCACTGGAAGTTTGTACAGTATTTCTACTTTAATACCACACACATGTGTTGTTGTATGTGCCATAGCGGGGACCATCTCAGGAGAGGAGCTGACCGTCATCTCCAGAACCAACATCAGGGAGCACCGAGACTCCTTCTCCTGCGACAAGTTCAACTTCAGAGTCCACCACAACATCACCTTCTACGTCTACCTGTCCAACTTCAGCTGGCCAATCAAGATACAGGTAAGAGCAACGGGTGGGTGACTCTCGACACATGTCTCATATCAAGCAGTGGTAACAAGCTTCATGTGTGTTTGCAAATGAAGAGATTTTAGCATGATCATTTTTACGACTTTGTACTACCTTATTATTAACCTCTATGGTCTCAGGAAAAGACACATAGAAAATCTTAAAAACCTGTCATATGCATGTTCATATACTTTAGTAAATACTTCAGTAAATAATTCATATACTTTAATAAAAAACTTTTTAGTAAATAATGAGACACAGTGACTCTAACTTCTGCAAGAGACTGACTTGATTGATTGATATATAGAGACATAGATACTAGATACTTTATTCATCCCAGAGGAAATTCAAGTTTGCATTGTGCACCAACATTTGCACTGTCCACTGAGTCTCAGTGCAGATGAACAGGAGGACTGGTCAGGCAGGGTCAGCAGATCTGTGTCAAGAGCCCTCAGGACAAAAGTGTTCCTCCTCTTTGTCCTGCAGCATCACAGCCGCCTCCAGGAGGAACCAGCTGAACTCCAGAGACACAACAGAAAAGTTCTTATGCTACATTCAGATATTCAAATGAATTCAGATCTTTAAAATAAATCCCCTTCTTGTCGTGCCAGGGCTCAGAATGTTTCGACATTTTTTCTCAGTCCTCAGATAGAGTCCACACGTGTTTGCCATGCAGCCTTCTGAACACCATCGTCCTCCAGTATCTGCACCCAGTGCTCTGTCAGTGTGGACGCTAAGCTCACATGTTCAAGATGGACCTTCATCTTTGTGAGCACAACACACAGGAGTGAACATCTCCTCTGCTGGCTCTTCCAAATTCTGGTGGTCCCTCAACCTTCAAAATACTGCATAATTCACCCATTAGCATACTTTCACCACACTTCTTATGGTTCTGAAAGTTATATGGGCATCAAAAGATATACAGAATAAGAAATACATTTGTATGGGGGCCCCAAAACTTAGTTTTTCTAAATCTGACAGAATTTCACACAAAATTCCATTTGGTCATCCCAGTCAAAAAAGTCAGTGAAAACCATGTTCAATTTTATTTATTTTTTTTACCATATGGTGATGCACAAAAGCACCAGTGTTATTCTAATGGGAATCATCCAAAAATGTCCCATTCATGAGAAAAATATTAGTTTCATGTAATAATGGGAAATTTGTTACAATCACTCTTCATGTCATCCTAATCAAAAAAGTCAATGGAGACCATATGATATTTCTCACTGTGTCGCCATGGTGATGCGTGAAATGGCCCATGTTGCCCTTAAAGGTTGTATAGAGGATTTTCCAAGGAACGAGAAATCCAGCGACTGTTTGTCCTTTTTCAAATGTTGCGCATGCGTGAAACCACCCCCCCTCCCCTACAGCTCCTACGTAGAAACGCCTTCTCCCGCCTCCTCCTTACGCCAGAAACAGGTTTGTTTACAGCCGGTGCTGCACATGACTTGTAAACAACTAACTACAGTGTTGGTTAGGCAAGACGGAGAAGTGAGGAGCGGGGGGAGGGGGGGTGCGGACATTTCTCGCGTGGACGAGAAGTGAGGAGCAGGGAGAAGAGCGGAGCGGGGAGCGAGGAGAGAGGAGAGAGGAGAGGGGAGAGAGGAGAGAGGAGAGCGGAGAGGAGAGAGGAGAGAGGAGAGAGGAGAGGGGAGAGGGAGAGAGGGAGAGAGGAGAGAGGAGAGGAGAGAGGAGAGGGGAGCAGTGTGCGGAGATTCCGTGCCCAGAGAAGTGAGGAGCAGGGAGAAGAGCGGATCGGGCAGCGGGGACAGGAGCAGGAAAGGGGAGCAGAGAAGAGTGGCGGGGATTCCGTGCGAATGAACTAGCTACAACACGCAGCAGCAAGTGGGCTCTTTCTTTGCCTTGAAAATTACGTTTTCAGACATAGGATATCACATTCGTGTCCTGAAAAACGTTTGACTAGCTCTTGGAAATAAAGTACGTTTTCATAATAAGCAGAAGTTTCCTGTCCAGGAGTAATTTGGCGACCAATGTGTCAGTCTTTAGACCCTTCGTCTGCTTCAGTCGCGCCATCGCTGGATAACCCTAACCCTAAGAACCTGAGATTTGGCACATTGACTTTTCAAGTTGTCCCCATCAAAAAAGTCTGGGGTCCACTGTGGTATTCTGCATGATGTTTACCATGGCAGCATCAGAAACCACAGATGTTTTTCTATGCCAGGATGTCAGCGCTTTCAATGTGTGTTCACTTCTGTCTGTTTAATAATAATGGTCAAATTTTTCTATAGCACTTTTCCACCTTCAAGGCACTCAACAACTTTACAACAAGGAACCACTCACCCATTCACACACACATTCACACACCAGTGTACACAGACACCGTGGGCAAGGTGGGTTAAGTGTCTTGCCCAAGGACACAACGACAGCATTCATCTGTGGGAGCTGGAATCACACCAGCCAACCTGTGGGTCAGTGGATCTGACCACTCAACCTGTGATGTTTGGTTTTTTTTTACGTCAAGAGTTGGATTCAAACCACCAACCTTCAGATCAGTGGGCAAATGCTCTACCAAATGAGCTACTGCCGCCCTGTTATACATCAACTGCATAATAATTCATCAGTTTTATTTAGTGTTGTTCTGGACACTCAAAGACACTTTATAGAGCATTATTCATTCACTCCACTTCACTGGTGGTAAACTACTACTGTAGCCACAGCTGCTCTGGAGCAGTCTGACTGAAGTGAGGCTGCCAATCTGTGCCATCAGCCCCGACTTGCACCCCCCTGTTTAGTGACAAGTACAGCCCAAAGTCACAATAACAGACAGACAAGTCCTGAGGGAGTGTCAAATCATCGGCCGAGTGTGAAGCCCTGCCCACGTGGGCTGTTCAATGCCGCTTGCAGCTTTAATTTTCCATAATTTTTTCCCATAGATTAAAAAAAAATAAAAATAAATCAAACATTAAGAGTTTAAAGGCACAAGAGAGTTTGAAAAAATGTACACAATCTTAAGTATAAGTATTGTAATTCTTAAATATAAGTGGTTTAACCTGTGTCATTGGCGCTTTAAGCGCTCACCTTGTCCATTCCTGAATTTAAATATGACTCTAAAGCATTATCTGGACATTAAATGTACTTCATGCAGTTAAACAATAGGATAAAGTACAAATTGAGTTGAGTAAAGTCATACTCATGTATCAGTGTGTAGTTCTCTGAAGTCTCACACAATGGCTATTGTCTGGACTGGTGAACTGACCTGTCAGCACTTCTGCTCTTCCACATGTGCATAATTTCACTTACTTTACATTACTGTACATAATCCTCTCATCTGAATGCTGAATTTGATACTGGCGCTCACATGTGGTCTGTGGTACGCACTGTAGCAACCATAGCAAATCATAAATACACAAAAGCGAGGCCCACATAAAGCACAAGAGTCTGATTTCTTCCATACTGACATGGAGCCATTTAAACCTTGAATCCACTCCACAGCAGTGCATTAGAGTTTAAGGTCCAATAAGTAAGAACATTTGTCTGGATTTGACTCATTCTCCAAAGCCTCTGGTGCTGCTTCAAGAGCAGTGTGCCGACTTCTCCAAGACTGACTGTGTAATCCCTCAGAGCTCCATAGTGTCCATGTGTGTCTACTCGTCTGTGTGCTCTTAAGGACAATTTACGGTCCAGCGTCAAATCGTCTGCGTCACGACACAGAGAGTCTGTGTCGACACGTACCCCCTATGCAGGGCCTCTGCATCGACCGACGTGCACCTCCGAAATGTTCTAACTTCGCATGAAAACAACGCAGACGATAAGAGCTGTGATTGGTCGTCTGTACCACCGCTCTGTAGACATTTCCTGTCGGCTTTTCTTTCTTTCAGTATATATTGAGAAATAATGTGTTTAATGCAGCTTTGTATATGTGTTTACGTTTTACAGAAACGAAACTTAAAACCGCACGACTAACTTACATAAACTAAGCGCTCATAAAACAGCTCGCTCCTGGTACGAGGTCAGCTTCTGTTGGACTTAAAAAGGACACGACTCAGTGGAATATGAGTGTCTTTCTGTGACAGAGTCACATTGTACTAATGCTGAGTCTGTTCTGTGCTTTTGTTGCGTTAGAGATGGTTCATGTTAAACTTTTCAGAGATTATACGTCTGCGGGTCATACACACAGACACACGTATATATAAATGGACAGATATCATCGCCCCCTAGCGTTTTGGCAATGAATTACTTCACAGTGCACAGACCTCGACGCAGATCCATAAATCAAATATAAACGGCGACAAGGCAACGGCGGCAGTGCACGTTGAGTCGACGCAGAACTATACTTCAGCCTGTATACTTTTCAGCTCGAGATCTAAACACATTCAGGAGAGGTTCACATCAAAACTGGGTTTGGAACAAATCCTGGACTAGATCCAGAATTAAACCACGTCTCCATTTGGACTAAACATGACTCAAATCAGGACCCAACGAGGACAATGCACCCGTAGATATTTGTTACATCATCAAACAAATCAGCTGCCGGTCTCTAACTTCCAAAATGAAATGAAATCAAATCAAGATTGCTACGCTTGTTGTCAAAAGTATCAAAATCAGTTACTAATCGATACTATAAGAAGTACTGAAACAATCCACGAGGGAATAGAAAAGAAAGTACTATTTCATTTTGAAAATCACATTCTGTTGTCTAAAGAAAGAGGTTTTTTTTTTTTTTTTACCACGTGTTATCAGAGTCTGCATTGTACTGAGTCTATTTAGTATCAAAAATGAGTTTGAAATTTTAATGTTGTGACAGGACTGGTTCAAAACCTTTTGTGTTCCGTCATTATTTGATTTCTTCTCGTTCAGGGAATCAGCCAGTGTACCTTTTAGTCCACTTATCAAATAATATTGAGTTAATCTACAACCCAGATAATGCGAGCTATTGAACTAGAACTAATAGCCCCATAATCTGCCCCATTATAACTGCTCTATCTGTGCCCGCGTCTGCTGTTGGGTAAATACACGGGCATATAAATGTGCTGTTTATTGTGTGGTGTCTGTGCCCTGTGCTCGCCTCATTTGTCCATCGATCGGCTCTGCTTATGCATTTCCTATCAGCGCTACATTATCAGGCCTCATGTACTGCGCGGTGAAAGGCGAGATGATAATTACTGTCATCAGGACTATCCGCCGGCCATCTTGAAACCGGAGCGCCGCGCCCCTTTGACCTTGGCTGGCTCCGTGACACGTGGGGCTGCAGATGTGTAATGAGCGCGGGTGAGGTATTAGATGTTATAAAGATATGTGGATTGATTTTGGAGCAGAGCGGAAACACTGGGCCCCAGCTAAAGATCTGCAGTGTCAGGAAGCGTGGAGGTGGGATTCGTGTCATCAGAGCATCAGGATTAACTGAGAACATGGTGTGTAATGTACAGTTTGCCTGTTCTGCCTGTGTCTCAGTGGGTTTAATAAAGGTACATTAGTTTCCTAAACTAGCAGAAAACAGATTGTTATGTGTAGCACTCTTAATGTGAGTGTTACAGATTAAAGGGTGAATATTATGCTAAATTGACCTTGTTATGTTTTCTTCTCATTGACCTTCTGAAGTTGTATTTGGAGTGATTTGTGCATGTCTGAGCGATCATTATTTGCTTATTTTGAAGACACAATATTGCAGATCAACTCCTTTTTTCACTGCTCTTGACCTGTTATTAGATTCTGTTTTTCAGACCAACAGTTTATTTTCATCCCAGACAGTTTGTTCTGCTCGCTGTGCTCTTCCTCAGAGTTTTGTGATGTTGCTGTGTCGTGTCGCTCAGATGATTTAAACAGGTTTTGTTGTTGTCTTCCTACCGATGGAGGCAGGACAACAGCGCCACCTGCAGTCCCACTTCCTCAGGACAGTATCCCAGGTGTGCGAGAGTCAAAAAGCCCATCATCCCGGTTTATAGTCTCATGGTCTGCTTTGAACCATGAGGGATAGTCTGCTTTGATTCGCTCCACATACAGAATGTTCGCTGCAAACTCGGGATGATTTAGACAGTCAAATATTTCCTTTTTGGTTCTTCCTGTGGATCAATCCTGCCCATCACCTTCACCTTTCACTGTTTTTCAATTCTGTTGGGAAGAGAAACAGTTTGAACGGAGGTTTGTAGTCACAAAGGCCTGATTCCCTTTTGCATTTATGGAGTTCGCAAACACATTTCTCGAGTCGTTTTCTGCTGTTAGAACATCCAACAACCACACAATTACGATGTCCAAATCCCAAAACTAAAATATGACAATATCAGAACCAGAAACAAAAGTGATATGGTTCAAAAGACTTGAAAAGATCGGCTTTGTCAATAGACACATCCCACTGAGAAAACAAACATGGAGGTTTGATGCTCACTTTTTCGGAAAACCCTTCCCAGTATGAATAGCACAATGACCGGAAGTCCAAGATTCGTGATGTATCCCAGTCCCAGTGATGTTTGCTCTGTCCCAGTCCAGAATGTGCTTCTCTCTTTTACAGTGTCACAAACGGCCAATTTGAGTTCTTCCTGTTCTGCTTTGTGTTTTGTTGCTCGTGTGCATGCCTTTGCGGGGCCTTTTTTCTCTCAAACACCTGGGATACTGTCCTGAGGAAGTGGGACTGCAGATGATGCTGTCGTCC
The DNA here is from genome assembly GCF_026225935.1 of Boleophthalmus pectinirostris. Lineage (NCBI taxonomy): Eukaryota > Metazoa > Chordata > Actinopteri > Gobiiformes > Gobiidae > Boleophthalmus > Boleophthalmus pectinirostris. Next base: position 39,648,645 of record NW_026571404.1, read on the forward strand.
TGCCTTCACCGGTAGGAAGACAGTGCATCATGTGACTCTGAGGAAGAACACAGGGAGCAGAACAAACTGTCAGGGATGAAAACAAACTCTTGGTCTGAAAAAATGAACCAAATAACATAAATTACCAGAATCTGCTATTCGCTAGTGTGAAGTGCAGCGAGCATCAGAGGTGCTGACAACTTCACAGTTCACAGTTTCTAATGTGGAAGTCACTGGATGTGGTTTATTTTATATAAGTTGTCTGTGTTGTGCAAATGTGCAAATTATAACAGTGATCTACAGTAGAGGTGAGATCGGGCCTAAAAAATCCAGCCCGACCCGACCCGGCCCGCGGGTATTAAAACCCGACCCGGCCCGAGCCCGACCAATTAACTTGATTTGCAGGCCCGAGCCCTAAGCAAACCCGAAATGTCATATTTTATTTTGTGACTCGGGAGGAGGAGCAGTGCTCAGCGTCGAGGTGCCAGTCTTTTTTGCTCTCGTATGAAGCAAAGCGCCACATTGACGACATTCAGCGAAGCCAACGCAAGTTTCTGTAGCATTTTCAACAATCAATTTGAAGCTTTTCCACACCTCACTCTTACCGGTGCGTGTTTGTCTTTTCAGTTCTCCTGCCTTTAGTTTAACTTCTTGCTCCTCCATATTGGGGACACCAGGTCAAAATAGATGCAGACTTGCGGAGGGGAAGATGATTAAATGAAGAGGAGGCGTTCACGTGCGCAGAGCTCTGGCTCTGCGGATCCTGTTTAGTAGTTAAATAGCAATTACATTACATTACTTCTCTGTTTTATCCATATTATTTATTTTATAACAAGTATTCCTTAGTTTAGTATCCACACATCGTTTTAGCATACATTTTAAACATATATTTATTTGAAGCCCGAGCCCGACCCGACCCGAAGTAATGATTGACATTTTAGGCAAATTCGGGTCGGGTCGGGTCGGGCTTGGGCTCGGTCTTAAGATCTTACCTCTAATCTACAGGCAGTGTTGGGGAGTAACAGATTACATGTACCGGAGTTATGTAATCAGAGTACAAATTATGAGTAACTGTATTCAGTTACAGTTACTGTTTCAGTGAGTGGTAATTGGATTACAGTTACTTTGTTGAAATAAATGGATTACATGTTGGTATTTTCCTGTTTTCACATTTTGGACTATATCCCCCCCTTTTTTTTTCTCTCTTTTCGTGCACAATAAAAGCTCTGTAAACATCTTGTTAATGTTGGTGGTGTCAGTCACAATGTGGACGAGGTAATTAATAATCGTCGTTGTTAATAATCTGATTTTGCATCATATTGAGTAAAAAACATCCAATATTACAGATTTTTACTAGCACCTTTATGTTTGTACTGAAAGTTTTATTTTATATATATATATATATATAGTATATATATATATATATATATATATATATATATATATATATATATATATATATATATATATATATATATATATATATATATATATTATAAACAATATAACACCAACAGTAGGGGGGACGTAGTTTAAGGCAGCAGTGATCTCATATAGAAATTATTTCTCTATCAATAATATTTTTTAATATGTTTACGTAAAGACTGGACTTTTTATTGTCTTTAAGCAGACAAAACATCTTATGTTGTTAAGATCCTAGTCTTTGCTTCTCTATAGGAAACCTGTTCATGGAGACTTGGGCTCAACAGACAATTTGAAGAGAACAAACAAGAATTTTCAGGATGTGTTGCTACATCCATGTAGTTTTAAAAAAGCATGATAATATCGAGTAATCAAGTAACGTATTCAGATTACGTTACTCACTTTTCACTTTAAGTAATTTAATGGATTACGTTACAAACTACATTTTGGTGTATGTAATCTGTAATCTGTAGGGGATTACAGTTTAAAAGTAACCTTCCCAACACTGTCTACAGGTGTCGTAGAATATAATAATTATATATAATTATAGTTCTGCTTTAAGGTTCAACTTAAGGAACACTTTATTGCCCCTGTAGGTTAATTTATCGTCTGCATTTGACCCATCCCTCCACGCCACTGGGGCAACCTGGCAGGAGCGAAGCCGAGTCTGAGGACCCATCTCAGAAGTGCCCAGAGGAAACCCGCCCAGACACAGGGAGAACATGCAATTAGTGTTGTCACAAAACAAAAATGTCAAACTCGCTTTTGATACTAAAGAGGAGTAAATGGTAGTACTTTCATTTCTATTCCCTTGTGTCCTTATATGTGTGTAATCCCTCCGTGGTGCAGTAGCAGTTCCATCATGGTCCATGGACATGATACAGCAGATCAACACGCTCTTCTATTAAAATCCTGCTGTCTTAATCTGATTTCCAGGTTGACACAACACACCAAACCCCAGTGAATCACAGTGTTTAGATCTCTGAGTCATTCCACATTAAAGCGCTCTCGAGTCCGCTCCCACATGACCGCTGAGTGTCCTCCCTCCGGCCTGCGCGGGCTTCTGTTTTACCCAGGACAGGGGGCAGCCGCTGGGCGCGCAGAGGTGTCAGGACCCCCCTCATCTCTTGTGGAGCTGACGTGGAGCTGCTCTGACACCTCCATTCCACTCTGGAGCACTCATCACCTGCTCCGTCTCTCAACAACACTGGACAAATGTTTTATGTGTAAAGTGCGGAGAGGAGGGGCAGGCCAGAGGAGAGCCGGGGCACCTTTTACCAGCGCCCTCCTCTTCTAATGCACTATATCTATGTCCCAGTGCCAAACGCTGGACCCCATTAGGACTCTGGGAAAAGTGGACAAAAGCATCAAAACACATCAGCTCCTACTATTTTTACACTTTTTTGTACTACTTAAATGCAGTGTACCCAATTTATTCCCTTGTATTTGAGCAAAATGTGTCTTGCTTCAGTACAGATATATTATATAAGCAGCTCTTGAGGTCAGAATAAGTCTAATAAGAAAGCATTTTATTGTCTGATAAATGATAATCAGTAAGTGTGCGTTAGCATTAGGGTTGTTCTGATGGATGATGTCATGATGGACAACCCAACATCATGATGGACGACCCAACATCATGATGCCACGCCCCCTCCTGTCAGAAACACGCCCTGATCTTCTGTAGGCCGAGTTAACCTCAAAACTTTGCAGGGATTGCACTGTAAATCACAAATACAAGTAATATACAGCTCGTTTACAGTAAGTACCTGCATGACATGACGTGTTGAGTCAACACATTCACCGTATCAGTTTATCATCAGTGCAGGAGCTCACGCACCACGACTGCTCTGTGTTCAACATGTTCAACATGATCTGCATGTGTCCAAACAAAGTGCAGTGTGTCTCTCACCGCTGAAACAGAAGAGCTGAAGAAACAGCATCAAACTTCTATCCACCTGAAAACCTCCAGTCTCCAGAGCGAGGTGTTTATAGAGTCTCAAAGCCAAAAGGCGTAATAATAAATCCACAATCAGTCACAGCCGGCAGTGTCCAGGTGAAATTTAAGCCAAACAGATAATATGAACCAAACTCTGCCAAAATCCTGCTCTTCATTGGTGAATATCTCCATGTGTCCAAACGAGTCGTAAAGTTCTCCCTACTTCTCCTCTGTCCAGGTAACCGCAAAGTAAAAGTGTAAAGTTCTTCATCAAAATAAGAGCACGTGCGTCATGCTCTGCCTTTGATATAAAGAGAGAATACAAGAAACAAAAATGAAACTGAAGCAGTGTCAGTCAGAAGAAGTGCTCTTCTGAACAACCAACTGCTGCGCCTTTCTTAATAAATAAAGATTTTTTTCCCTTACATGAGTAATTAGGTTAGTAAAATGAGGAAATTAAACATTTTAAGTAGAATAGAGTATATAGTATTAAAAATAAATAAACAATTAAAGGAGTTACATTTAAAGAGACAGTATGGTTGGTGCTAACACCAGTCTTAATTCTCTGCAGGCACTTTCACCATTCTTCACTGACGTCTCTAACTGCAGAAGTCTGAGCACCAAACTTTCAACATTCTTTAAAATATGTATAACTATTTCCCTCACTCCTCTCATAAGAATCTGAAGACTGCTCAAATGTTCTCTGACCGACGATGGAGGAGGGGGATATTTGACAGCATTCCCCAGAAAAAAACAGGCCTGGTTTAGTTTTAATCACAGCTCATGTTTTATTAATATGACTGGATGCTTTGTGGAGCGTAACCCATTTCTCTGTCCACTCTGAGTAAACATCCTTAGTGCTCTGGAGAGTCACATGTGTCCTGCATCATAAAAGACTGTGTAATGAGAAATGGAAGTGGCTCTAAATATGTATAACAAACATGTGTGTAAAAGCAGTTCAACAACGACAGGTCCTTCACTGCAGTTCCTCACGACCTGTGTTATATTGACCCTGTGAAGTCCCTCTCAATCCCAGTTACATTTGAATAAAGTCAAGACATTGTTGACAATTCATATACATGATAAACGCTCACATATAAAACACTTTTACAACAAGGAACTACTCACCCATTCACACACACATTCACACACATTCACACACACATTCACACACATTCACACACACATTCACACACACACATTAGGGGTGAGGTTAAGTGTCTTGCCCAAGGACGCATCAACAGCATTCATCTGTGAGAGCTGCAATCACACCGCCAACCTGTGGGTCAGTGGATAAACGCTCTACTGTCGTGCCGTACATTAAGTATTTGGACAGATGAATTCTGTTTTCTGTAGGTGTAAGTTGTTTATTGACAAATATTTGAAATAACAGGACAGGATTAGTCATGTGTCAGTAGATCAATAGGATGTGTCGTGTGAAAGGAGCTCTGAGTGGAGCTGCTGCTCCTCCACTTTGAGCTGATTGGAGCTGGTTTATGCACTGATGGACTGATGCATATATAATATAATATAATACACAGACTATGCACATGAATGAATTAATCTTTAATCTGATCTTTTTTTTCTCTGATTGTGCTGAATCCTGTTTTCTGAATGTTTAACTATGACCAAACCTGCACAGCTACAGATTCTGGAAGCAAATGTCTTTAAATCTTTTACTGTATATATACTGTATATATTTCACTGTTCAGTCCAAATGTCACCATCAAACGTGTGGAGGCCCAGTGCACCTGTGAGGCACTACAGACAAAACTCCTCTTTTCATTTATTTTATTTTATTTTTTCTCTCTCAAGATTTAAGCTTTCACTTGAAGCAATGACATTGCACAATCTGCACTAAAATATGTTTTATTCATTCATTAAATCCACCTGCTTCCAAACAGTTCTATGGGCCTGTGTAACTTCAAAGGCCGTTTTCTCAAGATGCATTTTCCCCTTTCCCCTTTTCTCAAGAAATGGAAAGTTACAAAATATGTGTTTGATATTTAGTTTTAAATCCCCAAATAAATGAAAAAGCAACAAAGTTTGGCAGAGCCACTTGCACCCACGTCCTTAAAGTGGAACTAAACACAAAACTCTTTTTTTTTTTTGTTACTGCAGATACAGCAGGATCATTATCTACTCTTCTCTACTCTCCTTTTGGCAATTTCAGAGAAAATGTACAGTTTTCTGGTCAAAAACAGCACTGTGTGACTGTGGACTCTGCAATTTCAAGTACTACATGATACCACACAGCACTGTCCTGATTACAGACAGGTGCTTCTGATACAAACATCTGTCTGCAGGGGCGGAGTTTGAAGTGTGAATATCTGTTAGACCAATCATGCTGTTCTGTACACCTCTAGACCCCGCCCCTCCCCTCTATCTATTTTCACTTTTAAATGTCTCTGTTGTGTGCATACAAATACAGTGCTCTCTGTACATGAAAACACTACAGGATGAAAAACTGAGAATACATTTCCTTTATATTTCTGTCCTTAAACTACAGAAGTTTCAAACTGATCTCTTGAAATGTAAGATTTCACCTGCAGTGTCTCACCTTAAGTTCACCCGAGCGTGAAAAGAAACGTCTGCTCTTTTTTCTTCTTTTCTCAAAGTAAAAAAAAAAACTATTCCCTTGTTTTTATTTATGCCTCAAATCCAACAAACACCAACAATGGCAAAAGCAATTGTGTTTTCTTAACTATATTGTCCACTTTCTTAGAATAACAGCTTCTTTAATCTCCTCCAGCACACTCCCTCAGATTTACTCCCATTCCTCTCCTCCGCTCTGCGCCCTAACCCTGCTCTCCATCCTGCTCTCCGGCCTGGTAGCCCGCTGATGAAAAGGCGCTGTCAGGCTCGGCGGACATGTTGCTCAGACAGAGTGCTGGCGCGTGATTGGTCGCTGATTGTTTGATTGGATTTGCCTCCGCGCGCCGGCCCCGCTCTTATTTATCACCGCGCGCTGGCATCATTTAATCGGACATGCTTCTAATCTGATATCCCGCTCCCAAACAAACACATAATAAGTGCTGGGACTGCCCGCGTAGCATTAGCGCACTAGCATTGATAGCATTAGTGGTGGACAGACAAAGATACAGGAGCGCTCATTAGAATGGAGAAACTGTAGACGCAGAGTGCTCTTACAAGCCCAGAGGAGCAGCAGAATAATACGTCTCTTCTGTTGTGTTTGTGGAATTAATTGAGTTATGAGTTTGAACGGAGTAAAGTCATCTATAAATATCAGTTTTGCTTGTCTAAACCTGGAAAGACTTGCATAATTGTGAGGAGTTTTCTATGCAGTCTCTTAAAGAAGACATATTGTGCTTATGTCTGCTATAAATTATTATCTGTGACACCCGTGGACAGTGTTGGGAAGGTTCCTTTTAAAACGTATTCCACCCCAAAATGTAGTTTGTAACATAATCCATTAAATTACTTAAAGTGAGTAACATAATCTGAATACTTTGGATTACTTGATATTGTTATGCTTTTTAAAACTGCATGAATGTACCAACCACATCCAGAAAATTCATGTTTGTTCTTTTCAAATTGTCTGTTGAGCCCAAATCTCCATGAACAGACTTTTGTTTACTGTAGAGAAACAAAGACTAGGATATCTTAACATAAGACGTTTTGTCTGCTAAAAGAAAATAAAAAGTCCTGTCTTTACTTAACCAGATGAAAAATATTCTTGATAGAGTAATGCTTTCTATATCACTGCTGCCTTAAACTATGTCCGCCCTTCTGTTAGGTGTCATAATGTTTATTAAAAAACAAAACAAAACAAAGCAGAACATTCACTTTCAGTACAAACACAAAGGCACCAACCCAGTAAAAATCAATAATATTGGATGTATTTTACTCAAAATGATGCAGAATCAGATTATTGACGAGGATTGTTAACGACCTCGTTCACTGTGTGAGTGACACCACCAACGTGAACAAGACATTTACGTCACTCTTATTGCACGTGTTCTGTTTGGGTTTTCCGACAATGACAATGCACATTACCTGTAAATGTCATACAAAATGTTCACTTTATCTTTACTAGTTTTTCATAATATAGTTTTATGAGAAAAATGCAAAAGGGGGACACTTTCAGGAGTAAACCACACATGACACATATTAACCACATATAACCAGAGAAATTCAATTTGTCAACTGGACAAAAGTTAATTTGGTTGAATATGTTTCTGAGCTCATCCAAGCTGCTTCTTCAGTTCTGGTCAAAATGCTGGTGGATACTTTCTTATATCTGCCTGAAGGGAGGAGCTAACTACTCTGAAACTACTCTGAAACTAACACACACACTTGTTTACAGTTTCTGTTTGTTATTAAGCCTATTGAACTGTACAGTGTGGGGTCACATTAGCAGAATCATTCAGGGCCAGAATGGAGCTTTCACATCTCTGGACCTGACCTGGCATCACTATTGTTTTCTTTGTTTGTTTTAATTTAGGTTTGAGGATGGAGCTGTAAATAGGAGACAGATGATGCCTCCGTTTGTGTTTAAGGAAGGATTCTATGGAGTAAGAAGCTGTCAAAAATATTCGTGCACGTAAAATAGAAATCTGTGCGTATTTGGGAAATCCATGCATATTTGTCTGTAGTTGCGCATAAAATAAATATTTGTAAACTCTCAAATGAGTCCAGTCGTGCATAAAATATATTGTGTGTATTTTATCCATCAGAATACGAATTGAAAAATTACGACGTCATGAATTACAATCACGAAATGAAAATTTACGATTACGCTTTCATCAGTACGAATACGAATTCACAGACGGAACTTTACTGTCAAAAATACATCATCACTTCACAGACATTATTCATCGAGCAGAAGAAACATCGATCAAGATCAAGACTGTGCATGTTTAAGTTTGTAGCAGAGTAAAAACAGAGTAATAGCACAAGAAGCTACAACAGCGACCAACAAGTGGGTTCATTAAAATCTATTGTAAAAATGTCTTGAATTCGGGAACCGAACGCTGCTGTATAATATTGTGTAGAAACACCTCCTTTGAACGGGAAATTTCACCTATATGTTAGAAAACATAGTGGAGCCAGTTGGCAACATCCGACGTAACGTTTTCCCAGGGCTAATTAACAAATATCAGGTTCTCTGTAGGTTTAGATTAAAACATTCACGGCTCCAGCCACAGCGAGCATCAGTCAGTCTTCACTTCAGCTGCATTTTTTGCATGAAATGCCACCAAAAGTTCCTCGGGACGCTGAAATGTCCCAGTTTACACCAAACACCAAACTGTCTTGGTTACAGACGTCACAGCTAATGAAATGTTCCACATTACAGTTTAATGCAGCTTCCAGCAACAATTAATGTTCGTGTTTACAGGCAACACCTTGGTATGTTTACAGTATTTACCGGTAAGTTTAACGTCACTGTAACGTGGATGGATTAGCTAATTATAACCCATTATAACTCATGTATAACCCATTGTCTGAAATGCAGCTGAAGTGAAGACTGGCTGATGCTCGCTGTGGCTGTAGTCGTGAATGTTTTAATCTAAACCTACAGAGAACCTGATATTTGTTAATTAGCCCTGGGAGAACGTTACGTCGGATGTTTGCCAACTGGCTCCACTATGTTTTCTAACATATAGGTGCAATTTCCCGTTCAAAGGAGGTGTTTCTACACAATATTATACAGCAGCGTTCGGTTCCCGAATTCAAGACATTTTTACAATAGATTTTAATTAACCCACTTGTTGGTCGCTGTTGTAGCTTCTTGTGCTATTACTCTGTTTTTACTCTGCTACAAACTTAAACATGCACAGCCTTGATCTTGATCGATGTTTCTTCTGCTCGATGAATAAAGTCTGTGAAGTGATGATGTATTTTTGACAGTAAAGTTCCGTCTGTGAATTCGTATTCGTACTGATGAAAGTGTAATCGTAAATTTTCATTTCGTGATTGTAATTCATGACGTCGTAATTTTTCAATTCGTATTCTGATGGATAAAATACACACAATATATTTTATGTACGACTGGACTCATTTGAGAGTTTACAAATATTTATTTTATGCGCAACTACAGACAAATATGCACGGATTTCCCAAATACGCACGGATTTCTATTTTACGCGCACAAATATTTTTGACAGCTTTCTTACTCCATAGGATTCTCTTTCCTAACAAAGATTGCATCTTTAAATCCCCCTTCAAACCAGTTCTTTTCTCTGGCTCAGCTCTGTGCCTCACTGTCCTCAGAGGAGTGGCCCGCAGGTTTTAGGTGGAGATGTACAGCAGACTGAGGTCCTTTTAGGTGGAGATGTACAGCAGACTGAGGATCCTTTTAGGTGGAGATGTACAGCAGACTGAGGTCCTGTGTTACTCTCTCGTCTGTGTTGGTTCATCCTCTTGTGAAGTAGCTGTTTTGTTTCTCCAGTGTGGCGTTCACTGCAGTCTTCACTACACTGAACGGAGTAGAGCAGATTGTTTTGTTCGTGGCTCAGTGTTTTGTCCTTTGGCTGGACCAGTTTCTGTCTTAAAGTGTTTGTGGGTTTGAAACAGACTGGGATTTCATGTTGCCTGTAGTCTGGACCCAGGTCCAGACCTGAATCTTGGACCCAGAGCTCTAGATGTGCCCAGATAAAGCCTCTGTCCTTGTGTCTGTCACACTCAGACAGACTGGAGAAGGAGCAGTGTGTGTCTCATAGATCTTACTACAGGAGTGTGTACAGGCCTTTAAGAACAGAAATCATGTGTGCACAGGCCTTTAAGAGCTGACTTTGCATCACAGAAGAATCTTCTCATTTTAGTGACTTGAGAGCAGAGTCACACAGTGCACACTCACATTGCACATTGACATGTTTCAGTCAATCAAACGGCTGCATTTTGTGACAAGTTTGGACTGATGCTCTGCAGAGGAGAGAGAGTTGGTCTAATGTACATTTCAGCTCTTGATTGGCCAAATAAAACAGGGCCAAGGCAAAAGCTCTCAAAACTCTTCTATGTGTGTGTGTCTGACCCAAACTGCTCTCACAACACCACACCTGCAGGGGGAGCTCATGCAAAAAATATTTATGCAGAGGATGAGGAAACAATGTATTTATATAAAGACAGATTAACCGTGTGAATCATGAGCTTAATCTGACTTTTTACAGAGAAACACAAAATAAAAATAAAACTTCATTTCCCTCTCTTCTCCGCTCTGCAGCTGTCCTATAGAAATTCTCATCACCTCAAGAAAATGAATAGGCGTCTCATACACGGTTACAATTTGGACCACTAAGGCTGCGTTCAGACTGCAGCCTGAAGTGACCCAAATCCGATTTTTTGGCCTCTATGTTCCTGTATCTGATCTTTTAATGACAGTCTGAACCACACAGATCTGATTTTTTCAAATATGACCCAGGACACTTGGATATGTGCTCCTGAAACTGATACATATCTGATCTTTAACATGTG